>NC_140663.1:235545-588045 GCF_054131305.1 Coturnix japonica
TTCTTCTCATTCCCTTTCTATATCTCTACATCCCTTTTATCTCTCTCCTTCTCTATCTCTCTCCATCCCCTTTCCATCTCTCCATCCCTTTCTATGTCTCTCCATCCCTTTCTGACCCCTTTCTATCTCTCTCCATCTCGCTCCATTTCTCTCAATCCCTTTCCATCTTGCTCCATCCCTTTCTATCTCTCACCTTCTCTCTCTCCATCCCTCTCCATCTCTCCATTTCTCCATCCCTTTCCATCTCTCTCATCTCTCTCTTCTTCCATCCCTTTCCATCTCTCCATTCCTCTCCATCCCTTTCCATCTCTCCCCATCCCTTTCCATCCCTCTCCATCTCTCCATCCCTTCTATGTCTCCCCATCCCACCACCCTCTCCATCCATTTCCATCTCTCCATCCCTTTCTATGTCACTCCATCCCTTTCCATCTCTCTCTATCTTTCTCCATCCATTTCCACCTCTCTCCATCCCTTTCCATCTCGCCATCACTCTCCATCTCTCCATCTCTCTCCATCCCTTTCTTTCTCCATCTCTCCATCTCTCCATCTCTCTCCATCTCTCTCCATCCCTTTCTATGTCTCTCCATCCCTTTCCATCCCTTTCCATCTCTCTCCATCCCTTTCTATCTTTCTCCATTGCTCCATCTCTCCATCTCTCTCCATCTCTCCATCTCTCTCCATCTCTCCATCCCTTTCTATGTCTCTCCATCCCTCTCCATTTCTCTCAATCCCTATCTCTCTCCATCTCTCCTTCTCTCACCATCCCTCTCCATCCTTTCTGTCTCTCCGTCCCTTTCCATCTCTCCATCCCTTTCCATCCCTCTCCATCTCTCTTCATCCCTTTCCATCCCTTTCTATGTCCTTCCCTTTCCATCTCTCCATCTCTCCATCTCTCTCCATCTCTCCATCTCTCCATCTCTCCATCTCTCCATCTCTCCATCTCTCCATCTCTCTCCATCTCTCCATCTCTCTCCATCTCTCCATCTCTCTCCATCTCTCTCCATCTCCATCCCTCCATCACCACCTCCCTCCACCCCTCTCCATCCCTCCATCTCTCCCCCCATCTCCCCATATCCTCCTATCTCCCTCCCTCCCTCCCCCCCCCCTCCTTTCCCTCTCCCCCCTCCCCTTCCCACCCGTAGGGCGCAGCGCTTTGGTTCTATGCGCTCTGCCCTGGAAGGTGTGTGGATGGGGGAGGTGGGGCAGCGGATTTGAGGTGTGTGGGGGGGGGGTCGGTGGGGTGGGCGATGGGAGGGGAAGGGTCCATCGGGGTTGGGGTCGTGGGGGGGAGGCGGAGCGGTCCCGTAGCGCACGGAACCTTCGGGCCCCGCTCGGTTCCTCATTGCGCTGCGTTACGCACGGGACCCCCCCGAGTTGGGGGGCTGCGATGGGGCCCGGAGCGATGAGATGGTTCGGTGCCGTCCGATCCGATCCGACCCGACCCGATCCCCAACCCGAGGTGGGGGGGGGACACAGGGAATGGGGTCGGGGGGCTGCGGAGCCGTCGGTGTTGGGGATGGGGGGGGAATGGGGCAGCGATGGGGCCAGGAGAGCTGCCATGGTTCCACCCCGAACTTGGGTATGGTCCGATCCGATCCGATACCAGGGGGTAACAGGGATGGGATCCGATCCCTGGTGTGGGGGATACAGGGATGGGGTCGGGGGGCTCCGAAGCCGTCGGGGTTGGGTTTGATTTGGGGGGGGGGGCACTGAATTGGGGGGGGGGCGGTTGGGAGGGTGAGGGGAGGGGAAGGGTCCAGCGGGGTTGGAGAGCCGATCCGATCCGACCCGATCCCCAACCCGGGGGGGGGGGGGGGGACAGGGATGGGGTCGGGGGGCTCCGGAGCCGTCGGGGTTGGGGATGGGGATGGAGTGGGGGTCGGTGGGATGGGCGAGGGGATGGGAAGGGTCCATCGGGGTTGGGGTCGTGGGGGGGAGGCGGAGCGTTCCCGTAGCGCACGGAACCTTCGGGCCCCGCTCGGTTCCTCATTGCGCTGCGTTACGCACGGGACCCCCCCGCGTTGGGGGGCTGCGATGGGGCCCGGAGCGATGAGATGGTTCGGTGCCGTCCGATCCGATCCGACCCGACCCGATCCACAACCCGAGGTGGGGGGGGGGGACACAGGGAATGGGGTCGGGGGGCTCCGAAGCCGTCGGGGTTGGGTTTGATTGGGGGGGGATGGACTGAATTGGGGGGGGGGGCTGTTGGGAGGGCGAGGGGAGGGGAAGGGTCCAGCGGGGTTGGGGAGGGAGTGGAGATCCGATCCGATCCGATCCGATCCGATCCGATCCGATCCGATCCGACCCGGGTTGGAGGGGACAGGGATGGGGTCGGGGGGCTCCGTAGCCGTCGGGGTTGGGATGGGGGTGGAGTGGGGGTCGGTGGGGAGGGTGAGGGGATGGGAAGGGTCCATCGGGGTTGGGGTCGTGGGGGGGAGGCGGAGCGGTCCCGTAGCGCACGGAACCTTCGGGCCCCGCTCGGCTCCTCATTGCGCTGCGTTACGCACGGGACCCCCCCGAGTTGGGGGCTGCGATGGGGCCCGGAGCGATGAGATGGTTCGGTGCCGTCCGATCCGATCCGACCCGACCCGATCCCCAACCCGAGGTGGGGGGGGGGACACAGGGAATGGGGTCGGGGGGCTGCGGAGCCGTCGGTGTTGGGGATGGGGGGGGAATGGGGCAGCGATGGGGCCAGGAGAGCTGCCATGGTTCCACCCCGAACTTGGGTATGGTCCGATCCGATACCAGGGGGTAACAGGGATGGGATCCGATCCCTGGTGTGGGGGATACAGGGATGGGGTCGGGGGGCTCCGAAGCCGTCGGGGTTGGGTTTGATTTGGGGGGGGGGGGGGGGCACTGAGTTGGGGGGGGGGCGGTTGGGAGGGCGAGGGGAGGGGAAGGGTCCAGCGGGTTGGGGAGGGGAGTGGAGATCCGATCCGATCCGATCCGATCCGATCCGATCCGATCCGATCCGACCCGATCCGACCCGACCCGACCCGGGTTGGAGGGGACAGGGATGGGGTCGGGGGGCTCCGAAGCCGTCGGGGTTGGGATGGGGGAGGAGGGGGGTCGGTGGGGTGGGCGAGGGGAGGGGAAGGGTCCATCGGGGTTGGGGTTGTGGGGGGGAGGCGGAGCGGTCCCGTAGCGCACGGAACCTTCGGGCCCCGCTCGGCTCCTCATTGCGCTGCGTTACGCACGGGACCCCCCCGAGTTGGGGGGCTGCGATGGGGCCCGGAGCGATGAGATGGTTCGGTGCCGTCCGATCCGATCCGACCCGACCCGATCCCCAACCCGAGGTGGGGGGGGATACAGGGAATGGGGTCGGGGGGCTCCGAAGCCGTCGGGGTTGGGTTTGATTTGGGGGGGGGGGGGGGCACTGAATTGGGGGGGGGGCTGCTGGGGAGGGCGAGGGGAGGGGAAGGGTCCATCGGTGTTGGAGATCCGATCCGATCCGATCCGATCCGACCCGGGTTGGAGGGGACAGGGATGGGGTCGGGGGGCTCCGAAGCCGTCGGGGTTGGGATGGGGGTGGAGTGGGGGTCGGTGGGGTGGGTGAGGGGATGGGAAGGGTCCATCGGGGTTGGGGTCGTGGGGGGGAGGCGGAGCGGTCCCGTAGCGCACGGAACCTTCGGGTCCCGCTCGGTTCCTCATTGCGCTGCGTTACGCACGGGACCCCCCCGAGTTGGGGGCTGCGATGGGGCCCGGAGCGATGAGATGGTTCGGTGCCGTCCGATCCGATCCGACCCGACCCGATCCCCAACCCGAGGTGGGGGGGGATACAGGGAATGGGGTCGGGGGGCTCCGAGCCGTCGGGGTTGGGTTTGATTTGGGGGGGGGGGGGGGCACTGAATTGGGGGGGGGCTGCTGGGAGGGCGAGGGGAGGGGAAGGGTCCATCGGTGTTGGAGATCCGATCCGATCCGATCCGATCCGACCCGGGTTGGAGGGGACAGGGATGGGGTCGGGGGGCTCCGAAGCCGTCGGGGTTGGGATGGGGGTGGAGTGGGGGTCGGTGGGGTGGGTGAGGGGATGGGAAGGGTCCATCGGGGTTGGGGTCGTGGGGGGGAGGCGGAGCGGTCCCGTAGCGCACGGAACCTTCGGGTCCCGCTCGGTTCCTCATTGCGCTGCGTTACGCACGGGACCCCCCCGAGTTGGGGGGCTGCGATGGGGCCCGGAGCGATGAGATGGTTCGGTGCCGTCCGATCCGATCCGACCCGACCCGATCCCCAACCCGAGGTGGGGGGGGGGGGGACACAGGGATGGGGTCGGGGGGCTCCGAAGCCGTCGGGGTTGGGTTTGATTTGGGGGGGGGGGGGGCACTGAATTGGGGGGGGGCTGCTGGGAGGGCGAGGGGAGGGGAAGGGTCCATCGGTGTTGGAGATCCGATCCGATCCGATCCGATCCGACCCGGGTTGGAGGGGACAGGGATGGGGTCGGGGGGCTCCGAAGCCGTCGGGGTTGGGATGGGGGTGGAGTGGGGGTCGGTGGGGTGGGTGAGGGGATGGGAAGGGTCCATCGGGGTTGGGGTCGTGGGGGGGAGGCGGAGCGGTCCCGTAGCGCACGGAACCTTCGGGTCCCGCTCGGTTCCTCATTGCGCTGCGTTACGCACGGGACCCCCCCGAGTTGGGGGGCTGCGATGGGGCCCGGAGCGATGAGATGGTTCGGTACCGTCCGACCCGATCCGACCCGACCCGATCCCCAACCCGAGGTGGGGGGGGGGGACACAGGGAATGGGGTCGGGGGGCTGCGGAGCCGTCGGGGTTGGGTTTGATTTGGGGGGGGGGGCACTGAATTGGGGGGGGCTGTTGGGAGAGCGAGGGGAGGGGAAGGGTCCAGCGGGGTTGGGGAGGGAGTGGAGATCCGATCCGATCCGACCCGATCCGATCCGACCCGATCCGACCCGGGTTGGAGAGGACAGGGATGGGGGTCGGGGGGCTCCGAAGCCGTTGGGGTTGGGATGGGGGTGGAGTGGGGGTCGGTGGGGAGGGTGAGGGGATGGGAAGGGTCCATCGGGGTTGGGGCCCGGAGTGATGGGATCCGGGATGGGATCCGATCCCCGCTGTGGGGGGGACACAGGGATGGGGTCGGGGTCTCCGTAGCCGTCGGGGTTGGGTTGTTTGGGGCTGGGGGTGGGGGGCACAGTGCGGTTCGGTGCGGGTCGGATCGGGGCCGGGCCGGAGCGCTGTGGTTAATGTGTAATTGGGAGCAGATGGCACCGAGGGGCGGCTCCGTGTTGGGCACCGCGGGGACGGGGCGCAACGAGAGGAGCAGCCCCGTTATAATGGGGGGGATGGAGGGAGGGGGGGGGATAGAGCCGACCCCCCCCCGGCGCTATTTGCTCTATAAACATCGAGTCCCGGCTTTATAAGGAGACTTTATCTGGGCCGGACCGACGGGAACATCTGTGCCGAGCGCGGTGCGTAACGATGGCCACCTATAGCCGCCTATATCCGCCTATATCTACCTATATATCCACCTATATCTACCTATATATCCAGCTATATCCACCTATACGCACCTATATCTACCTATATCTACCTATATATCCATCTATATCCACCTATATCCGCCTATATCCACCTATATCTACCTATATATCCATTTATATCCGCTTATATTTGCCTATATATCCAACTATATCCACCTATATCTACCTATATCCACCTATATATCCATCTATATCCACCTATATCCTTCTATATATCCTCCTATATCCATCTATAACCACGTATATCCACCTATATCTACTATATCCATCTATATCCATCTATATCCATCATATCCACCTATATATCCACCTATATCTACCTATATATCCATCTATATCCACCTACATCCACCTATATCCATCTGTATCCACCTATATCCACCTATATCCATCTGTATCCACCTATATCCACCTATATCCACCTATATCTACCTATATATCCATCTATATCCGCCTATATCTACCTATATCCACCTATATCCACCTATATCCACCTATATCCACCGATATCCAACTATATCCATCTATACCCACCTATATCCATCTATATCCACCTATATATCCACCTATATCCACCTATATCAACCTATATATCCACCTATATCCTCCTATATCCACCTATATCCGCCTATATATCCAACTATATCCACCTTTATCCACCTATATATCCACCTATATCCATCTATATCCACCTATATACACCTATATCTACCTATATATCCACCTACATCCATCTATATCCACCTATATGCATCTATATCCGCCTATATCCACCTATATATCCATCTCTATCCACCTCTATCCATCTATATCCACCTATATCCACCTATATCCACCTATATCTACCTATATATCCATCTATATCCACCTACATCCACATATATCCATCTGTATCCACCTATATCCACCTATATCCATCTGTATCCATCTATATATCCACCTATATCCATCTATATTCGCCTATATCCACCTATATATCCATCTATATCCATCTGTATTCACCTATATCCACCTATATCCATTTATATCTACCTATGTCCACCTATATCCACCTATATCCACCTATATATCCACCTATATCCGCCTATATCCACCTATATCTCCACCTATATCCGCCTATATCCACCTATATATCCAGCTAGATCCGCCTATATCTACCTATATATCCACCTATATCCACCTATATCTACCTATATATCCATCTATATCCACCTACATCCACCTATATCCACCTATATCCATCTACATCCAACTATATCTACCTATATATCCATCTATATCCATCTATATCCATGTTTATATACCTATATCCACCTATATATCCATCTATATCCACCTACATCCATCTATATCTACCTATATCCACTATATCCACCTATATCCACCTATATCCACCTATATCCATCTATATCCACCTATATCCACCTATATACCCACCTATATATCCATCTATATCCACCTATATCCACCTATATCCACCTTTATCCACCTTTATCCACCTATATCTACCTATATATCCATCTATATCCACCTACATCCACATATATCCATCTGTATCCACCTATATCCACCTATATCCATCTGTATCCATCTATATATCCACCTATATCCATCTATATTCGCCTATATCCACCTATATATCCACCTATATCCACCTATATCCACCTATATATCCACCTATATCCACCTATATCCATCTGTATCCACCTATATCAACCTATATATCCACCTATATCCATCTATATCCACCTATATACACCTATATACACCTATATATCCACCTATATCCATCTATATCCACCTATATCCACCTATATATCCACCTATATCCACCTATATCCATCTGTATCCACCTAAATCCCCCTATATATCCACCTATATCCATCTATACCAACCTACATCCACCCATATCTACCTATATATCCACCGATATCCAACCATATCCATCTATACCCACCTATATCCACCTATATATCCACCTATATCCACCTATATCCGCCTATATCCTATATTGGGGTTGGGTGCTTTGGGGTTTGATGCTTTGGGGTTTGATGCATCAGGGTTTGGTGCTTTGGGGTTCAGAGCTTTGGGGTTTGGTGCTTTGGGGTTTGGTGCTTTGGGTTTGGTGCTTTGGGGTTTGGTGCTTTGGGGTTCAGAGCTTTGGGGTTTGATGCATCAGGGTTGGGTGCTTTGGGATTTGGTGCTTTGGGGTTTGATGCATTATGGTTTGGTTCTTTGGGGTTCAGACCTTGGGTTGTTTGATGCTTTGGGGTTTGGGTTCTTTAGGGTTCAGTGCTTTGGGGTTTGGTGCTTTGGGGTTCAGAGCTTTGGGGTTCAGTGCTTTGGGGTTTGATGCTTTGGGGTTTGGTTCTTTAGGGTTCAGTGCTTTGGGTTTTGATGCTTTGGGGTTCAGAGCTTTGGGGTTTTGGTGCTTTGGGGTTTGGTGCTTTGGGGTTTGATGCTTTGGGGTTTGGTGCCTCAGGGTTTGGTGCATTGGGATTTGATGCATCAGGGTTCGGTGCTTTGGGGTTTGGTTCTTTAGGGTTCAGTGCTTTGGGGTTTTGGTGCTTTGGGGTTCAATGCTTTGGGGTTTGGTGCTTTGGACTTCGATGCTTTGGGGTTTTGGTGCTGGTTTTGGTTCTTTGGGGTTTGTTGCTTTGGGGTTCAGGGCTTTGGGGTTTGGTTTTTTAGGGTTTTGGTGCTTTGGGGTTTTGGTGCTTTGGGGTTTCATGCATCAGCATTCGGTGCTTTGTGGTTTGGAGCCATGCAGCGTTGCCATGTTCCAACCTGCTGCACCTGCAGCAGCGCAGCCCCAGCTCCGTGTCATTGCAACAGATGCATGCAGCTGCAGCCCCAGCTCCATGTTGTTGCAACAGATGCGTGTAGGTGCAGGTGCAGCTCCGTAGCATTGCATCAGATGCATTCAGGTGCAACCCCAGCTCCATGGTATTGCAAGCAATGCATGCAGGTGCAGCTGCAGCTCCATGTCATTGCAACCAGTGCATGCAGGTGCAACCCCAGCTCCATGTCATTGCAACCGATGCATGCAGGTGCAGCCCCAGCTCCATGGCATTGCATCAGATGCTTGCAGGTGCAACCCCAACTCCGTGGTGTTGCAGCAGATGCATACAGGTGCAACCACAGCTCCATAACATTGCAACAGATGCATGCAGGCGCAACCCCAGCTCCATTGCAATGCAGCAGATGCATGCAGGTGCAGCTGCAGCTCCATGTCATTGCAACAGATGCATGTAGGTGCAAACCCAGCTCCGTGGTGTTGCAACAGATGCATGCAGGTGCAGGTGCAACTCAATGTTGTTGCAACAGATGCATGCAGGTGCAGCTGCAGCTCTGTAGCATTGCATCAGATGCGTGCAGGTGCAACCCCAACTCCGTGGTGTTGCAGCAGATGCATACAGGTGCAACCACAGCTCCATAACATTGCAACAGATGCATGCAGGCGCAACCCCAGCTCCATGGCGTTGCAACAGATGCATGCAGGTGCAGCTGCAGCTGCTGATGCAGTCCCCCCTTTTGCACCAACACCTGCAGGAGAAACGCCCTGAGCACCAAAACCTGCAGCACCTCCCCATGCAACAACCAGGTGAGTCCTCCGTGCAATGCTCTGTTGCACGCTCAGTGCACAACCCTTGCACGCTGCATGGCATGCTTTGCTGCACACTCCATTGCATGCTTTGCTGCTCCATTGCACGCTCCTTGCACGCTCCATGGCACATATCCTTGCTCACTCCATTGCATGCTCTCTTACACACTCCTTGCACACTCAATTGCATATCATTGCACACTCCATGGCACGCTCTGTTGCACGCTCCTTGCACGCTCCATGGCACATCCTTGCTCACTCCATTGTATGCTCTCTTACACACTCCTTGCACACTCTGTTGCACACTCATTGCACACTGCAAGCCACATCCTTGCTCACTGTTGCACACTCCTTGCACACTCCATAACACATCCTTGCACACTCTGTTGCACACTCCTTGCACACGCTCTTCGCACATTCCTTGCATGCTCCTTGCACACTCCAAGTCATATTCTTGCACACTCCTTGCACACTCTGTTGCACACTCCACCCCCGCCATTAACCCCTCCCTCCATCTCCACCTCCCCTCCATCAGGGACCCCCCCATTTCCCCCATATCCCCCTATATCCCCCATGTACCCCTATATCCCCCATATCCCCCTCATATCCCCCTATATCCCCCTATATCCCCCTATATCCCCCTATATTCCCCCATATCCCCCCATATCCCCCCATGTCCCCCCTATATCCCCCATATCCCCCTTATATCCCCCCATATACCCCTGTATCCCCCCCATATCCCCCCATATCCGCCTATGTCCTCTATATCCCCCCATATCCCCCCATATCCCCTATATCCCCCCCATATCCCCCCATGCCCCCCCTATATCCCCCATATCCCCCCTATATCCCCCATATCCCCCTATATCCCCCCATATCCCCCTATATCCCCTCATATCCCCCCTTATATCCCCCCATATCCCTTCTATATGCCCCTATATCCCCCCTATATGCCCCCATATCCCCCCATATCCCCCCATATACCCCCTATATCCCTCTATATCCCTCTATATCCCCCCATATCCCCCTATACCCCCCTATTTCCCCCCCCCATCAGGTCCCAGCAGCATCAACCAGCTCGGGGGTCTACACCAATGGCTGCCCCCTGCCCCCATTGAAGAGGCAGCTGATCATCCAGCTGGCAGCACAGGGGCTGCGCAGCACCGACATCTCCCAGAGCCTCCAAGTAAGCCCCATATCCCCCCATATCCCCCTATATCCCCCAATATCCCCCCATATCCCCCTATATCCCCCTATACCCCCCATATCCCCTATATCCCCCCATATTCCCCCTATAATCCCCCCATATCCCCCCTATATCCCCCCATATCCCCCCTATATCCCCCCATATTCCCCCATATCCCCCCCATATCCCCTATATCCCCCTATATCCCCCATACCCCCATATCCCCCCATATCCCCCCATATCCCCTCATTTCCCCCCTATATCCCCCCATATCTCCACTATGTCCCCCTATATGCCCCCATATCCCCCTATATCCCCCATATCCCCCCATATCCCCCTATATCCCCCCATATCCCCCCAATATCCCCCCATATCCCCCCATACCCCCCAATATCCCCCCATACCACTTCTATACCCCCCCCCATATCCCCCTATATCCCCCATATCCCCCTATATCCCGTTATATCCCCCTATATCCCCCTATATCCCCCATACCCCTTCTATACCCCCCCATATCCCGCCATATCCCCCCTATATCCCTCCTGTATCCCCCCATATCCCCCCTATATCCCCCCATATCTCCCTATAATCCCCTATATCCCCCTATATCCCCCCTATATCCGCCTATATCCCCCTATGTCCCCCCCATATCCCCCTATATCCCCCTTTATCCCCCATATTCCCCCATATCCCCCCATATTCCCCCATATCCCCCCATATCCCCCCTTATCCCCCCCATATCCCCCATACCCCCCATACCCCCCATATCCTCCCATGTCCCCCCATATCCCCCCATACCCCCCCATATCCCCCATACCCTCCATATCCCCCTATATCCTCCCATATCCCCCATATCCCCCCTATATCCCCCTATATCCCCCCATATCCCCCCTATATCCGCCTATATCCCCCTATACCCCCCCCATATACCCCTATATCCCCACTTTGTCCCCCCTATATCCCCCATATCCACCCATATCCCCGCCATATCCCCCATATCCCCCATATCCCCCTATATCCCCCTTTGTCCCCCATATCCCCCCAAATCCCCCATATCCCCCCATATCCTCCCTATATCCCCCATACCCCTTCTATACCCCCCCATATCCCCCATATCCCCCCTATATCCCCCCATATCCCTTCTATACCCCCCCATATCCCCCCATATCCCCCCATATCCCCCTATATACCCCCATATCCCCCTATATCCCCCCATATCCCTTCAATACCCCTCTATATCCCCCCATATCCCCCCATATCCCCCCATATCCCCCCTATATTGCCCTATATCACCCTATATCCCCCCATAGGTGTCCAATGGATGCGTTAGTAAAATCTTAAGGCGTTATTACCGGACCGGGTCAATGGGACCCATAAGGTTTAATGGGGGCAGCAAAGCTCGTGTATTGCGCCCCCTGGTGGCCGATCGTATATTGCAGCTGAAGCTGCAGCGCCCGGCTGTGGCTGCGTGGGAGATTCGACGGCAGCTCAATGAGGAGGGGGGATGTGGGGCACGGAGCCCCCCCAGCGTGAGTTGGGGATGGGGGGGGGTCAATGGGGTATGGGGGGGGTCCATATAGGGGTGGGGGGGGTGGGAGGGGTGGGAGGGGTGGGGGTCCATGTAGGGGTGGGGGGGGTTGGAGGGGGGGGTCTATATAAGGGTTGGGGGGGTCCATATAGGGGTGGGGGGGAGGGGGGGGGTCCATATAGGGGTTGGGGGTTGGGGGTGTGGGGGGTCCATATAGGGGTGGGGGGGCGGGAGGGGGTTATATAGGGGTGAGGGGGGTGGGAGGGGTGGGGGTCCATATAGGGGTGGGGGGGGTGGGAGGGGGGGGGTCTATATAGGGGTGGGGTGGTGGTGGGTGGTCCATATAGGGGTGTAGGGGGGTGGAAGGGGGGGGGTCCATATAGGGGTTGGGGGCTTGGGGAGGTGGGTGGGGGGGTCCACATAGGGGTGGGGGGTGGGGGGTGTGGGGGGTCCATATAGGGGTTGGGGGCTTGGGGAGGTGGGGGGGGGGGTCCATATAGGGGTTGGGGGTTGGGGGTGTGGGGGGTCCATATAGGGGTGGGGAGGGTGAGAGGGGGGGGTCTATATAGGGGTTGGGGGGGGTCCATATAGGGGTGGGGGGTTGAGAGGGGGGGGGCCATATAGGGGTGAGGGGGGTGGGAGGAGGGGGTCTATACAGGGGTGGGGTGGTGGTGGTGGGTCCCTATAGGGTGGGGGGGTGTGGGGGGTTTATATAGGGGTGAAGGGGGTGGGGGGGGGGGGGTCCATATGGGGGTGAGGGGGTTGGAAGGGGGGGGTGGTCCCTATAGGGGTGGGGGGGTTGGAAGGGGGGGGGGTGGTCCCTATAGGGGTGGGGAGGGTGGGAGGGGGGGGTCTATATAGGGGTTGGGGGGGGGTCCATATAGGGGTGGGGTGGTGGGGGTCCATATAGGGGTGGGGGATTGAGAGGGGGGGGGGCCATATAGGGGTGGGGGGTTGAGAGGGGGGGGGGCCATATAGGGGTGAGGGGGGTGGGAGGAGGGGGTCTATACAGGGGTGGGGTGGTGGTGGTGGGTCCATATAGGGGTGGGGGGGTGGGGGGGGTTTATATAGGGGTGAGGGGGGTGGGAGGGGGGGGGGTCCATATGGGGGTGAGGGGGTTGGAAGGGGGGGGGGTCCATATAGGGGTTGGGGGCTTGGGGAGGTGGGGGGGGGGTCCATATAGGGGTTGGGGGTTGGGGGTGTGGGGGGTCCATATAGGGGTGGGGGGGTGGGAGGGGGGGGTCTATATAGGGGTTGGGGGTTGGGGGTGTGGGGGGTCCATATAGGGGTGGGGTGGTGGGGGTCCATATAGGGTGGGGGGGTTGAGAGGGGGGAGGGGCCATATAGGGGTGAGGGGGGTGGGAGGAGGGGGTCCATATAGGGGTTGGGGGGTTGGGGAGGTGGGGGGGGGGGTCCATATAGGGGTGTGGGGGTGGGGGGGGGCCATATAGTGGGGGGGGTGGTGGGGGTGTGGGGGTCCATATAGGGGTGGGGGTGTGGGGGGTCCATATAGGGATGAGGGGGGTGGGGGTGGAGGGGTCCATATAGGGTTGGCGGGGTGGGGGTGGGGGTGTCCATATAGGGGTGGAGGGGGGGTCCATGGGGATATGGGGGGAGAGGGGAGGGGCGAGGGGGGGTCCATATAGGGGTTGATGGGGTGGGAGGGGGGGGTCCCTATAGGGGTTGGGGGGTCCATATAGGGGTGGGGGGGTGGGAGGGGGGGCGTACATTATGGGGTTGTGGGGGGATCCATATTGGGGTGGGGAGGGTGGGAGGGGGGGGGTCCATATAGGGGTTGGGGGGGTGGGAGGTGAGGGGGACCATATAGGGGTGGAGGGTGGGTCTATATAGTGGTGGAGGGGGTGGGAGGGGGGGGGGTCCCTATAGGGGTAGGGGGGGTAAGAAGGGGGGGGTCCATATAGGGGTGGGGGGGGGTGGGAGGGTGGAGGGGTCCATATAGAAGTGGGGGGGTGGGAGGGGGGTCCATGGGGATGTGGGGGGGTCCCATCCCCCCTGCAGCCCCATTTTGCCCCCAGGTCTCGTCCATCAATCGGGTGCTGCGGGGGCTGCAGGGATCAATGCAACACAATGCGCTGCAGGGGGGGGAGAGCGCGGGTAGGTGCACAACTGGGTGTGCAAGGACACTGCGGGCGTGCACATATACACAACGGGATGCATGCACACCTGCAAACGTGCAGACACATGCATGCACACCTGCAGACATGCACACACACACATGGATGCATGCACGCATGCACAAATGCAGATGCATGCATGCACACCTGCAGACACACATACACACGTGGGTGCACACGTGCACACACATGCATGGATGCATGCACACCTGCACATATGCAGACACAAGGATGCATGCACACCTGCAGACACACACACATGGATGCATGCATGCATGCACACAAGCACACGCAAGGATGCGCACACACCTGCAGACCTGCAGATGCATGCACATACACACACATGCATGAATGCACACCTGCAGACATGCACACACACATGGGTGCACACACACATACGTGCATGCACATATAAGGATGCACACACCTGCAGACATGCAGACACATGCATGCACGCCTGTACACAAGCACACATGCATGCGCTCATTTGGATGCACACACACCTGCAGACATGCACACACGTGGATGCATGCACACATGCACACAAGCACACACAAGGATGCACACACACCTGCAGACTTGCAGGCACATGCATGCACACACACATGCACAAATGCACACGTGGATGCATGTACACCTGCACACATGCAAACACATGCATGCACACCTACAGACACATACACACAAGGATGCACACACGTGCATGCACACACACCTGCATGCACACAGATGCATGCACACCTGCAGACACACACACACACAAAGATGCACACACATGCATGCACACATGCACACGTGCATGCACACATTTGTATGCACACACACCTGCATGCACACCTGCAGACACATACACACAAGGATGCGCACACATGCATGCACACATGCACACGTGCATGCACTCATTGGGATGCACACACACCTGCATGCACACAGATGCATGCACACCTGCAGACACATACGCACAAGGATGCGCACACATGCACACATGCACACATGCATGCACATCTGCATGCACGCAGATGCATGCACACCTGCAGACACATACACACAAGGATGCACACGCATGCATGCACACATGCACACGTGCATGCACTCATTTGTATGCACACACACCTGCATGCACACCTGCAGACACATACGCACAAGGATGCACACACATGCACACATGCATGCACTCATTTGGATGCACAAACCTGCATGCACACAGATGCATGCACACCTGCAGACACACACGCACAAGGATGCACACACATGCACACACACATGTACACATGCATGCACTCATTTGGATGCACACACACCTGCATGCACGCAGATGCACGCACACCTGCAGACACATACACACAAGGATGTGCACACATGCATGCACACATGCACACGTGCATGCACTCATTTGGATGCACACACACCTGCATGCACACACATGCACGCACACCTGCAGACACATACACACAAGGATGCACACACATGCATGCACACCTGCACATGTGCATGCACACATTTGGATGCACACAGATGCATGCACACCTGCAGACACATACGTACAAGGATGCACACACGTGCATGCACACACGCACACAAGGATGCACACACATGCATGCACACCGATGCATGCATACATTTGGATGCACACACACCTGCATGCACGCAGATGCACGCACACCTGCAGACACATATGCACAAGGATGCACACACATGCATGCACACATGCACACCTGCATGCACACAAATGCATGCACACCTGCAGACACATACACACAAGGATGCACACACGTGCACGCACATATGCATGCACATATGCATGCACGCTGATGCACGCACACCTGCAGACACATACACACAAGGATGCACACACATGCATGCACACATGCATGCACACATGCACACATGCATGCACGCACACCTGCACACACACACACACAAGGATGCCCACACATGCATGCACACATGCATGCACACATGCACACGTGCATGCACACATTTGTATGCGCACACACCTGCATGCACACCTGCAGACACATACTCACAAGGATGCGCACACATGCACACACACATGCACACATGCATGCACTCATTTGGATGCACACACACCTGCATGCACACACATGCATGCACAACTGCAGACACATACGCACAAGGATGCACACGCATGCATGCACTCATTTGGATGCACACACACATGCATGCACGCAGATGCATGCACACCTGCAGACACATGCACACAAGGATGCACACAAACCTGCATGCACACAGATGCATGCACACCTGCAGACACATACGCACAAGGATGCACACACATGCATGCACACATGCACACCTGCATGCACGCAGATGCACGCACACCTGCAGACACACACACACACAAGGATGCACACACATGCATGCACACATGCACACATGCATGCACTCATTTGGCTGCACACACCTGCATGCACGCAGATGCATGCACACCTGCAGACACACACACACAGATGCACACACATGCATGCACACATGCACATGTGCATGCACACATTTGGATGCACACAGATGCATGCACACCTGCAGACACATACGCACAAGGATGCACACACATGCATGCACACATGCACACGTGCATGCACTCATTTGGATGCACACACACCTGCATGCACGCAGATGCACGCACACCAACAGACACACACACGTCTCTCATTGCAGTTGCAGACCCCCGGACCCCCCCAGGGACCCCCCCAGGACGCAGCAAACAGCGCAGCAGGACCGTGCTGAGCCAGCAGCAATGCAGAGCACTGGAGGAAGGTGGGGGTGCATTGCAATGGGCTGCATTGGGTTGCATTGGGTTGGAGGGGATGCAAAGCAAGGGGGGGTGTGTGCAACGTAGGTGGGTGTGCAAAGTAGGTGGGTCTGCAATGCAAGGGTGTGTGCAAAGTAAAGGGGGGGGGGTGCAAAGTAAGGGTCCATTGCAATGGGATCTCATTGGGATGCATTGGGTTGGAGGGGATGCAAAGCAAGGGGGGGGTGTGTGCAATGTAGGGGAGTGTGCAATGCAGGAGGTGTGTGCAAAGCAATGGGGTGTGCAAAGTGGGGTGTATGTGCAAAGTAATGGGTGTGTGTGCAAAGTAGGGGTCCATTGCAATGGGCTCTCATTGGGTTGCATTGGGTTGGAGGGGATGCAAAGCAAGGGGGGGTGCAAAGAAGGGGGTGTGCAAAGTAATATGGGGCTTGTGCAAAGTGGGGTGTGTGTGCAAAGCAGGGGTGAGTGCAAAGCAATGGGGTGTGCAAAGTGGGGTGTGTGTGCAAAGTAATGGGGGGGGTGCAAAGTAAGGGTCCATTGCAAGGGGTCTCATTGGGATGCATTGGGTTGGAGGGGATGCAAAGCAAGGGGGTGTGTGTGCAATGTAGGGGAGTGTGCAAAGTAATGGGGGTGTGCAATGCAGGGGTGTGTGCAAAGTAATGGGGGGGGGTGTGCAAAGTAGGGGTCCATTGCAATGGGCTCTCATTGGGATGCATTGGGTTGGAGGGGATGCAAAGCAAGGGGGGGGTGTGCAATGTAGGTGGGTGTGCAATGCAGGAGGTGTGTGCAAAGCAATGGGGTGTGCAAAGTGGGGTGTGTGTGCAAAGTAATGGGGGGGTGTGCAAAGTAAGGGTCCATTGCAATGGGATCTCATTGGGTTGCCTTGGGTTGGAGGGGATGCAAAGCAAGGGGGGGGGTGTGCAAAGCAGGAGGGGTGTGCAAAGTAATGGGGTGTGTGTGTGCAAAGTAAGGGTCCATTGCAGTGGGCTCTCATTGGGTTGCATTGGGTTGGAGGGGATGCAAAGCAAGGGAGGGGTGTGCAAAGTAATGGGGGCGTGCAATGTAGGTGGGTGTGCAAAGCAGGGGGGTTGTGCAAAGTAATGGGGGTCCATTGCAATGGGCTCTCATTGGGTTGCATTGGGTTGGAGGGGATGCAAAGCAAGGGGGGGGGGTGCAATGCAGGAGGTGTGTGCAAAGTGGGGTGTGTGTGTGCAAAGTAGGGGTCCATTGCAGTGGGATCTCATTGGGTTGCATTGGGTTGGAGGGGATGCAAAGCAAAGGGGGGGGGGGTGTGCAATGTAGGTGGGTGTGCAATGCAGGAGGTGTGTGCAAAGTAATGGGGGCGTGCAATGTAGGTGGGTGTGCAAAGCAGGGGGGGTGTGCAAAGTAAGGGTCCATTGCAATGGGATCTCATTGGGTTGCATTGGGTTGGAGGGGATGCAAAGCAAGGGGGGGGTGCAAAGAAGGGGGTGTGCAAAGTAATATGGGGCTTGTGCAAAGTGGGGTGTGTGTGCAAAGCAGGGGTGTGTGCAAAGCAATGGGGTGTGCAAAGTGGGGTGTGTGTGCAAAGTAATGGGGGGGTGTGCAAAGTAAGGGTCCATTGCAATGGGCTCTCATTGGGATGCATTGGGTTGGAGGGGATGCAAAGCAAGGGAGGGGTGTGCAAAGCAGGAGGGGTGTGCAAAGTAATGGGGGGTGTGTGTGCAAAGCAGGGGGTGTGTGCAAAGTAGGGGGTGTGCAATGAAGGGGTATGTGCAAGGTAGCGGTGTGTGCAAAGCAGGGGGTGTGCAAAGTAATGGGGGTGTGCAATGTAGGTGGGTGTGCAAAGAAGGGGGGTGTGCAAAGTAGGGAGTGTGTGCAAGGTAAGGGGGGTGCAAAGTAGAGGAGTGTGCAATGCAGGAGGTGTGTGCAAAGTAACGGG
Source organism: Coturnix japonica (assembly GCF_054131305.1). NCBI lineage: Eukaryota > Metazoa > Chordata > Aves > Galliformes > Phasianidae > Coturnix > Coturnix japonica. The sequence continues at coordinate 254,179 of NC_140663.1, forward strand.
GGTGTGCAATGTAGGTGGGTGTGCAAAGCAGGGTGTGTGCAAAGCAATGGGAGGTGTGCAAAGTAGGGGGGGTGTGCAATGCAGGAGGTGTGTGCAAAGTAATGGGGGTGTGCAATGTAGGTGGGTGTGCAAAGCAGTGGGAGGTGTGCAAAGCAGGAGGTGTGTGCAAGGTAGGGTGGGTGTGCAAAGTGGGGGTGTGCAAAATGGGGGTGTGCAAAGTAGGGAGTGTGTGCAGAGCAGGGGGGGTGTGCAAAAAGGGGGTGTGTGCAAAGTAATGGGGGTGTGCAAAGCAATGGGAGGTGTGCAAATAGGGGGGTGTGCAAAGTAATGGGGGTGTGCAAAGTAAGAGGGGTTTGCAAAGCAGGGGGGTGTGTGCAAAGTGGGGGTGTGCAAAATGAGATATGTGCAAAGCAGGGGGGTGTGCAAAGCAGGGGGGTGTGCAATGAAGGGGTACATGCAAGGTAGGGGCATGTGCGCAAAGTAGGGGGTGTGTGCAAATGGGTGTGCAAAGCAAGAGGGGTTTGCAAAGCAGGGGGTGTGTGCAAAGTAGGGGGGGCGTGCAAATGGGTGTGCAAAGCACCCCCTGATTGCATCCCCCCCTTTGCAGCGTTCCAACGGGGCCAATACCCGGACAGCAGCACCAGGAGCCGATTGGCTGCAGCCACGCAGCTCCCTGACACCACCATCCAGGTCTGGTGCTTCTTGCACACCTCTGTTGCACGCGCGTGTGTTGCACACGCCTCCGTTGTGCACCACAGTGTTGCATGCGTCTGCTTTGCACCTGCCTGCGTTGCATGTGCACGGCTATGCGCCGTATGCCTGTTTTGCATGTGAGTGTGTTGCACACTCGTGCATTGCACACACTCTTGCTGCACGTGCGTGCGCTTTGCACACCTGTGTTGCACGTGGGTGTGTTGCACAGACCCCTGTTGTGCAGCGCTGTGCTGCATGGGCATGTCTTGTGCACAGCTGTGTTGCACGCTACAGGGCACGCTCCTGCACGATGCATGGCACATCCTTGCACACTCATTGGCACACTTTGTTGCACACTTCTCTGCACACTCCATTGCACAGTCCGTGCACACTCCACAGCACACTCCTGCACAATGCATGGCACATCCTTGCACACTCTGTTGCACAATCCTTGCACACTACTGCATGTTGCATGGCATGTCCTTGCACGCTCATTGGCAAACTCTGTTGCACAATCCTTGCACACTCCTGCACGTTGCATGGCATGTCCTTGCACACTCCGTGCCACACTCCATTGCACATTCCTTGCACACTCCGCGGCACACTCTGTTGCACAATCCTTGCACACTACTGCATGTTGCATGGCACAATCCTTGCACACTCTGTGGCACACTGTTGCATACTTCTCTGCACACTCTGTTGCACACTTCTCTGCACACTCTGTTGCACAATCCTGGCACAATGCATGGCATTTCCTTGCACACTTTGAAGCACACTGTTGCACAATCCTTGCACACTCCACAGCACACTCCTGCATGTTGCATGGCACATCCTTGCACACATTATGGCACACTTTGTTGCACAATCCTTGCACACTCCACAGCACCCTCCTGCACGTTGCATGGCACATCTTTGCACACTCAGTGCCACACTCTGTTCCACAATCCTTGCACACACCGTGGCACACTCCTGCACGTTGCATGGCACATCCTTGCACGCACCATGCCCGCCCCACACTTGCTTGCACTCCCCATGCCTACAGCATGCCCCATTGCACACTTGCTTGCACACTTCCTTGCACACCCATGCACACCCCATTGCACAAGGAGGGCACATCCTCATCCCCCCCCCCCCAGGTGTGGTTCTCCAATAGACGAGCCAAATGGCGCCGTGAAACCAGGCAGCAAATGGAGGCCAACACTGCAGGTGAGACCCCCCCACGCTCCATAGGGGTCAATGGGGGGGAGCAGGACCCCCATATTACACCCAAAGTGGGGCTGGGGGCTTCAAACCAGGCTGGGGGGGGGGGCTTCCTTGTCCCCCCCACCCCCCCAATACAGGGTCTCCTATACAGGCTCCTGGTGCCGTTGGCTCCTGTGCCCCCCCATCACGACAGCCCCCATCTCTGCACAGGTATGAGAGGGGCTGGACCCCCTCCTTCATGGTGGGGGGACAAGGGGGGGTCTTCATTGCCCCCCATCACCCCCCACCCCTCCCTTGCCATGGGGGCGCCCTGAGTGTGCAGCCATAGGGGTGCCCCCCCCCCCCAGGTGTGCAGACCCCCCCCCCAGTATAACCCATCCCATTACACCCAATGAGTTCTGAGCTGATGTTCTGCTCCCCCCCCCAGCACCTCCCAGCTGCCCCCCCCAACTTCTTGGAGCCCCTCGGAGCCCCCCCCGGCCCATTGACCCCTCTGCACCTCTGCACCCCCAGCCCCTGCTCATGGGATGATGGATGTTATGGTAAGGAGGGCAATGAACCCATATGGGGGGGGGTCTCAGGGCACTGCGTGGTGCTCAGGGGGTACAGGGACCCCCCCCACCCCACACTCACCCCCAGCCCCATGAGGGTCTGCAGTGGGGTGGGCACCTTCAGCCCCCCTTACCTGACCTCCCCTCCCTTACCTGGCCCCTATGCATCCTACAGGCAGCAGCCCCCTCCCACCTCCATGGCAGCCTATGGAGGGTCCCCCCGTGACCCTTCTGCCCCCCTTCCCCCACCCCACAGCTATGAACATGGTGGGCAATGGGGGGCTGCAGCTCGGGGGTCCTGGGCCATGCACTGCAGGAGGAGCGTGCATGGGTTCACGTTGATCTGAAGATGCTGCACCAACAAGTCACTGCCCTGGATGGTCCCACGCTTTGTTGTTTGCTCTGAATTAAAAGGTTTTGGGGGTTTTGTTGATGTAGAAATGGAATTTAATGAGAGAGACGCAACCGACTGCTCCACAGGCAAAAAGATCCCACCCCATTTCCCCAGCATCTGAATGCAGATGCAGCCCTGAGATCACAGAACCAGGGAATGGATGGGATTGGGGTTGGGTTGGGTTGGGGTTGGGAACAGGATTGGGATTGGGTTGGGGTTGGGAGTGGGGCTGGGTTGGGGCTGGGAACAGGATTGGGTTGGGGTTGGGTTGGGAATGGGAGTGGGATTGGGTTGGGGTTGGGAATGGGGTTGGGGTTGGGGTTGGGAATGGGATTGGGCTGGAGTTGGGTTGAGGTTGGGTTGGGGTTGGGTTTGGGAATGGGAACAGGATTGGGTTGTGGTTGGAGTTTGGTTGAGGTTGGGAGTGGGATTGGGATTGGGATTGGGTTGGGGTTGGGAGTGGGGCTGGGTTGGGGTTGGGAACGGGATTGGGTTGGGGTTGGGTTGGGGTTGGGAATGGGATTGGGTTGGGGTTGGGTTGGGAATGGAAGTGGGAGTGGGTTGAGGTTGGGAAGGGGTTGGGGTTGGGAATGGGATTGGGACTGGGTTGGGGTTAGGAATGGGATTGGGTTGGGGTTGGGGCTGGTAAGATGATTGTGTTGGGGTTGGGTTGAGGTTGGGGCTGGGAATGGGATTGGGTTGGGGTTGGGTTGAGGTTGGGTTGGGTTGGGGTTGGGAATGGGAACAGGATTGGGTTGGGGTTGGGGTTGGAGTTTGGTTGGGAGTGGGATTGGGATTGGGAATGGGATTGGGTTGGGGTTGGGATTGGGATTGGGAATGGGAATAGGACTGGGTTGGGGTTGGGTTGAAGTTGTGTTGGGGTTGGGAATGGGATTGGGTTGGCGCTGGGGTTGAAAACGAGATTGGGTTGGGGTTGGGTTGGGATCGGGAATGGGACTGGGTTGGGGTTAGGAATGGGATTGGGTTGGGGTTGGGGCTGGTAAGATGATTGTGTTGGGGTTGGGTTGAGGTTGGGGCTGGGAATGGGATTGGGTTGGAGTTGGGTTGAGGTTGGATTGGGTTGGGGTTGGGAATGGGAACAGGATTGGGTTGTGGTTGGAGTTTGGTTGAGGTTGGGAGTGGGATTGGGATTGGGATTGGGTTGGGGTTGGGAGTGGGGCTGGGTTGGGGTTGGGAACGGGATTGGGTTGGGGTAGGGGTTGGGCAGGGGTTGGGAATGGGATTGGGTTGGGGTTGGGTTGGGAATGGAAGTGGGAGTGGGTTGAGGTTGGGAAGGGGTTGGGGTTGGGAATGGGATTGGTTTGGGGTTGGGTTGAGGTTGGCGTTGGGGCTGGGGCTGGGAATGGGATTGGGTTGGGGTTGGGTTGGGATTGGGAATGGGATTGGGTTGGGATTGGGTTGGGATCAGGAATGAGAATGGGACTGGGTTGGGGTTGGGTTGAGGTTGGGTTGGGGTTGGGAACAGGATTGTGTTGGGTTGGGGTTGGGGTCGGGTTGAGGTTGGCAATGGGAGTGGGTTGGGGTTGGGAATGGGATGGGTTGGGGTTGGGATGAGATGGGATGGGTTTGGTTTGGGTTGAGGTTGGGTTGTGGTTGGGTTGGGATCGGGAATGGGACTGGGTTGGGGTTAGGAATGGGATTGGGTTGGGGTTGGGGCTGGTAAGATGATTGTGTTGGGGTTGGGTTGAGGTTGGGGCTGGGAATGGGATTGGGTTGGGGTTGGGTTGAGGTTGGGTTGGGTTGGGGTTGGGAATGGTAACAGGATTGGATTGGGGTTGGGGTTGGGGTTGGAGTTTGGTTGGGAGTGGGACTGGGATTGGGAATGGGATTGGGTTGGGGTTGGGTTGAGGTTGGGTTGGGTTGGGATCGGGAATGGGAATGGGAATGGGACTGGGTTGGGGTTGAGTTGGGATTGGGAATGGGATTCGGTTGGGGTTGGGTTGGGATTGGGTTGGGTTGGGGTTCGGAATGGGATTGGGTTGGGGTTGGGTTGGGATCAGGAATGGGACTGGGTTGGGGTTGGGTTGAGGTTGGGTTGGGATTGGGAACGGGATTGGGTTGGGTTGGGGTTGGGAATGGGAAAGGGAATGGGATTGGGTTGGTGTTGGGTTGGGGTTGGGTTGGGATCGGGAATGGGAATGGGTTGGCGCTGGGGGTGAGAACGAGATTGGGTTGGGTTGGGAAGGGGATTGGGTTGGGGTTGGGGTTGGGGTTGGGTTGGGATTGGGGATGGGATTGGGTTGCAGTTGGAGTTGGGTTGGGGTTGGGAGTGGGATTGGGTTGGGGTTGGGGTTGGGAACAGGATTGGGTTGGGGTTGGACTTGGGTTGGGGTTGCATTGGGATTGGGAATGGGATTGGGTTGGGTTGGGATTGGGTTTGGGTTGAGGTGGGTTGAGGTTGGGAATGGGATTGGGTTGGGGTTGGGTTGGCATTGGGTTGAGGTGTGTTGGGATGGGGTTAGGTTGGGATTGAGTTGGGATTGAGTTGGGGTTGGGTTGGGTTGGTTGGTGTGGGGTTGGGATGGGGTTGGTGTTGGGTTGGTGTTGGGACTGGGTTGGGATTGATTTGGGGTTGAGGCTGGGGTTGGGTTGGCATTGGGTTGAGTTGGGTTGGCACTGGGGTTGGGTTGGGGTTTGGTTGATGTTGGGGTTGGGATTGAGCTGGGATTGAGTTGGGGTTGGGTTCGAATTCAGTTCTTTGGGGTTGGGTTGGGTTGCATTGGGTTAGGATTGGGTTGGGATTGAGTTGGGTTGGGGTTGGACTGAATTGGGGTTGGAGTTGGGTTGGGGTTCAGTTTGGGATTTGGGTTGGGACTGGAGCTGGGGTTGGGTTGGGGTTTGGACTGGGGTTAAATTTGGTTTGGGGTTGGAGAATTGGCTTATGGTTGGGGATGGGGTTGGGTTGGGTTGGGTTGGGTTGCATGGGGTTGGGGTTAGGACTGAGTTTGGGTTGGGGTTCAACAGGGGTTGGAGTAGGGTTGTGGTTGGGTTTGGGGTTTGGAGTAGGGTTGGAGTAGGGCTGTGGTTGGGTTTGGGGTTCAGTTGGGGTTGGTGTAGGGTTCTGATTGGGTTTCGGGAACCATTAAGGTTGGAAACGACCTTTACAATCATTGAGTCCAACCATCATCCCCACCCCAATGTTCCCATTTATAGGATCACAGAATCATTAAGGTTGGAGACGACATCTATGATCATTGAGTCCAACCATCATCCCATCCCCAACATCCCATCCCCACCATTCCCACTTATAGGATCACAGAGTCATTGAGGTTAGAGATGACCTCTATGACCAAGTCCAACCACCAACCTATTCCCATCATCCTCATTTATAGGATCATAGAATCATTAGGTTTGGAGACGACCTCCACAGTCATCGAGTCCAACCATCATCCCAACCCCACTGTTCTCATTTATAGGATCACAGAATCATTAAGGTTGGAAGCAACCTCTACGATCATTGAGTCCAACCATCATCCCAACCCCACTGTCCCCATTTATAGGATCACAGAATCATTAAGGTTGGAGACAACCTTTACGATCATTGAGTCCAACCATCATCCCATCCCCACTGTTCCTTCATAGGATCACAGAATCATTTGGGCTGGAAGGGACCTTCATAGGATCATGGAATGGGTTGGGATTGAGGGGACCTCCATAGGATCATGGAATGGGTTGAGTTGGAGAAGACCCTAATAGGACCATGGAATGGGTTGGGATTGAGAGAACCTTCATAGGATCACGGAATCATTTGGGCTGGAAGGGACCTTCATAGGATCATGGAATGGACTGAGCTGGAAGGGGACCTTCATAGGATCAAAGAACGGGTTGGGATTGAGGGGACCTTCATAGGATCATGGAATGTGTTGGGATCAAGGGGACCTTCTAAAGATCACGGAATCATTTGAGCTGGAAGGGACCTTCACAGGATCATGGTGTGGGTTGGAAGGGGACGTTTGTAGGATCACAGAATGGGTTTGGATTGAGTGGACCTTCATAGGATCATAGAATCACTTGGGCTGGAAGGGACCTTCATAGGATCATGGAATGGATTGGGATTGAGGGGACCTCCATAGGATCATGGAATGGTTTGAGTTGGAGAAGACCCTAATAGGACCATGGAATGGGTTGGGATTGAGAGAATCTTCATAGGATCACGGAATCATTTGGGTTGGAAGGGACCTTCATAGGATCATGGAATGGGTTGAGTTGGAAGGGGACCTTCATGGGATCAAAGAAGGGGTTGGGATTGAGTGGACCTTCATAGGATCATGGGATGGACTGAGTTGGAGGAGACCTTCATAGGATCATGAAATGGGTTTGGATTGAGAGAATCTTCGTAGGATCGTAGAATCATTTGGGCTGGAAGGGATCTTCATAGGATCAAAGAATGGATTGGGATTGAGGGGACCTTCATAGGATCATGGAATGGGTTGAGCTGGAGGAGATCTTCATAGGATCATGGAATGTGTTGGGATCAAGGGGACCTTCTAAAGATCACGGAATCATTGGGGCTGGAAGGGACCTTCACAGGATCAAAGAATGGGTTGGGATTGAGGGGACCTTCATAGGATCATGAAATGTGTTTGGATTGAGAGAACCTTCATAGGATCACGGAATCATTTGGGTTGGAAAGGACCTTCATAGGATCATGGAATGGGCTGAGCTGGAAGGGGACCTTCATAGGATCATGAAATGGGTTTGGATTGAGAGAACCTTCATAGGATCATAGAATCATTTGGGCTGGAAGGGATCTTCATAGGATCAAAGAATGGATTGGGATTGAGGGGACCTTCATAGGATCATGGAATGGGTTGGGATTGAGGGGACATTAATAGGATCATAGAATCATTTGGGCTGGAAGGGACCTTCATAGGATCATGGAATGGATTGGGATTGAGGGGACCTCCATAGGATCATGGAATGGGTTGAGTTGGAGAAGACCCTAATAGGACCATGGAATGGGTTGGGATTGAGAGAACCTTCATAGGATCACGGAATCATTTGGGCTGGAAGGGACCTTCATAGGATCATGGAATGAGTTGAGTTGGAAGGGGACCTTCATAGGATCAAAGAAGGGGTTGGGATTGAGTGGACCTTCATAGGATCATGGGATGGACTGAGTTGGAGGAGACCTTCATAGGATCATGAAGTGGGTTTGGATTGAGAGAATCTTCATAGGATCGTAGAATCATTTGGGCTGGAAGGGATCTTCATAGGATCAAAGAATGGATTGGGATTGAGGGGACCTTCATAGGATCATGGAATGGGTTGAGCTGGAGGAGATCTTCATAGGATCATGGAATGTGTTGGGATCAAGGGGACCTTCTAAAGATCACATAATCATTTGGGCTGGAAGGGACCTTCACAGGATCATGGAGTGGGTTGGAAGGGGACTTTTGTAGGATCACAGAATGGGTTTGGATTGAGTGGACCTTCATAGGATCATAGAATCACTTGGGCTGGAAGGGAACTTCATAGGATCATGGAATGGGTTGGGATTGAGGGGACCTCCATAGGATCATGGAATGGGTTGAGTTGGAGAAGACCCTAATAGGACCATGGAATGGGTTGGGATTGAGAGAACCTTCATAGGATCACAGAATCATTTGGGTTGGAAGGGACCTTCACAGGATCATGGGTTGGGTTGGAAGGGGACCTTTGTAGGATCACAGAATGGGTTGGGTTGGAAGAGACCTTTAAGGTCAATGAAAAGCACCATCTACAGCCAGATCAGCTGCTCAGAGCCCTGCCATCCCACATCCAACCCTAACAGAGTGGGCCTGCAAATAGGGGGCAGCCCAAGAGCCCCACATCCAACCCCCATTATGTCCCCCCACATCTCCATCCCCCTTAGGGGCACCAGCACCCAGCCACGTCCCAGCACAGCAATGCTCTACCCAATACATCGCTGCCATCCCAATGCTGGTGAACAATGGCTGTGGGTGCCCATGGAGAGGGGCCCTACTGACCACTGGTGGGGATGGTGGTGACGATCTCCCCCAGCTTCAGCTTGCACAGGATGGTGGTTTTGCCAGCAGCGTCCAGCCCCACTGCAATGGAGACACGGTGTCACCAGCACCGCTCCATGCACTGGCCCCATTCCTGTCCCCATTCATCTTCGAGCTCATCTTCATCTTCATCCCATCCTCATCTTTACCCACATCTTCATCCCATCTTCATCGTCGTCTTCAACACCGTTCTCACCTCATTTTCACCCTCATTCTCATCTTCATCCCACCTTCATTCTCATCCCCAACCCATTTTCAACCACATCCTCATCCCATCTACCTCATCTCATCTACCTCCTCATCCTCACCTACCTCCTCATCCCACCTACCTCCTCATCCTCATCTACCTCCTCATCCTCACCTACCTCCTCATCCTCACCTACCTCCTCATCCTCATCTACTCAACCCCATCCCATCTTCATCTTCATTCTCGTCATTCAATCCTCACTCTCATTCCCACCTCCAACCCCACCTCCATCTCATCCCCATCCTTATCCCATCTTCCTCTTTATCTTCACCCCCATTCCCATCCTCATCTTCATTTTCATTCTTATTATCATTCCATCTTCATTCTCATCCCCATCCCACCTTCATCCCCATCCCATCCCATCCTCATCCTCATCCCCATTACATCTTCATACTCACCCACATCCTCATCCTATCCTCCCCTTCATCCTTATCTTCATCTCCATCCCATCCCCATCCCAACCCCATTTCCATTGCGTATTCATCCTCACACTGATCTTCATCCCATTTTCATCCCCATCCCATATTACACACATCCCCATCCCACCTACATCTCCATCCCCATCCCCATCTCCGCCTCATCTTCATCCCATCATCATCCTCACCCACATCCTCATCCCATCCTCCTCTTCATCCTCATCTTCATCCCATCTCCATCCTTACCCCATCTCCATCCCCATCCTCATCCCATCTTCCTCTTCATCTTTATCTCCACCCCCATCCCATCCTCATCTTCATCCCCATCCCACCTTCATCTCCATCCCATCCCATCCTCATCATCATCCCTATCCCATCCTCATCCCATCTTCATCCTCATCCCATCCTCCCCTTAATCTTTATCTTCATCTCCATCCCATCCCATCTTCATTTTCATCCTCACCCATCCCATCCTCATCCCATCCTCCCCTTCATCCTCATCTTCATCCCATCCCCATCCTTACCCCATCTTCATCCCATCTTCCTCTTCCTCTTCATTCTTATCATTCCATCTTCATCCTCATCCCCATCCCATCCTCATCCTCATCCCTACCCCATTCTCATCTTCATCCCATCCCATCCCTATCCCCATCCTCATCCCATCCTCATCCCATCTTCATCCTCACCCCCATCCTCATCCCATCCTCCCCTCCATCCCATCCCCATCCCATTCCCCCCCTCACCCCATCCTCATCCTCATTCATACAACGAGGCCCCGCCCCCTCACCAAGCCCCGCCCCCAAACCACGAGGCCACGCCCCCAATCCTATTAACCCCGCCCCCTCGGCTCCGTTCTGACACCTGATTGGTGGCCGCTCCTCGCCCCAAACCCTTCACTTTGCGCATGCGCAGCGTGGGGTGCGTCACCTCCAGTGGGCGGGGCTTAACGTGCAGGGCGGAAGTGGGTGGGAGGGCGGAAGTTGAACAAGGCGGAAGTAGTTGGGAGGGCGGAAGTAGGTGGGAGGGCGGAAGTAGGTGAGGGCGGAAGTTAAACGAGGCGGAAGTAGGTGGGAGGGCGGAAGTTAAACAGGCCGGAAGTGGGTGTGCGGCGGCGCTCTGGCTGCCGGTACCGACTCGTTGGTTGGGCCTGGAGGCCGCGGCCTGCTGTGGCCCGGCCCGGTCCGGAGGTGAGGCCTGAGCCCTGCGGCCTACCAGCCCCCAGGCCCACACCCATCCCGGAACCATGGAGAAATTCGGTATGAACTTCGGAGGAGGCCCGAGTAAAAAAGAACTGCTGGAAACCATCGAGTCGCAGAAGAAGCAGCTCCTGAATTACCAGGCCAGGCTGAAGGACGTGGTCATCGCCTACAAGAGCCTCATCAACGAGAAGGAGGCCTTGGAGGCCAGCCTGAAGGTGTTATCGGCGTCCCACGAGGCCGACATTGGGTTAAATGGGGCTCAGGCTCCATTTGTGGCCCCCTCCAGCTCTTCCTTTGCCTCCAGCTCTTCCCTTCCCTCCAACTCTTCTTTCCCCTCCAGCTCTTCCCTCCCCTCCGGCTCTTCCCCTCCTTCCAGCTCTCCCCATGTTGATCCCATGGATGATAAGAGCTCAGTTCACAGCGAGGACAGCATGGGAACGGCCGCCAGCATGGACACAACAACCAGTTTGGGCAGCGCGAAGGGCGAGCAGGGACCTGAGGAGGAGAAACACGCAGCAGCTGTTAAATCAGATGAGGGGAATGGTTCCGAGGTCGGTACCGGTACCAGTAACAACAATGGGGACGTGCCCTGTGCTGCCATTGAGGCCGATAAGCGGGTGCTGCAGCTGAAGAGCCAATTGGCCACATTGACCAGCGCCCTGTCCACGGTGACGCAGGAGAAGTCCCGCATGGAAGCGTCGTATCAAGCCGACAAGAAGAAGATGAAGCAGGACCTGGATGACGCTGTTAAAAAGGCGGAGGATGAGACCGACAGGTTGGAGACGGAGCTGAGGGTTGTACAGGAGCAGCTGGCAGAGACCAAAGCTCGACTGATCACGCAGCAGCACGACCGAGCCCAGGAGCAGAGCGACCACGCTGTTATGCTGAGGGAGCTGCAGAAGCTGCTGCAGAGCGAGAGGGCGTTGAGGCAGGACGCTGAGCTGAAGCTGGAGGAGACCAGGGAGGCATTGGCCGGCCGGGTGTGCATGGCTGATCGTGCTGAGGGCTACGAGCTGCAGATCAAGCAGCTGAGCCAGGAGGTGGAGGAGCTGAAGAGAGAACTGCAGGCTGTTCAGGAGGAGAGGAAGAAGCCGGACCCCCGGGTGCAGGACCTGCAGGAGGAGATGGCCAACCTGAAGAGCCACTTCCAAGCGCAGCTGCTGCAGGAGATGAGGAAGGTAATTCCCTACTTGAGCCCTAGAGCAGCCCAATGTAGGGGGTACCAGGGCAGCAGATGGAGGCTTGAGGAGCCCAAATTCTCCCTATGCCACATGCCACAAAGTCCGAAAGATTTCAGATAGGAGAAAATACCCTAGTTTCATCTGATGGGATCGTATACCCTGAGGAAAATTAAAGCTGTTGGCAATGCAGTGTATAAATCAGTTAACCACGGGTGGTTTAGGAGCAGTCTTCGTGGGAGTTACATGGTGAGCATCGCTTGGTTCCGAGTAGCAGCTGGATTTGGGAGGAGAGCAGTGGCAATGAGCGTGCTCTCATCTCATAAATGCAATGCAAGGTTCGGTTCGGACTCTCTTAAAGGGAACTGACCTCCACATCCCCCTGCATGGAAGTGTAATAGGCGAGCGGTGAGGCAGGTGGGCGATAAGGGCGGCCTGCTGTGCGAGTTGCTGGGCTGTGCATCTTGCTGTGTGTCTCTGCAGGCTGTGGGGCAGAGGGATGGAGGGCTTTGCTGCTGAGTTGGCAGCTGGAAGGGCACCAGCATGGGATCCTCATTTCCCCACAGTCTGGAATAAGTTTTCAGCTTTCTAATCTGAAGCCTCTAATTATCAGCTTCGGGCTGATGGGATGCGATTAACCTTGTTTTGGAAGTGATATTCAGCAGCTTCTGTACGACAGGGCTGAGGATGGGCTGATCCCAGCTGTGTTTTGGCTCACAGTGGGGACTGAGGAGTGGTGCCACCTTCCACGTGCTCTTTAGGTCAGATCTCGATGGTGATATAAGCTGTGAGCCCCAGTGTTTGCTGTAACTACTCAGAGCCCACTGAATTACGTTAATATTGGTGTAACAAAGCTTAGCATTTAGGTACAGTTAGGTGTAGGAAAGCTTTAGGGCACACTCAGACATGAAAAAATCCCACAGTGAGGTGAGCTTTGTGCTTCATGCCGTGCACATGCCTCCAGCAATGCACATTAATGCTGCTAACAGCAGGGAACAGATACAGAAACGCACTCGGTTTGTTTCATCCTTGAGTCTCTGTTTTAAAGATGGGCGTGTGAGAGTGTGGGGTGGGGGAGGATTGTTTGGAAACTTAAGGGAAAGGGTGTCCCTGTGCTTGCTTGGAGTTGTCCAGAGCAGAATGAAGGCCTGTGTAATTGCAGGGTGGTCTAACACCGCTGCATTTCTTTGCTTACAGACTGCACAAGCAGAAGAGCAGCTCCGGCAGCACGCCCAGATGGAGGAGCAGCGCGTGGCCGACCTGGAGGGGCAGGTCTCTGAGGTGTCGGGGCTGCTGGGCACCTACGAGAAGGCCAAACAGAAGGACCAAATGGTCATCCAGAAGCTGAAGGATCGCATCGTGCAGCTGGACCAGGAGAACAAAACCTTGGCCATCGCAGCCTCCAGCCGATCCCCTGCTGATGTGAACGTGGAAGAAGCCAATCTGGATGTGAACGTTCTCAAGGATAAGATGGAGAAGCTGAAGAAGCTGCTGCAGGTGGCAGCAAAGAAGAGTCAGCCCACGCTGGACATCGAGAAGCTGTGCGAGCTGGAGCTGCCAAAAGGTACCGAGGCCGGGGATGGTGAGAAGGCCACGGCTCTGTACTATCAGCAGGAGCTGAAGCAGCTGAAAGAAGAGTTTGAAAGGTACAAGATGAGAGCACAAGTGGTTCTCAAGAACAAGTCAGCCAAAGATGGCAACCTGGCCAAAGAACTGGAGGAAGCTCAGGAGCAGCTGGCGGACCTGAAGGAGAAATACGTGGTGCTTCAGTTGTCCTCTGAGGAGGTGGAGAAGCAGCATCAGCTGGACATGGAAGCCAAGAGGCAAGAGTTCTGCCAGCTGCAGCAGCTGCACAGGCAGGAGCTGGAGCGCTGTCAGCTGGAATACAGGGAACGGGCACTGAAGCTGGAGGAGGAGATGCACAAACAGCGGGACCGGGCGCTGGCGGTGCTGGCTGAGAAGGACCAAGAACTGGAGCAGCTGAGATCAGTCATGTTGCCTTACACCGGGCTGCAGGGCTCCAAGAACTACATGACAGCAGGGACTGACACTGCGAGCCATGACCCCTCGGCTAATGGCTCCACAGAGATCCTGCCCCAGGCTCTCCACCTCTCCAGCAACGCGGAGCCCACCTTCATCCTGTATGCAGAGCAGTTGGCCCGCAAGGAGGTGGAGATCGTAGCGCTGAGGAAACAGAAGCACAAGCTGGAAATGCAGGTTCATCAGCTCCAGGAGAGGGTCCTGGTGGAGGAGGAGAGGCACCGGGAAGAGGTGTCAGCACTTCAGAACGAGATCCAGAAGAATGTCAGAGATAAGAGCAGAGAAGGAGCCAACCTGGAGTACCTCAAGAACATCGTCTATAAGTTCCTGACGCTGCCGGATTCCCTCGGCCGCCAGCAGACCCTCACTGCCATATTGACTATTCTGCACTTCAGCCCGGAGGAGAAGCAGGCTGTCAGGAAGCAGTCAGCACACAGCAGCTGGTGGCTGGCGGGGAAGAGATGAGGCGGTCGTTGGTTATCCCTCTGCCTGTGTCTGGGGCTGAGCTCACCTGCCATGTGGGGCAGCTCTTCCCCAGCAGAGCAGGGAGCTCTTAGCACAGAGCTGTGCTTGAGCTGGTGCTGTCAGCACGGATTTAAAGCAGAATTGTGCCATGTGATCCAGTAGGATCACATCACTCTCCTGCTCTGAGCTGGAACTTGATTGTTCTTAAAAGATAATCAAGTTGGGGCTCACTTGGACAGACCTGGAGCTCCCTCCCTGCTTCCCTGGGTTTCCCAAGGAGGATGCTCTGAGCCCCATAGCTGCAGCAGAGCAAGCAGTGCTTTCCCCCTGGTTCTGTTAGGGCAGAGATGGCTGCTGGACCTTGCACAGACGGGGGAGGGCTGAAGTCAGCACTGACCGTTCAGCTGTTTGTGAGCCAGGTTTGGGAGTTGTGCTGAGCTGTGGGATGTTCTGCAGCGCCGTGGGAGCAAGGCTTGTTCCTTCAGGGGTGGAAGAAGCAGAAGTGAGGGGCAGAAGGTGACAGCTCAGGGAGCAGCATGCACCCCGATCTCAGCACTGCATCCGTGAGATGCAGCAAGTGCTGCTGACAGACCTTGAGGCTGATGGCTTCAATTCATTGCGAGCCTGGGAGGAGAAGTCTTGGTGCACCGTAGCTCACCTTGGAGCTCACACAGCACAGTGCCTCCCTCTGCACTCTCATAGCCCCCATCCTGACTCCCCTCCATCTCTCGGCCCTTCCTGCACATTTCTCCCTCTTTCCTCAATTTGTTCAGCCACCCCCCTCCAAAATAAACTTGAGTACATACGTATTTGATGGCTGACATGGCTGCTGTTTGGGACCTGTGGGGTTTGAGTGATGAGCAGGGTGCTGGGACAAGGGGAGGGAATGGCTGTAAGCTAAAAGAGAGGAGACAGAGGTTAGATGAGGGGGGAATCCTTCATCCAGAGGCAGTGCAGCCCTATAGCACCGCTGCCCCATCCCTGGAGGTGCCTGAGGTCATAGATGGGGCCCTGGGCAGCCTGAGCTGGGAGGAGACCCAGCCCACAGCAGTGGGGCAGTTGGGGTTCTTCAATACCTGTTTGGTGGCCACTGGGACTCCCCCACCACCAGGAATGAGCGAGGATTGAGTCATTTAACACACGGTACCGGCAGCTCCATGGAGAAACAGCGCTGGGGAGGATGGGGACAGGGGTCCCCTAAGACTCTCTGGAAGCTGGTGTGCAAATCTGGACCTCCAGCCAGGGCAGAGGAGAAAGGGCACGAGGTGATTGGCACATAGAAGCTGTTAGGAAAGTGAAGATGTTAATTATGGGCAGCTGGTTGCAAGAAGTGTGATAACTGACCTCCTTGGGAGGAGCACAAAGCTGAAAACAGCCTCCAGGGGAACAACACTTGTGAACGTGAGGGTGTTTGTGCTGCTGCAGAGCACGGTGAGGAGCTGGGGCTGCTGAGTGCCACAGGAGCTCAGCATCTCTGCACAGGTTACTAAACAAACTCATCTCAGACCCAAAATCAAGAAACAGCTTAGCTCAGCTTTGTGGTTCTTGAACTATTATTTTCTACTATACATTAGTGCTTCAGTCCACCACAGTCACTGCAGAGCTATCAGAGCAGCAACACACGCACGGACTATATACACCATATACACTGTACAGGGAGGGCTGCTGCTAAGGAGCGTGGCACAAACGCGTTGCAATGGGGCGGTACAGCCGAGGCTCCTTGCTTTGCTGCTTCCAGGCTGAAGGCAGCAGGAAGAGCAGCCCCACCACCCCTCCGTGCTGCCCCAGCTGTGCTCTGCGGTGGGAGAACTCAGACGGGATTCCATCACCTCCACCTCTTATTGACGTTACCCCATGGGCTGAGGCTGAAGCAGGCGGCAGCTCGCTCCATGCAACGGAGAGCTTCAGCAGCTCTGCATGGTTTGAGTGCTCACCTCTGCTCCTGCGTGAGCAGTGCATCAACCTACCCAGCTCATCCTGCAGAACCATCCTCCAGGTACACACCAGGACGCTGGCCAAATGGCAGATGGTGGAATGCAACAGCAGATGCAGCGATGGTGGGACTGCCTGAATCAGATCCTCCGCCGTGCTTTATCATCTAACCGTGTAAGACATACCTTGCTGCCCGAGGCAGAGCTCCAATTCTACATGATACCAGGGCGCACACACTCGATTTTCCCAAGCAGAATCAATTCCAGTTGGAGACCAGCTCCTCTCCGCAGAGCTGTGTTGGCTGTTGCCATTCACACGGTGCACATCTGCCCTCTCTGGAGAGCTCTGCTCCTTGCAGATGCACCAGTCCCTTTTTCTCTTTGCCTTGGAGAAAAACCAGCCTTTCACATCCAGCAATTCAGCCTCCCACTCCCATCACAGCTGAAGCTCTGGCTGCTGAATGGGCAGCATCAATTCTTTTCCACATGGTTTCTATGTGGGGAACTAACATCCCCCTCGTTACCAGCAGGAGCTGCCCTAAAAACAACTCCCCCATACAGGGCTGGTCCCACTTCTTCCAGGCAGGATGACGGCACTGAGAGCCCAAGCACTAGGCAAAGATGGATGTGTATATATGGGCAAAACATGTTTTGCACAGCCTATCACATGCTGCCGCTTTCTGACCTACTAACAGCCACGCAGGAAACTGGTTTTCATTTGCAGGCCCCTCAATCCAGCTCCTTGCAGCAGGACGAGACAGAACAGTGCACGTGGATTCCCATTTCTGCTCCGGTTCTGATCCGCGTGCTCAGAAACCAAAGACCTTATGAAGGTCCTGACGGGGCCGTGGTGGCTGGATCAGAGGTTTTCTTTCCAAGCAGCTGCTCACAGCGGGTGAGGGCCCTTCCTTCTGCTGCAGCCCCTCAGTGCACTCAGTGGTGGTGCAGCACGGCCTGTAGATCCTCAGGCAAGGAGTCAATGATGGTCTCGATGTAAAGGCCCACGCGCTGCAGGGTCTCCTCCTTCACAGGGAGATGCTGGCACCTGGCTCTTACCTACAGGGAGAGGAGAGGGAGAAGAGAAGGAGAAGGAGAAGGAGAAGGAGAAGGAGAAGGAGAAGGAGAAGGAGAAGGAGAAGGAGAAGGAGAAGGAGAAGGAGAAGGAGAAGGAGAAGGAGAAGGAGAAGGAGAAGGAGAAGGAGAAGGAGAAGGAGAAGGAGGAGGAGAAGGAGGAGGAGAAGGAGGAGGAGGAGGAGGAGGAGGAGAAGGAGGAGGAGGAGGAGGAGAAGGAGAAGGAGAAGGAGAAGGAGAGGAAATGAGGAGTTCTGAAGCAGCTTCATGTCCTCTTTCTGCTATGGCGTTGGCTGAGCAAACCTCACACTGTCTCTGCAGGGGGGCTAAGAGAAAACTGATGGGAAACTGCCACCTGGGCTGATGGAATGAGACAGAACTTAGGACTCTCTCATAGGCAACCTGTAAGGATTCACTGCTGTCCCATTTACCAGTCCTTCAAATGAAGGAGGAAAAACAAAGCTTTCTAAGCATCAGCTGCAATCTACATCCCCTGGTCACTCCCTGCCACAGTGATACAGGAAGGAACGAGTGCAGGAAGAGTTGGAGGAAAACCTACCAGCTTCTCGCGGAGTTTTAGCACCAGGTCTACGATTTCCACCTCCGACTTGTCCTTCATCCACGCCGCAATGTTCTACAGAAAGAGAAGAACAGTTTCCTTAAGGGCCATTTCTCCTTTACTTTTCTCAGAGACACCCCTAAGCAAAGCCTGAAATAAAAGTGAGGAGGAGGTTTCTCATCCTCTTTTCATAACTCTGCTCACAGCACTTTAGCCTAAATGAGCAAGACAGAGCTCTCCCCGCTTTTCTGCCCACGACAGCATCAAGCTCCTGCCTGCAAGAGAAGAGCCAAGGAAAGATGCAGCAATAGGCAGATGGCGCAGGATTCCCCTCCTCCAGTCAGCACTTGTGCTGCGCTCAGAACTTACATCTATTTGCCAGAGTCAGGGCTGTTAAGAAAAGAGACAGCCTTGGCATCCCCACACCATGCTCAAGGACCTGCATGGATAACCAGTGAAGCAAGCACTGCAGCTGAAGTTGCACCGGGAGCTCCTGGGGCAATCCCTGAAGCAGCTCAGTTTGAGAAATTGCACCAGCGATCACTGCTAAAATTCCTACCTATTTTCAATAGGCATTAAGGGAGCCAGCAACAGGTGACGTTTCCAGTCTGGGGCTCTGTTGGCTCGGGAAGGGCCTGATGAATGAGAAACAGTTGACAGGAGCAGCCAGAGTGGGTTTGCACTGGCTAATGCAAGCGGGGCCGCTTGAATAACAGCAAGGACACCTCTGCACTTGGGCACCAGGCAGCCCTGTGCTTCCCTTGGGCACAATGCACTGTCCCCACTCTGCTATTGCACCGAGAGGCGTCAGCAAACATCCAAGGAGTGTTTCCATTTCCAGGTATCAGGCCTGAGAATCCCTGCCCTGGTTTGAATCCCTGCAGCTGGAACGTACCGCTTCACAGATGGCCTCCAAGTGAAGGGCTTCCAGCTTCTGGGTCATTTCCTTGTGCCTCTGACGGTACCAGCCATCAAAGTTGGGAGACCTGAAGAAACGCCTGCAGAAAGCAAGGTGACAATGAGAAGGGGACGGCAGGGATCCTAAGGAGTTCACGCCAGCCCCACATTTCCCTTCCTTTGCCCTTCTTATTTATCTACAGCCACTTTTTGGTGGGTAACTAGGATGGTCCAACATCCAAATCCACATTCCTCCACAGTATCTCCCTTAATTCCCCTTCTTTCCTGACACTGAAAGCTGTCTGACACTTGCTGGCACTGAGCTGAGCCCCAGACAATTAATTGGTCTTTGCATCTCTCCCACATAAGCAAGGCATCACCCAGTTGATGACAGAAGATCTGCAATTCCTGCCTCTCCAGCAATAAACCAGTTTTCACTGGGATACACGGGGGAGCAGACAGGGCAGCTTTACTCCTCCCTTCATCTCAGAGCATTACAGAACTTCAGAACAATACCAGTTCTCCTTTATGAAAGCTACGGGCACACTTTCCCACACTCTATCCCTAAAACAAAATGGTCTTTTATGTCCAAATTGCTGGTTTGCACTATGAACAAAGCAGGACTGAATGCTGTACCGAGGTGTACAACCACCACAGGATGGAGACCTACACGTCTTCCTGCTCCACCTGCCAAGGACCTGGAACTTCTATAAGGGGCATTCCCTGTTAGAGAGTGAACAACACAGCTGACAGCAAAGACACGTCCCCTCCTCTTGCTCCCCATCAGAGAGGAACTGGGTGTTCTTCAGTTCTCCACCTCCAGTTTTAAGGTCCTAAACCCAACTGGAGCTCCTCATTTCAGAGATTACAAGAAAGACATGATTGATTTCCAGGCTCTGGACAGCCTGGTCTGGTGGTTGGTGACCCTGCCCATGGCAGGGGGATTGAAACGAGATGATCTCTGAGGTCCATTTCAACCCAGGCCATCCCATGATTCTATGATCTGACTGTGTGTTCTGCTCTTCCTGACCAACTCTTCATGGGAATGAGTTTTCCTCATGACTGATCTCTGTCCTGAAATCCCCCTTTTTGCTCTCAATTCTAATACAGGATTTGATGTTCATATTAAGCTGCACCAGCTGCTAAGGAGATCGTGTATGTAAAGAATGAACTCGTACCTGTAAAGACCCAACCAGTCACCCTTAAGGACACAGGTAAGTTGGGGACCAGCGTGCTCCAGGGTCTTCATGAAATCATCTTGTCGGAAAGGACGAATCTGTGGGGGATTCTGTGCAATGGAAGGACCGCGTTACACAGACCCAGAAGGGAACCACAGGAAATCAAGGTCTGTATCTGCAATACAGGGGGCCGCACAAGGCAGATTCAAAACTGCAACTAAAGAGACATTAACATCTTGCTAGCAAAATTCAGCTTAGATTCACAATAGCAGAGCTTACTGCAAAACAGGAAGCATCTGTCCTCATGTTTGTTTCAGTTTGTCTTGGTTTTGAAGGTGTAATAACCCTCTTCCTTTAACGAGGGAAGTTCCCGCAGTGTATCAGAGCACACCATCAGCATATGGCAGAATCATACCCGACCCCCAGTCAAAGGAAAGCAGAAGGGAGTGAAGGCTGAACTTACTTTCCATGGAGTGATGGCCCTCTGCAGAGGCATCAGACTTGCAATGTAGTGCTCCTAAAAGCAAACAAAGATGTTACAACAATCAAGGAGCCTCTTGCGTGGTCACTGAGCTTTATGGACTTCTCCAGCGCATCACAATCCCTGGCCTCCTACTCTCCCCTTTCCCTACTCTCCCCTTTCCCTACTCTCCCCTTTTCCTACTCTCCCCTTTTCCTACTCTCCCCTTTTCCTACTCTTTCCTTTTCCTTTATTGCTGTACTTATATGAGCCTAAGCACCCCAGCCTGCTTCCCACCAGGGGTTAGGTCACAAAACCACACCCTGCAAGAATCCTACATTGAAACAAGAAAAGGTCAGGTGGGAAGAACCATGGCTTGGGTTGGAAGGGGCCTCAAGGATCACCTCGTTCCGCCTTTGGCAGGAGGTGGCAAGAAGCCCTAAAATATGTTCTGTTCTCTCATTTGCTACACCTTATGATGGTGTAGAAGATAAAGGGAAGGAGCCAGGCATGTGCAACTGGTGGTTAGCAATAAAGGACTACTGGCTCTCTAAGAAAAATGGATGGTTAGCGATAAAGGACTACTGGCTCCCTAACGAAAATGGATGGTTACCAATAAAGGAATACTGGCTCTCTAAGGAAAATGGATGGTTACCAATAAAGGACTACTGGCTCTCTAAGAAAAATGGATGGTTACCAATAAAGGTCTACTGGCTCTCTAAGGAAAATGGATGGTTACCAATAAAGGACTACTGGCTCTCTAAAGAAACCGGATCAGGAGGGCTCTGAAAGCAAACACTGGTTACAATCCGCCTTGGGAGAGTGGTCACCAGGTGGACAACCCCCTGAGCTGCTCAGCAGGGACATCTTCACACTGGCATAGGTTTGACTCTAACACTAAGACGAAGAGGAAGGTTTTGGGCTGACGTCTCTCCATCCCTATTTACCTGCTTTGACTAAAAGAGCAAAGGTTTGGCATGAGAATCAAATCACGGGGTGGGGTGACTATTTCTGCACTGCAGGAACAAACATTCCGCCTTCACACGCAACGTGCTGCATCCCCAACCTGCAGGCTTTCATGCTGATGACTGAAATTCTCAATCAAAGAGACATTAGGCTCCTTTCTATGGAGCAAAACATCTCCGCAGCGCCACATCTGAACCTTTATGCTCACATAAAGGCGAATCAAACAGGGCAAGTGCCAACCTGTCACTTCAGCAAAGCACCCCGCTCCCTCCCTTCGCCTTCACGCCGCCCTGATGGGTCCCTGCCCAACTCACCAGGGGAATAATGAAGCTCTGGGTGAGCTCCAGGAGGTGCCGCCTCAGAAGGGCGCTCTGGACTTCAGACGGGCGTTTCCGCTGGATGCCCTGCGAGCACAAGCAGGGTGTTCACAAAGGTGCTACTCTCTGCTATGCAGATAGACACAGGAGCTGCAAACTCTGCAGCTAGAAGCAACCAGTCCTGGGCGTTCTGGAAAGCGCGCTGCCCTGAATGCATGTGCTGCTCCCCTGCTTCAAGACAACACTCATGTTTTGTTACATAAAATCTGTTTCTTCAGACTCTTTGTTCAATAAGGATTAGATAAGTGAAGTAACCCTCACTTAGGTTACTTCAGCCAGCATTTAGTCTATGGTATCAAGTGAAGAACTTTAAAGCTGGCCTGAGAAACGCATTCAAGTGCACTTGACTAAATCATTAGGCACTTAAATCAAGCTCAAGATAAACCTGCTGCTCGTGGAGTTCTGTCTGCTAAGCCGAGTTGTTTTCCCACAACCTCACATATGACGTGGAGCAGGGCTGGAGCTGCTCACCTTTAACAACCTCTTTATCAGAGTTTTGTCTTTGTGAAGGAACGTTTTGTACGCGGTGTAGATTCCTAGGTTGGAAAAGAAAGTGATGTTAGAAACAAACTTAATCTAGAAAAGGCACCATGACGTGGTGCAGGGAGCTGAAGTCTCTAGCGCTGTCAGTGTCAGAGGGTTGATTATAAGCATCATATCAAATTCATTACAAAAATTACAACACTGCTAATGCAGCCAGCACTCACAGCAGCATCAGAGGACAATGCATTACCCCAAGGACCTTCTTATCCTATGTGTATGGTGAGATAACTCACTGAGGTCGGCTCATGGCCAGGCCTGACATGAGCCACATCCAGCTTAGCAAGTTTCTTTGAGCTCCACCACATCTTAAAAGCGGCCACGATACAAAAGAGCAAGAAAATTAGAGTCTGCTCCCCAACACCAGACTAATTAGCCACGATTAATGTTAATTGTCTTTTTCAATCTCAGAACAAAGATGTACTGCTTTTCTTTATCAGCTGGGGGACGCCCTTATAAAGAGCCACGTAGCAGAAGGAGCACGAGGACACCAAGATGTCCCTTTCTTGTGATATCAAATGTGTGTAATGCTCATGTCTGCAAAGCCACTAAAATCCCCTGCCAGGAAGGGCAGATAGAATTAAACCACGCTGCCAAGAGGACGTACCTGGTTTTGTGTCGAGGGTTTTTAGTTTAGTTAGCTTCTTCACCTTGACTTGCTTGGGCAGGTCACCTGGGGAGGGACAGGAAAGAACTCGTTCCGGTTCTGATCTGCTCTCACAGCACACACAAGAGATTGCACACCCGAGAACGTCTGTGCTACGCTTATGTATCACAAATCACATCCTCTCCTAGCTCTGTTCTCACATAAGCCTTCCCATGTGCCAGCTTTCACGCTGAAAGTTTGGACTGGGAAGATGCAAAAACAACACCACAACCACCACCGTGACTTCAGTTTTCTGAACTTCATAAAGCCTCCCTTTCTACCTCACTTTTCTTGTCTATGGAATTTTCTCTTTCCTACCCAGCAGAGACTCTCATTTTCTTAATGCTCTGTAAGAAAAACGCAGCACGTTTTCCTCTCAACCATTTGTCCTCACCACGGTTCACACTCACTTTGCACATCGGCTGCTTCATCACAGCCTTCCCTTTGGTTTCTGAGCTCTCAAAAGAACATAGGTGTAAAATGACATTACAACTCCCCACCAGCCCCAACAAGGCACAGCAGCACAACAGGACTTGCTTCCATCCTTACCTGACATCTTGAGCTCCCCAACACGAAGGATGTGAGGCCAGTGCTGGAGTGTTTTGATAAAGAAAGGGTTCGTGACTCCCACAACAATGTTAGGCCTGGAAAGAAGGGAAAGAGCACAGAACAATGTTATTCTCGGGGTTTCCTCCACACACAGAGCTGCATGGGTCTGTCAGCTACTTACGGAGCTTGTGTCCTGGTGGTATATTCTTTAAATTCACTGTCATGGATAGTAAAATAGGGGCGGTAGTCGCAGCAGTACCTCAGGGGAGCAAGGCAGCTGTAACAACAGACGGAATAGTTGCCATTGAAGCTTCAGAAATGAGGAATGTATGCTTACAACAAGTTCATATCCAAGGGCAGCACTTGGTCCTGCTAGAGGTATCGCTCCTCAGGGCCATGAACCATCAGCAATCCCGACACCAGGGACTCACTTTCACTCTTCTCTGCTATGGGTGGAACACGAACAAGACTGTCTTGCTGTGCTAATTCTTCTCTTACCTACTTTCACAGGCAAACTAAGCCTAACGCAACTGACCTTCCAGAAGAGAATATCTGAAAAGCTGCCTGATATTGTTATCATATATATATGTTATCATTATCTGCATCCCAAAGTGAGGGCGTTACCTGGTGAGAGCCAGAACCATTTCAGAAGAGACCGTAGGGGATGGAGCCATCACAACAATTGGCTCTCCCAGCAGCATCAGCTCCCATAACATCTGTACGTGAATAAGCACTGGCTGGAAACACCTGTTAATGAAAGGAAAAATGACGAGTGGAGTGTAGAGAGGCGGTTCAGAAAAGATCAGACACTATTATCGCTATTAACCAGATGTGCCTCTGGGCATTTGAAACCTAGGGCTGATTTCTTGTATCCAACAACAGAATGTCACACGTCTTTATACAAGCTACAGCTCAACCACTGTATATAGGTGTACAAGAAATGCTTCGAGTCATGTAAAGCAATTGATTTCAGTTTGTCTTTTCATATACATAAGTATGTTTGTGTTAGAATGGTACCTACGGTGCTTAAGCTGAGATCAAGAAAAGAAACACTCCTCTAACTAGAGCACCAGTGGATGCATTAGGGACCCTCCCCCCATCCCTACGATCTATGGGATGCTCTAAGCAGGAAGGACACAAAGCAGATGGAGAGGAGAAGGGCTCTCACCTGAAGAGATCCAGTTCGTGAATGCTTGGGAGAACCAGTGGGGCTGGTAGGAGATTCTAAATGAAGAAGGGAAATAAAAAGAAACAACAACAACAAACGAATTTGACTTTGTTGTTACATAGAAGCATCCTGACTAAAACGTCACCTCAGCTGATGCATCAAAACAGCTCCCTCCACAATAAGCCCAAAAATAAAAGAATGATATCAATGCCTGGAGATAGGAGCCAGGAATAGACCTAGATTGGGCGTTCAAGGTTCAAATGAATTTCCTTTCTTAGACAAGAACCGAGAATCTCTTCTTTTCAAGGGTCTCCTCCATAAATACTCCTTTACTTTCTGGAGCTTCCCCTGGATGAAGGCAGAGCTCAAGATACAGACATAGGCAATAAGTGCTGGGAATATGGCTATAAAAGTTCAGACCGGAGTGAAAGACAGACAATAACATTGTTCAAAGGAGGGGGGGAATGAGAAGATGAGATGAACAGGAATCAAAATCAAAGCTGAACCAAAGCAGCAAAGATGTTCACTCAAACTGAACCGACCCCACACCAAAGTGGTTTCAAATGGGCCAAGGCTCAAAGAGTCGCAGTTCTTCTACACCTCCTTTCCCAATAGTCCTTATTCTGCCCATCAGTGACTCGTGCCATGACACACTTCAACTTACCTCTTGATTGAACTGCTTCACCGGGCTTGATCCTGGCTTATCCACCCTGGATGGGATTCTCACCTAATTAAGGACAAATTAATCAGAGAGGTGGAAAGAGCACGCACACATAGTGTACTTTCCTTCCTAATAACCACCCTTGTGGAAAGCTTTCTCAATTTCCAGTTCTAATTGCTCCAGCTTTCTCAATTTCCAGTTCTAATTGCACTGTGGTTATGAGTAAAGAAAAGAATCTAGAGCCAACAGCAACGTTAGCATCCAGCAGGAAAGGGAGCACACGTTCCCCTTCCCAGTTTGGCCTGGTCTGCTGCTGAGTATCACCCACCAGCAGCACGTACCTGAATGACAACCCCCATCACTGGCAGGTTCAGGGTCTGTCCTGGCACTGGAGGCGGCCACTGGTCGATCTCATTGCACACTGCAGGGATGCAAAGAGAATGGTTTAAGCAGGAAGTCGGTGCAGCTAACTCAGCTGGCCCTGTGAGTTCTGCTCATTTATTATCACTCACTCCTGGTTCACGTGTCCCCATAGCGAGCTGCAAACCAACCCTACACCAAATAACTGCTCAGGTTTAGGCCAGATGCTGCATTTATGGCTGCACCGCTGCTCCCATTGCAGACCCAGCAGCACTGCACCGCCAACACATCACAATGAAGTTGAACGGTGCAGTGAAGGCCTGAATAGATACATCACATTAGCAAACGTTTCCCCTCTTTGGGAATACATTGCATGCACAACTGACAGCATCGCCTATTAGGATTGTCAGACACTTCCCATTAATGCATCCTTTACGGCTGTTTATCATTTTGACAAGCCAGGCACTTGGATCAAAGTCTTTTCCCTGTTGGGATTTGTTTCAGAACGAATTAATTTGGAGCGTTTCAGCTGTCTTTCAGGAACCTCCTGATAATAGCACCGGAAGATTTCCATATGCAAACTGTCCCCTCTTCGATCCAATGGCTCACCTGCCTCCAGGCATGGCTCCAGCTTATCAAAGTATTCCGGAGCAATCAGCTGCAGCAACGACTGGAACAAGTTCACGTATGGAAGGCGTGACACCAGCACCAGAGACTGGGGGGAAAAAGGGACATTAGGAGTCAGAGCCACTGTGCTGTGGCCATTGCTGGCACAGTATATGCCTGTGCCGCTTCCCATAGGGCTCTGCTTGAAAACAACTGCATCAACAACATGAAGGAGCTGAAAAGCAGCACTTTCCCTGGTGGAATTCCTCCAAGCTGAGCCTTCAAGGAGCCTTCAAATTAAAAGTGTTTCTCCTCGTCCTGCTATTATCTACCCTTGGGGTTATTCATCACTACACTGGTTGTTCTCCTCCACTAATGGTTACAGAACGCACTGCTTAGGATGCAATGAGTATCCCAGCAGTGCTCATCCAAACACTTTACTTCTGAGCCAGAGCTCTGCCACTCAAAATTAATTAAGCCATCCAAACTATGGATCCACAGAGGAAACAGTGGATCTTCAGATCAAACTATTTTCCCTTTCTGAGGTGAATCTGAAAACCAATTCTCTCGTGCAGTTACTATACCCATCTGTCTGAATAACTCTAAGCACTTTGCATAACTATACTGAAATAAAGGTTTAAATTCATGTTATTCTTTTCGCATTGTCTGCGTTAAAGGAGTTTACGCTGAGAGATGAGGTTTGTGTGGTAACAGCAGCATCACTGCCACCACAGTCAGCACAGCAACAGCCCATTCCTAGGTGGCTGCTCAAAGGAGAAAGACTAATAAGAGCAGGGCTGGGGTTTAATAGCACAGACAGCACTAGCTGAGCCTGTCCCCTCTCTGCCTGTAACACTAGAGCACAGACTGAAGGAACTATTCCAGTCCTCCAGGATCTCGTGATTCAGACAGCAGGTCACCGCTCATGTGATTAACACACCATGGCAACTGCATCCAGGTTTGTTTGGAATGACACTTTCCACATATTCCTCTTCCCCGCGACCTTTGCTGCTTCCTGCAGGAGCGCCGTGGGTGTCACGTAGGAAGCGGTGCTGTTTTACAGCCACGGATAGGTGCCTTTTTACAGCGACATATCTGGTTTCAGCACTCACCTTCTGAAAATAACCTCTTTTCATCGAGCTGTCCTTGACTTGCCTGAAGTATACATAACCAAAGTAATGCGCTGACTCCCGCTGCAAGAGAAACAGTGCTGTTATGGAGAGCCCAAATGCCGCCATCCACAAGGTCTTTAATTTCAAGCACTCTGTGCCTGTGGGGTTCCCATGGACAGCAAGAGGGAAGGAGAGCTATCAGTGCCAGGCACAAAGATCAGCCTTCAGATCGCATTTGGAGGCACCGCCGGTGCCATGGTTTAAGCCTCTGTTGTCTAGAAATGTTGCTTTTTAACAAGAGAATCCGCTATGCTGGCCATTTTTCTTTACTGCTTTAGAGATGGTATCGGCCATCCCGGAATCACAACGCAAAAAGATGTACACAAGTTGGAAGAAACAAATCTCTAAGGCAGAATTGAGGCAAAGGAATCCTCCTGCTCCTCCTGAGAGCCACATCCATTCCTTCTTGCCCATCACAAATGGATGCAGAAGCGTTGAGGTGTGAGCACTGAAAGCATCAGAGGATGAGCTGAGGAGGATGAGTTGATCCAAAGGCCATTTGCTCCAGCAAAGGAAGCAACGGTGCTTCCTGAGACCCACAACCCGTTCCTTCTTGCACATCACAAATGGGTGCAGAAGCGTTGAGGTGCCCAGATGGAGCCATTGCTATCTAACCCGGGTTCCTCCTGCTCCAGCTCCACCTCTTGGTGCAGCTGCAGCTCTCAGCACAGCCCTGCACTCACATTACAGGAGTCCCTGTGCTCAACGTTTTCTTCTTTGCTGACTCTTCAAGGGAAACCAACCAAAGAAAATGAGTAATTTTGAACCCATCGAGGGCGTATTTGGATTTAAAACCCAACAGCGTTACTGCTTGCTTTGTAAGGGTACAGAGAGCACCAAACAAAACCCACCTGCAGTGTGAGGGGTGCCTCTCTGTTGTACTCGCCATCATCCTCATAGTGAGCGCTCCTCTGCCCCCCAGACTGGCGCAGGCGGAAGCTGAACTGCGTGTCCCCCAGGCCACCTGGGCAGAGATCACAGACGGTCAGTGAGATGTTCCAGCAAGGACAAAGCAGGGAATCGCTGCAATCAAAAGCACGAGGCAGGAAGAACTCGGAGCAGCAGAGCTCTCTGAACGAAACCCAAGGCAAAGCAGACTGAGGTGCTAAGGGGCATCATTCCTTCCCAGCACAGAACTGCAAAGATTTGCTGTGTTTGTTATAAAGATATTCCTATTGGCTGTCATCAAAGGAGCACTGAGTCTGCCCTGAGCTGCCAGAAACTCATGGGAGGACACCCAAAACCATCAGGAGCCAGTATGAAAGGCAAGGGTACTCATAGGAACAAACACAACTACTGCAGTCCCTCTGGTTTATAAGTACAGGCTTTGGGAAGGCCCGCTGCCAGAGCATCCCTCCCCATCTACTCCTTTTAGTCACCGACCATGGGAGTGTTCAAGAAATGTTTGGAAGTTGTGTTCAGGGATATGATTTAACTGGGAAGTACTGGTGATGGTTGGACTGGATGATCTTCTAGGTCTTTTCCAACCTCGATAATTCTGTGATTGTGTGATTCCTTTTTGCTGAGCACTCAACGCAGAAATGCTGACAGCCAACAGCTGCAAACCTCACGAAAATTTGCCCTTTCTGACTTTTTTTTAACGTATTATTCGCATGGGTGAAGCAGGAGCATGCAAGGCCATCAGGAAAGCATCTCTGCCACCCAGTGGATCACAGCTCTATGCCCAGAGAGCAGTGAGAAGGACAATAAGCCTCAGTGTTCAGACCTCGGGGCTGGGTGCTGCTTGGAGCCACGCTGCAGCATCAGACGATGACTCACTCCTTCCACCATGAACCCATTTCTCTCCTAAGGCAGCTGCTACCTACCTGAATAGGAGTCGGGGAAGGACAAGTAGCAGATACTCGTCTTCTGTAAGGAAAAAACACAGAGTGAGCAAACCCCCACCGCTGACACGAGGAGCTATTAACAAGAGAAGGAGCAAATGGAGCGCTTACCTCTTTCTCTGTTAATCTGAAGTCATGAGGATACACCAACTGCAAAAGAGACCAGAGTCAGTAGGTCAGTCGCTGCATTGCTTGCAGGAGGGTGACTTTTTGTATTGATTGTTCTGATTCTTGCTAGAAATTGATGGAACCATTCACCAGAAAAGCACCAAACGCTCTCAAAGGAGCGAGGAAAGCTGGTGTTCTGAGCAATAAGGAGATGAGAAGACAAGATGGGGGGGACAGAGTAAGAAGAGCTTTGAAAAAGAAGCTCTGTGTAAACACGGATGGGAGAACAAGGCACCCTGCTCACAGAGCGCCCACCAAACCTGGAGTGAGGCTCAGCATCTATCAGAACTGAGGGTGAAACAGTTAATGAACAGCTCTGAGAGCCTGGCTGGCCGGAGATGCTGCTCACAGCAGTTAAAATGACAGGCAGGAGAAGCCAGAGGGGACGCAGAGCTCAGTTTGAGCCTGGCTGATCTGAGAGCTGCTGTCAGAAAGACATGGTTTAATGTGCATGGAAAAGCAGCAGGGCTGGCACCAAGTGCTTTGTCAGCATCCCAGTGACAGCTGAACCACACGGCATCCTGCTCATCATCCTGCATCTCACATTAAGGGATCTTCAGGACCTCAGAGCATCCAGTCGAAGATGTAAATGCTGACAGAGCTGTTCCTGCCTTCGCTGTGACCCAAGTTGAAGTTTTCTATGGGGTGAGCACAGAGCTGCACGCAACCAACACCCACATCCAGCAGCAGAAAGCCACAATGAGGAGCAAGAGATATCATTGCAACAGCAGCCGTGGGCTGTACGTGGCACCTGGCTGAGGATGCAACACTTACCTACCCATGGATGGAAACCACGCAGCTTTTGCAGCACTTAGTGCTCACTGAGCGCGGGTGGCTTTAAGGCAGATGAGAAGCAAAGGAGCCCTGAGGAGCTGCAGCCACAGAGCTCAGCTCCAGGTCAGCGTGAGAGCACGTGGAGCTCAGAGAGCTCAGCTCAGCACAGCTCTATAAATAGGGCAGGCGCCCCGCCAGCAAACTGCACGCTCAGCCTTCACTTCTCTGCTGCTTTCCTTGCCAAGGTCGCCCGGGCGGCTTCAGAGAGAGCAGCAAATCGACAGCTAAACATGAAGGCAATTAGCTGAGAGAAGAGAGAGGAGGTGACATAGGAGCAAACATCCCACGTGCAGCGGTGCTGAGCTTGGAGCAGGAGTGGAGCACGAAGGGCTGGGGCATGAAGGGACACCTCGCAGCTGCAATGCAGGAGCAGACGCATTCTTCTGCACGCTTCCTTTTTGCATTAGACGACCAAACGCTTCCTTGTGGCTGTGATCAATCTGAAGGATGCAGGGATGTCTGCTTTGTTAATTGCTGTATTATAAAGCAGACTTGTGTGGTTGACACTGACCCATCAGAAGTGCTGCTCGTGATCCAAACCTGAGCTCGAGAGTGAAGGCAGATTGCAATGGGTTGCACAAGGAGGTTGTGGATGCTCCATCCCTGCAGGCATTCAATGCTGGATGTGTCCTCATTGCAGCCTGGGCCCCTGCACATAGCAGGGGGTTGGGACGGGATGATCTCAACAGCTCTTGGTGGATAACAGCAGGACAAGGGGAAAAGGTTTGAAGAAGATTGAGGTTGGATGTGAGAGGGATGTAGTTAACAGAGAGAGTGGTGAGGTGCTGGAACAGCTGCCCAGAGAGGCTGTGGATGCCCCGTCCATCCCTGGAGGTGTTGAAGGCCAGGTTGGATGGGGCCCTGGGCAGCCTGGGCTGCTGTTCAATGTGGAGGTTGGTGGCCCTGCATGTGGCAGAGGGGTTGGAGCTTCATGATCTTTGAAGTCTCTTCCAACTCAGGCCATTCTGTTAAAGTTAATAGCTTCTATTAGCTGACCTCAATGGTGGCTGGGTATCTGGCTCAAGTTATGCCACATCCTTTGTGCTTCTGCCCTCCCCATAAGGGCCAATGAGTGGGGAGGTAACGCGTTGCAGGCAGACCCTGGAACTGAAGTGTGGCTGTTGGCATCCACGGTGGTCACAGCAACAAAGAGACCATGAAGAAACGTAAAGTGATGCAGGAGGCAGAACTGGTAACGACCTGCTGATTTTCAGGCTGATGATTTATCCAGGCTGACAAATCACTGCGCACAAAGCACGAGGCATGCGAGCTTCAATCAGCTCATGGGAGCTGATCAACGGCAGGAGAAAGGCTTTATACACAGGCAAAGAATGATAGGACGTGGGGGAACGGCTATAAACTATACAAGGGGAGATTGGGGGCAGAAGGGAAGGGAAATCCTTCTGCCAGTGGTGACGCAGCCCTGGGGGTGCCCAAGGTTGTGGATGGGGCCATTGAGTAACCTCAGCTGGGGGTGGGCACCACAGTGGGGCTGGGGGGCCCCTTCCAGCCCAATCATGCTATGATCATTACCATTCCCATGCCCTGATTATTACCATTGCGATACCTGCCTCATCACACATATATTTGCAGAGATGATGCAAGGTTTCCCCTTCCTTCGGCCTCGTTTTGCAGCTCGAGGTGCTGCAAACCACTCCCAGCCTGTTGCTATAGACAGCACCTGGGTGCATGAACCCACTAAACCACGCGGGGCTCTGACAAGCTCTGAGCTCATCCAATAGCACTCACAGCAAACTTCCCCCTGCAGGCTCAGCTGGGACCAAGTCCCACAGGGCAATAGAACCACTTCTCATGCACTCAATGGCCTCTTCACTTCACTGCTGCAGCCACAGTGTCCAGACCTGACCTAAACAACAGGGATAAGCAGAAAGATCGTGATGGCACCAGATGAGTAGACAGGCAATAAAATGGGTTAGAAAGGCCCCCTGTGGGTCTGCAGCCATTCAAGGCCAGGCTGGATGTGGCTGTGGGCTGATGGTCAGCTACACTGTACATAGCAGGAGGGTGGAAGGAGATGCTCACTGTGGTTCTTTTCAATCCAGGCCGTTCTATGAAGCATTAAAACACACTTTTGAGGTAAAAAGGGCTGATAATGATCCCGTTATCATCCTGCTATCCGTACTACTTCCATTGTCTGACTTGACAGGATGGCGTTGGACTCCAGTCAGTAGCAGGTGCCGCCTTCAGGAAGCAAACACAGCCGGGTCCATCCACACAGCGATGGGTTGAGCTCCATCATGGGTTGAGCTCCATCATTATGTGTTGAGCTCCATCATGGGTTGAGCTTCATTAGCACAGAAAGGCCTCCATCCTTCGGGGAGCAGCAGCTGCACTTCTCGGGTATCTCACCCCCCATATACAGCTCGGATAGAGGAGGATATCCATAGGGATAAAGGAGGATATCCCCAGGGATAGAGGACGATATCCCCAAGGATAAAGGAGGATATCCATAGGGATAAAGGAGGATATCCCCAAGGATAAAGGAGGATATCCATAGGGATAAAGGAGGATATCCCTAGGGATAAAGGAGGATATCCATAGGGATAAAGGAGGATATCCCCAGGGATAAAGGAGGATATCCCCAGGTTATAAGGGAGGATATCCATAGGGATAAAGGAGGATATCCATATGGAAAATGGAGGATATCCATAGGGATAAAGGAGGATATCCATAGAGATAAAGGAGGATATCCCTAAGGATAAAGGAGGATATCCCTAGGTTATAAAGGAGGATATCCCCAATGATAAAGGAGGATATCCATAGGGATAGAGGAGGGTATCCATAGGGATAAAGGAGGATATCCCCAGCGATAAAGGAGGATATCCCCAAGGATAAAGGAGGATATCCATAGGGATAAAGGAGGATATCCCCAAGGATAAAGGAGGATATCCCCGTGGATAGAGGAGGATATCCCCAGGTTATAAAGGAGGATATCCATAGGGATAAAGGAGGATATCCCCAGGGATAAAGGAGGATATCCCCAAGGATAAAGGAGGATATCCCCAGGAATAAAGGAGGATATCCCCAGGGATAAAGGAGGATATCCCCAGGAATAAAGGAGGATATCCCCAAAGATAAAGGAGGATATCCATAGGGATAAAGGAGGATATCCCCAGGGATAAAGGAGGATATCCATAGGGATAAAGGAGAATATCCCCAGGGATAGAGGAGGATATCCCCAAGGAATAAAGGAGGATATCCATAGGGATAAAGGAGGATATCCCCAGGGATAAAGGAGGATATCCCCAAGGAATAAAGGAGGATATCCATAGGGATAAAGGAGGATATCCCCAGGTTATAAAGGAGGATATCCATAGGGATAAAGGAGGATATCCCCAGGTTATAAAGGAGGATATCCATAGGGATAAAGGAGGATATCCCCAAGGATAAAGGAGGATATCCTCAAAGATAAAGGAGGATATCCATAGGGATAAAGGAGGATATCCATAGGGATAAAGGAGGGTATCCATAGGGATAAAGGAGGATATCCATAGAGATAAAGGAGGATATCCATAGAGATAAAGGAGGATATCCATAGGGATAAAGGAGGATATCCATAGAGATAAAGGAGGATATACCCAAAGATAAAGGAGGATATCCATAGAGATAAAGGAGGATATCCCCAGGGATAAAGGAGGATATCCATAGGGATAAAGGAGGATATCCATAGGGATAAAGGATTGTATCCATAGGGATAAAGCAGGATCCCCTCATCCACCACCACCACCCGTTCCCCCCCACCCCCGGTCCTACCCCCCTCACCTCCATGGCCTGTCCCAGCTCCAGATCGAATGTGACCACGCAGACACAGTCCAACCAGGCGGAGAATCGGGCCCAAGGTAACGGGGATGAGGCCGTTGTGCGGCGGGGCCGGGGCTCGGCCCGGTACAGCGCGTCCATGGCAGCGGCCGCTCCGCCCGGCCCGGCCCGGCCCCTCTCACTGCTCCGCCCCGCCCCACAGCGCCCCCTTGCGGCCTGGAGGACTCACTCCCATCCCGACCCCTATGTTAGAACCATAGAGATGAGTTCGGTAGCGTAGAGCGGCCCGCGGAGGGGTGTCATGGCGGCCGTTGCCATGGAGACGGCCCGCTGCACTGCGGCCTACCCCGCTGCACTGCGGCCTACCCCGTTCCTTGGGCTGGGAATAGGGGGATTGGGTTTAGAGATCATAGAATGGCGTTGGGTTTAAAAGGACCTCAATGCTCATCCAGTTCCAACCCCATGCTGTGTGTAGGGTCAGCAACCAGCAGCCCAGGATGCCCAGGGTGGCTTTAAATGCCTGCAGGGATGGGGCATCCACAGCCTCCTTGGGCAACCAGTGCATCACCACCCTCAATGTAAAAGCCTAATATCCCTCTTTGGCTGAAAGCTGCATCTTTTGCATCTTTTGCCATTAAATCAAGTATTTCAGCTGTTGTTTTAACACTTTTCAGGGCTCCATCGGTGCTTTGGTCGCCCTATTATTCACAGTCAGGGCACCATCGGTGCTTTGGTCACCCTATTATTCACAGTCTGTTTTCTTTTGCTCAGTGAATATGTCTGAAATCAGCTCTGGATGACAGTTCCTGGCTGTATGCAAAGTTCTGCATCACAATGTGTTTAAACGAAGGACTAGAGTTTGATCTCTGCCTTCAGCATCACAGTGTGTTTAAATGAAGGACGAGAGTTTGATCTCTGCCTTCAGCATCACAATGTGTTTAAATGAAGGCCTAGAGTTCGATCTCTGCCTTCAGCATCACAGTGTGTTTAAATGAAGGCCTAGAGTTTGATCTCTGCCTTCAGCATCACAATGTGTTTAAATGAAGGCCTAGAGTTTGATATCTGCCTTCAGCATCACAATGTGTTTAAATGAAGGCCTAGAGTTTGATCTCTGCCTTCAGCATCACAATGTGTCTAAATGAAGGCCTGGAGTTTGATCTCTGCCTTCAGCATCACAATGTGTCTAAATGAAGGCCTGGAGTTTGATATCTGCCTTCAGCATCACAGTGTGTTTAAATGAAGGCCTGGAGTTTGATATCTGCCTTCAGCATCACAATGTGTCTAAAGGAAGACCTGGAGTTTGATATCTGCCTTCAGCATCACAATGTGTCTAAAGGAAGACCTGGAGTTTGATCTCTGCCTCCATATCTGCTGCCCACGTGCACAAGGCTGAGTATTTTGGCTTTGATATCATCTAAACACGCAGCTTTTACAACAGGTTTCCTCAGCTGCCCTCGAAACAAAAGCAAAGACGACACAAGATCAGCTCCTCCGCCATGTAGGAAGCCCAAAACAAAAGCAAGGATGACATGAGATCAGCTTTTGCCTCTGCTGCCATGTAGGAAGCCACAAAGCAGCCTTTCCCCATCCCAACAGAGCAGCCTGTGAATTACCAGCCCTTCATTTCAAGCCTTTTTAAACTCCTGGCCCATATTTGGATTGTAGAGAACTTGAGAACAACGCGGATCTGATCCTCCCCTGCAGCTCCGACCCGCAGACGTTGTGTGTTCAAAGGCTGCCGTGTGGTTTGTGCATTGCTCCTAAGCAACACGAGTAAACACAAACCTTTCGCAACCTTCGCTGCCATCTATTCCCTCTATAATTATCTCTGTGCATCGCAGCTCGCAGCCATCACCTTCCTCCCATAACATCACCCCCCCCCCCCATACTGTGCCCCCACCCCCAAATGCCCTCACCCCCATATAACATCACCCCCCTCATGCTGTGCCCCCTCAAATCCCCTCAGCCACCCATAACCCCCCCATAACAGCCCCCCATAACAAACCCCCCCTATAACAGCCCCCCCATAAGAAACCCCCCCATAACAGCCCCCCCATAACAAACCCCCCCTATAACAACCCCCAAAACAAACCCCCCTATAAAAGCCCCCCCAATAACCCCCCTATAACAGCCCCCCCATAACAACCCCCCCCTATAACAGCCCCCCCATAAGAAACCCCCCCTATAACAGCCCCCCCTATAACATCCCCCCATAACAAACCCCCCCTATAACAGCCCCCCTATAACAGCCCCCCATAACAACACCCCCCCTATAACAGCCCCCCCATAACAAACCCCCCTATAACAACCCCCAAAACAAACCCCCCTATAACAGCCCCCCCAATAACCCCCCTATAACAGCCCCCCCATAAGAAACCCCCCCTATAACAGTCCCCCCGTAACAAACCCCCCCTATAACAGCCCCTTCATAACAAACCCCCCCTATAACAGCCCCCCCATAACAAACCCCCCCTATAACAGCCCCCCCATAACAAACCCCCCCTATAACAGCCCCCCCATAAGAAACCCCCCTACAACAGCCCCCCATAACAACCCCCCCTATAACAGCCCCCCCATAACGACCCCCCCTATAACAAACCCCCCATAACAAACACCCAAATCCCCACACCCCCCCATACCCTTCAACCCCCGCCCCAAATCCCCACACCTCCCCCCATATACTCCAGCTCCCCCCCAAATCCCCTCACCCCTCCCATACCCCCCAACATACCCCCCCCCAAATCCCCTCACCCCTCCCATACCCCCCAACATACCCCCCCCCAAATCCCCTCACCCCTCCCATACCCCCCAACATACCCCCCCCCAAATCCCCTCACCCCCTTCATACCCTCCACCCCCCCCAATCCCCTCCCCCCCCAAAATCCCCTCATATCCCCCCCCCAAATCCCCTCATACCCCCTCCAACCCCCCCCCAAATTCCCTCACCCCCCCATACCCTAAATCCCCTCCTCTTACACCCCCAAATCCCCTCACCCCCCCATAACAACCACACCCCCCCCAAAACCCCCAAATCCCCCCCCATACCCCCCAACACCCCCCCAAAATCCCCTCATCCCCTCCAACCCCCCCCATACCCCACACACACCCCCCATAACCCCACACCCCCTACACCCCCTCCCCCCATACCCTCCATACTCCCCCCATAACCCCCATACCTCCCATACCCCCCCACACTCCCCATATCACCCCCCATACCCTCCACCCCCATCCCATAACCCCCATACACCCCCCCACACCCTCCAGCCACCCCCATGCCCCCCACACCCCACCCATACCCCCCACACCCCATACACCCCCCCACGTCCCCACACTCCCCAAACCCTACACCCCCCCCATACCCTCCAGCTCCCCACCCATTCCCTACACCTCCCCCATTCCCCCCCACACCCCAATTCCTTACACCCCCCCATACTCCCTACACCTCCCAAACTCTCCACCCCCCCCATACCCCCCAACACCCCCCTATGCCCCCCCATTCTCCCCCATACCTCCTACACCCCCAAACCCTACACACCCCCCATACCCACTACACCCCCCCATACCACCCTACACCCCCCAAACCTTCAAGCCCTCCCCATACCCCCTACACCCCCCATACTCCCTACACCCCCCAAACCCTACCCCCCCCATACCCCCCCATACTCCCCACACCCCCATACCCTCCAGCCCCCCCCATATCCCCTACACCCCCCAAACCCTACACCCCCCATACACCCCCTACACCCCCCAAACCCTACACCCCCCCACACACCCCTACACCCCCCATACCCTCTACACCCCCCAAACCCTATACCCCCCATACCCCCATACCCACCCCATACCCCCTACACCCCCCCTCCCCTCCAGCCCCCCCCATACCCCCCACACCCCCTACACCCCCCAAACCCTACACCCCCCACATCCTTACACCCCCCATACCCCTTACACCCCCCCATGCCCCCCCCCACCCTCTACACCCCCCAAACTCCCCTATTCTCCCCCAATACCCCCTACACCCCCCCCCAAACGCCCCCCCACACCCCCTACACCCCCCCACATCCCTACACCCCCCCATACCCCCTACACCCCCCCCATACCCTGTGGCTCCCCCCTCCCCATACCCATACCCCCACCCCTTTCCCCTCCCTCTCCC
This sequence comes from Coturnix japonica, assembly GCF_054131305.1. Classification (NCBI taxonomy): domain Eukaryota; kingdom Metazoa; phylum Chordata; class Aves; order Galliformes; family Phasianidae; genus Coturnix; species Coturnix japonica. The sequence goes on from NC_140663.1 coordinate 292,514, forward strand.
CTCCAACCCCCCCATACCCCTCATACCCCCCCATTCTCTCCTGCCCCCCCCATACCCCCTATACCCCCCAAACCCTACACCCCCCCACATCCCTACACCCCCCATACCCCCCATACCCCCCTACACCCCCCTATACCCCCCCACACCCTCTACACCCGCCCAAACCCCCCTATTCTCCCCCCATACCCCCTACACCCCCCCGCATACGCCCCCCCACACCCCCTACAACCCCAAATCCTACACCCCCCACATCCCTACACCCCCCCATACCCCCTACACCCCCCAAACCCTATACCCCCCATACCCCCATACCCACCCCATACCCCCTACACCCCCCTATACCCCCCCACACCCTCTACACTCCCCCCAAACCCCCCCATTCACCCCCCATACCTCCTACACCCCCCCCCATACGCCCCCCCACACCCCCTACACCCCCAAAACCTACACACCCCATACCCCCTACACCCCCAAAACCTACACACCCCATACCCCCTGCACACCCCAAACCTTCCAGCCCCCCCCATACCCCATACACCCCCCAAACCCTACACACCCCCGCATACCACCCTACACCCCTCCATACCCTACACCCCCCCCATTCCCCCTACACCCCCCAAACCCTACACCCCCCCCATACCCCACACCCCCCCATACCCCTTACACCCCCCCATTCCTTACACCCCCCCATACCCCCTACACCCCCCAAACCCTATACCCCACCATACCCCCATACCCCCCCCATACCCCCTACACCCCCCCTCCCCTCCAGCCCCCCCCATACCCCCCATACCCCCTACACCCCCCAAACCCTACACCCCCCACACCCCCCTATACCCCCCCACACCCTCTACAACCCCAAACCCCCCCATTCTCACCCCATACCCCCTCCACACCCACATACCCCCTATACCCCCCCCATATATCCCCCATACCCCCTACACCCCCCCACACACCCTCTAGCTCCCCTCCCCATACCCCCACCCCTTTCCCCTCCCTCTCCCCTCCAACCCCCCCCATACCCCCTACACTCCCCCCCTCTATACCCCCTACACCCCCCAAACCCTACACCCCCCCCATACCCCTACACTCCCCTTACCCCCCACACCCCCATACCCCCTACACCCCCACTCATACACCCCCCCATACACCCCCCATACCCCCTACACCCCCCAAACCCCCCTATTCTCCCCCCATACCCCCTACACCCCCCAAACCCTACACCCCCCCACACCCCCTACACCCCCCAAACCCTACAACCCCCCACACCCCCTACACCCCCAAACCCCCTACACCCCCAAACCCTACACCCCCCCATACCCCCTATACCCCCCAAACCCTACACCCCCCGCCATACCCCCCCATACACCCTATACCCCCCAAACCCTACACCCCCCCCCATACCCCCCCATACCCCCAACACCCCCCAAACCCTACACCCCCCCACATCCCTACACCCCCAAACCCTACACCCCCCCCCATACCCCCCCATACTCCCCACACCCTCATACCCTCCAGCCCCCCCCATATCCCCTACACCCCCCAAACCCTACGCCCCTCCGTACCCCCATACCCTCCAGTCCCCCCATACCCCCTACACCCCCCCAAACCTTACACCCCCCAAACCCTACACCCCCCCATTCCCCCTACACCCCCCAAACCCTACATCCCCCCCATACCCCACAACCCCCCACACCCCCTACACCCCCAAACCCTACACCCCCCCCATGCCCCCGCATACTCCACACACCCCTATACCCTCCAGCCCCCCCCATATCCCCTATACCCCCCAAACCCTACGCCCCCCCCCCATACCCCATATACCCCCCAAAACTTCCAGCCCCCCTTACCCCATACACCCCCCAAACCCCCTACACCCCCCAAACCCTACACCCCCAAACCCTACACCCCCCCCATACCCCCCCATACTCCCCACACTCCCATACCCTCCAGCCCCCCATACCCCCTACACCCCCACCATACACCCCCTATACCCCCATACCCACCCCATACCCCCCACAGCCCCATACCCTCCAACCCCCCCATACCCCTTAAACTCCCCCATACCCACCGCATACCCCCACCCCTTTCCCCTCCCTCTCCCCTCCAAGCCCCTCTATACCCCCTACACTACTCCCCTCTATACCCCCCCCACACCCCATACCCCCCCCATACCCCCACCCCTTTCCCCTCCCTCTCCCCTCCAACCCCCCCTATACCCCCTACACCCCCCAAACCCTATACCCCCCCATACCCCCATACCCACCCCATACCCCCTACACCCCCCAAACCCTACACCCCCCAAACCCTACACCCCCCCATACCCTTTACAACCCCCCATACCCACCCCATACCCCCACCCCTTTCCCCTCCCTCTCCCCTCCAAGCCCCTCTATACCCCCTACACTACCCCCCTCTATACCCCCCCACACCCCATACACCCCCCCATATCCCCCCCATACCCCCACCCCTTTCCCCTCCCTCTCCCCTCCAACCCCCCCTATACCCCCTACAACCCCCCCATTCCCCCACACCCCCCAAACCCTACACCCCCCCCATTCCCCCAAACCCCCCCATTCCCCCACACCCCCCAAACCCTACACACCCCCCCATACCACCCTACACCCCTCCATACCCTACACCCCCCCACACACCCCCTACACCCCCAAACCCTACACCCCCCCCATACCCCACACCCCCCCATACCCCTTACACCCCCCCATTCCCTACACCCCCCCATACCCCCTACACCCCCCAAACCCTATACCCCCCCATACCCCCATACCCACCCCATACCCCCTACACCCCCCCTCCCCTCCAGCCCCCCCCATACCCCCCACACCCCCTACACCCCCCAAACCCTACACCCCCCCACATCCTTACACCCCCCATACCCCCTACACCCCCCCATACCCTCTACACCCCCCAAACCCCCCTATTCTCCCCCCATACCCCCTACACCCCCCCCATACGCCCCCCCACACCCCCTACACCCCCCAAATCCTACACCCCCCCACATCCCTACACCCCCCCCATACCCTGTAGCTCCCCCCTCCCCATACCCATACCCCCACCCCTTTCCCCTCCCTCTCCCCTCCAACCCCCCCATACCCCTCATACCCCCCCATTCCCTCCTGCCCCCCCCATATCCCCTACACCCCCCAAACCCTACACCCCCCCACATCCCTACACCCCCCATACCCCCCATACCCCCCTACCCCCCTCTATACCCCCCCACACCCTCTACACCCCCCCAAACCCCCCTATTCTCCCCCCATACCCCCTACACCCCCCCCATACGCCCCCCCACACCCCCTACACCCCCAAAACCTACACACCCCATACCCCCTGCACACCCCAAACCTTCCAGCCCCCCCCATACCCCATACACCCCCCAAACCCTACACACCCCCCCATACCACCCTACACCCCTCCATACCCTACACCACCCCCCATTCCCCCTACACCCCCCAAACCCTACACCCCCCTCCATACCCCCCCCCATACCCCCACCCCTTTCCCCTCCCTCTCCCCTCCAACCCCCCCACACCCCATACACCCCCCCATACCCCCACCCCTTTCCCACCCCTTTCCCCTCCCTGTCCCCTCCCCTCCCCTCCCATCCCCGCCCCCTTTTCCCCTCCCCTCCCTCCCTTCCCACCCCCCCGCCCCCCCCCACTCGTCCCTGACCAGCCCCGGGGCCGCCGCCATTTTGAAGCCATCCTCTCTCTCCCTCCGCCCGCTGTCAGCGCAGCCCCGGCCGAGTCTCCCCTGGTCGTTCCTCGGCCCTATGCCCGCGGGGGGACCTCGCCTTCAGGCAGCGCCTCACCGCGGGCCGGAGGGTCGAGCCGGACCCCCGGTAGGAGCGGCACGAACAGCAGGTGAGACCCCGGAACCGAGCTGTCACCGGGCCGCGGCCTGTAGGGCTCCGTGCTTGGGGCCCGATGTGATCCTATACCCGCTATAGGGTTGTGTGAGGAACCGGGGACTCAACCGGGTCGGGTCGGAGCGAGGACCCGCTTTATATGGGGGTTAGATGAGAAAAACAGGGTCGTGCTCGGTTATACGGCTCCGTATGGGGGGTATGGGGGTGGGTTTGGGGTCACACAGCACCGATAGGGTTCGTCCATATATAGGGTTCGTCCATATATAGGGTTCGTCCATTGCTTGAGTCTGTTGTGGTCAGATTAATGGTGTAAAGCATTAGGAGGGTGGTACGGCCGCTAACGTAGCAACACCCCCTTGTATCATGGTGTATTATGTGTTATATATATATATATGTGAGGTCTCTATAAGGGACCCTAAAGGTGAAGTGTTGTGTTGGATATATGGGGCCATAGGGTGGGATGGGTGCTTGTCACCCAACCTATATGGGACCCTAAAGGTGGAGTGCTGTGTTGGATATATGGGACCCTAAAGGTGAAGCCCTGTGTTGTGTATATGGGACCCTAAAGGTGAAGCCCTGTGTTGGATATATGGGACTATGGGGTGGGATGGGTGGTTGTCATCCAACCTATATGGGACCCTGTGTTGGATATATGGGACCCAAAGCTGAAGTCCTATGTTGGATATATGGGACCCAAAGCTGAAGTCCTATGTTGGATATATGGGACCCAAAGCTGAAGTCCTATGTTGGATATATGGGACCCTAAAGGTGAAGCCCTGTGTTGGATATATGGGACCATAGGGTGGCATGGGTGGTTGTCACCTAACCTATATGGAACCCAAAGGTGAAGTGCTGTGTTGGATATATGGGACCCTAAAGGTGAAGTGTTGTGTATATGGGACCCAAAGGTGAAGCCCTGTGTTGGATATATGGGACCCAAAGGTGAAGTGCTGTGTTGGATATATGGGACCATGGGGCGGGTGGTTGTCACCCAACCTATATGAGACCCTAAAGGTGAAGCCCTGTGTTGGATATATGGGACCCAAAGGTGTGATTTCCTGTATTGGATATATGGGACCCTAAAGGTGAAGCCCTATGTTGGATATATGGGGCCTTAGGGTGGGATGGGTGGTTGTCACCCAACCTATATGGGACCCTAAAAGTGAAGCCCTGTGTTGGATATATGGGACCCAAAGGTCTGAAGTCCTATGTTGGATATATGGGACCCTAAAGGTGAAGTGCTGTGTTGGATATATGGGACCCAAAGGTGAAGTGCTGTGTTGGATATATGGGACCATGGGGTGGGATGGGTGGTTGTCACCCAACCTATATAGGACCCAAAGGTGAAGTTCTATGTTGGATATATGGGACCCTAAAGGTGAAGCCCTGTGTTGGATATATGGGACCCTAAAGGTGAAGCCCTGTATTGGATATATGGGACCATGGGGTGGGATGGGTGGTTGTCACCCAACCTATATGGGACCCTAAAGGTGAAGCACTATGTTGGATGTATGGGACCCTATAGGTGTGAAGCCCTGTGTTGGATATATGGGACTGTGGGATGGATGGTTGTCACCCAAACTATAAGGGACCCTAAAGGTGAAGCCCTATGTTGGATATATGGGGCCATAGGGTGGGATGGGTGGTTGTCACCCCACCTATATGGGACCCAAGGGTGAAGTCCTATGTTGGATATATGGGACCCTAAAGGTTAAGTGCTGTGTTGGATATATGGGGCCATAGGGTGGGATGGGTGGTTGTCACCCAACCTATATGGGACCCTAAAGGTGAAGCCCTGTGTTGGATATATGGGACCTTAAAGGTGAAGTGTTGTGTTAGATATATGGGGCCATAGGGTGGGATGGGTGCTTGTCACCCAACCTATATGGGACCCTAAAGGTGAAGCACTGTGTTGGATATATGGGACCCTAAAGGTGAAGCACTGTGTTGGATATATGGGACCCTAAAGGTGAAGCACTGTGTTGGATATATGGGACCCTAAATGTGTGAAGTCCTATGTTGGATATATGGGGCCATAGGGTGGGATGGGTGCTTGTCACTCAACCTATAAGGGACCCTAAAGGTGAAGCCCTGTGTTGGATATATGGGACCTTAAAGGTGAAGACCTGTGTTGGATATATGGGACTATGGGGTGGGATGGGTGCTTGTCACCCAACCTATATGGAACCCAAAGGTGAAGCCCTACGTTGGATATATGGGACCCTAAAGGTGAAGTGCTGTGTTGGATATATGGGACCCTAAAGGTGAAGTGCTGTGTTGGATATATGGGACCCTAAAGGTGAAGTGCTGTGTTGGATATATGGGACCGTAGGGTGGGATGGGTGGTTGTCACCCAACCTATATGGGACTCTGTGTTGGATATATGGGACCCAAAGGTGAAGTCCTGTGGTGGATATATGGGACCCAAAGGTGAAGTGCTGTATTGGATATATGGGACTATGGGGTGGGATGGGTGGTTGTCACCCAACCTATATAGGACCCAAAGGTGAAGTGCTGTGTTGGATATATGGGACCCAAAAATGAAGCCCTGTGTTGGATATATGGGACCCTAAAGGTGAAGCCCTACGTTGGATATATGGGACCCAAAGGTGAAGTCCTGTGTTGGATATATGGGACCATAGGGTGGGATGAGTGGTTGTCACCCAACCTATATGGGACCCTAGAGGTGAAGTCCTGTGTTGGATATATGAGACCCTATAGGTGTGAAGCCCTGTGTTGGATATATGGGACTGTGGGATGGGTGGTTGTCACCCAACCTATATGGGACCCAAAGGTGAAGTCCTGTGTTGGATATATGGGACCCAAAGGTGAGGTTCTGTGTTGGATATATGGGACCCTAAAGGTGTGAAGCCCTATGTTGTATATATGGGACCCGTCCTATAAAGGCTGGGATAGGGCAGCAGATGGAGCAGGGCTGTTTGGTTGTGCTGTGGGAGGGCTGGGCTGTATTTGTTCCTAGTTCATCCCATTGGAGGCTGTGGAATAGAAGTGAATCACGGAGGGATCTATCTTTAGACACACGCTCTTTTATCCCCAATGCATTCGGATTCGAAACCCCACCTTAGGGAGCTGCAAGTATCTGTTCTATAGAGGGGATAGCTGGAGCTGGCCTCAGTTTGCTGTGATGGGATGGATGGGGATCAACTGGGATGGATGGAGGGATGGATGGAGGGATGGATGGAGGGATGGATGGAGGGATGGAGGGATGGATGGAGGGATGGATGGAGGGATGGATGGATGGATGGAGGGATGGATGGATGGATGGATGGATGGAGGGATGGATGGAGGGATGGATGGATGGATGAAGGGATGGAGGGATGGATGGAGGGATGGAGGGATGGAGGGATGGATGGATGGATGGATGGAGGGATGGATGGAGGGATGGATGGAGGGATGGATGGAGGGATGGATGGAGGGATGGATGGAGGGATGGAGGGATGGATGGAGGGATGGAGGGATGGATGGATGGAGGGATGGAGGGATGGATGGAGGGATGGATGGAGGGATGGATGGAGGGATGGATGGAGGGATGGAGGGATGGATGGAGGGATGGATGGATGGATGGATGGAGGGATGGATGGAGGGATGGATGGAGGGATGGATGGAGGGATGGATGGAGGGATGGAGGGATGGAGGGATGGATGGAGGGATGGATGGAGGGATGGATGGAAGGAGGGATGGAGGGAGGGATGGAGGGATGGATGGATGGATGGAGGGATGGATGGATGGAGGGATGGAGGGATGGATGGAGGGATGGAGGGATGGATGGATGGAGGGATGGATGGAGGGATGGAGGGATGGATGGAGGGATGGATGGAGGGATGGATGGATGGATGGATGGATGGATGGGGTCCCTTCCAGGTAGCACAGCTCTGATTTGCTGCTGGCATTTATAGGGCTGTCAGCTGAGGTGGCAAAGAGAAACCAAAAGTGCTCAGCTCTGCTGTAGGATCCCTGCACTGAAAGCCATTCAATGTAAAGGGGCGATGGGCTGGTTGTCTCCTTCTGGTTCACGAGGCCTATGAGGTGGAAGTGTCAAAGCTGTGGTTTATATGGTGCGGAATATGATGATGTTGTGCATGGGATGGTGTTTTTCTTAACGAGCTGGTTTGGAGTCTGAGGTGTTGGTGCCCAAAGGGGAATAGCTGGGAGCAGCGCTGTGAATGGGAATGATGGGGGATAGTAGAGTGTGTTGGGCTGGGAAATGCTGCTGGGATAACAGCAGGGTGAGCAGTGATGGGCTGTGTGGGCACAGGGGGCTGGTGGTGGGCACAGGAGGGTCAATGGGCACAGGGGGCTGGGGTGGGCACAGAGGGGTCGGTGGGCATAGGGGGGCAGGGGGCACAGGGGGGTCGGTGGACACCAGGGGCTGGTGGTGGGCACAGGGGGCTGGGTGAGCACAGAGGGGTTGATGGGCACAGGGGGCTGGGTGGGCACAGGGGGTTCGGTGGGCACAGGGGGCTGGTGGTGGGCACAGGGTGGGTCAATGGGCACAGGGGGGGTCGGTGGGCACAGGGGGGCTGGTGGACACAGGGGGCTGGTGGACACAGGGGGCTGGGTGGGCACAGGGGGGCCAGTGGGCACAGGGGGCTGGTGGTGGGCACAGAGGGGTTGGTGGGCACAGGGGACTGGTGGACACGGGGCTGGGTGGGCACAGGGGGGTCGGTGGGCACGGGGGGGGTCAGTGGGCACAGAGGGGTTGGTGGGCACAGGAGGTTGGTGGGCACAGGGGGGGTCGGTGGGCACAGAGGGGGTCGTTGGGCACAGGGGGGTTGGTGGTGGGCACAGGGGGCTGGTTGACACAGGGGGCTGGGTGGGCACAGGGGATCAGTGGGCACAAGGGAAGTCAGGGGGCATAGGGGGGTTGGTGGGCACAGGGGGCTGGTGGTGGGCACCAGAGGGGTGTGTGGGCACAGGGGGATTGGTGGGCACAGGGGGGCCAGTGGGCACAGAGGGCTGGGTGGGCACAGGGGTGTTGGTGGGCACAGAGTGGGTTGTTGGGCACAGGGGGGTTGGTGGTGGGCACAGAGGGGTCAGTGGGCACAGGGCGACGTCAGTGGGCACAGGGGGGTTAGTGGGCACAGGGGGGGTCGGTGGGCACAGGGTTGAGGCAGAGCTGAGCAGCTCATGGCACTAATGGGAGCCGTGGCAGGAGGAGCAGCCAGGGGAGCTGTGGTCACTCTGTTGTATGGGAGGTGATTGGAAACCTAACAGAGGAGAGCATGGGGTGTTATGCTGTGTGTTAGGGGTGAGGTCAGGGCTCTGCTTCCAGCCCTGCTGATAGGGGCAGCACTTTGTGTTCTTCATGACGGGTCTGAGAATCCATCGGGCTGTTTCTTACCTCCTCCTTATGGGAAATCCAGGGATACCAGCGGGTTTATGGAAGGATCGTGGACAGAATGGAGCCTCTATGTGACCGACAAAGGATTCTGAGCGCTGCCTTAGACTGGGCGCTATTGGAAGCCAACTTATATCATTTCATGTCTGTGCTGTTTCTGAGCTGCTTGTCTCTTTAACTGCGCTTTCCTCCTTCCTCCCCACGTTCCTCCCACTCCCCCCCCACTCCTTGTTTTGATCTGCTGAGGCAGCCAGCAGCACAGCGGCCAATATTGACATTATTCCTCCATGCTTTGGCTATTTATACCTGTGTGTTCGCTCCGGCCTGGGACAACAGTTCAGACACAGATCCACGATGGGGAAATGAAGCTTCACAACCGAAGTGAAATCGACCACATGAGCAAAGCTTGGATTTATTGCAGCGTTTGGATGCCAGACGTCATGTGTGGAGTTCAGACCCTGCTTGGAAGCGTGACGTCGCTGCTCAAAACACTCCTCACTGTGCAGAAGGGGAAAGCAGAAGGCGTGAGAAACGATGGTGATGGTTAAAGGGCCAAGTTCAAGAAGCTCTTTAAGGCACGAGACGCAGCTCCGGACTCTTTACTTACCCTGGGTGAAGGGAGGAACCTCCGCCAGCTTCAGCTCTGGTTGGGGGGTGGTCGGTTTATACACATCTGCTGGGTCTATCCCAAGGATTCCTTCAGTTCTCATCTGTGTTATTTGCTATTTCCTTCCTTTTCATTGCCATACCTGGCAGAACCCGTGGCTTGCTTCAGTTTCATAATCCCACATGGGCTGGATGGAGGAAGGCTGTGCTTCCATAGTCACTTATTGATGCATTTTATCCCTTTAGCAGGTCCTTGGGAGCCCCATGGGCTGTCACTCTTGTCCCTTTTAGAGGCTGAGGCTGTGAGCTGTCAGGTTGGAAACTGGACAAGGGAGAATGGCTTTAAATGGGAAGAAGTTGGGGTCAGATGGGAGGGGAAATTCCTTCACCCCAAGGTGGAGCTGAGGGTTCCCCATCCCTGGAGGTGCCGACAGGAGAATGTGTGGCCACAGAGTAGAGGAGGAAGAGAGCAGCTCTGTCTGTCTGCATTTAAATAAGGTGTGGTTCTCATTTGATTGCTCTGAGTTTGCAGTGCGATGCGTCCTCGGTTCATCCCATCCCGTGTCACAAAGCTGCTGCTCTGCTGCCTGCTTTGGCTCCGCACCCTGGGCGGCTCAATGCGGAGAGGTAACAGTGCTAACAAGTTTGTGTTGCATTCAATCACACCCAGCACAGCAAACAGCCCTATTGGAGCGCTGGCACTTCAGCTCCTGAGCTGCAGGGCGCCCAGTTTGTGCTCAACCAGCACTTTGCTTCACAGACTGCAGAGCTCTGAATGCTGGCTTTCAGTTCAGCTCTATTGCACATCTCCCTCCTGGTGCTGTTTGCCTTATAGCCATATATAGAGACTGGAATGAGCAGAGCTTGAGAGCAGCCCTGCAGAGAAGGACGTGGGGGTCCTGGTGGATGGAGAACTGAGCAGCAGCCAGCAGGGTGCTCTGACAGCTTGGAGAGCAAATGGCATCATGGGCTCCATCGGCAGAGGGGTGGCCAGCAGGGACGGGGAGGGGGTTGTCCCTCTCTGCTCTGCCCCATCTGCAGCACTGCGTCCAGGTCTTGTATTGGGCCCCCAATACAAGAAGGACAAGGAGCTGTTGGGGAGGGTCCAGAGGAGGCCACAAAGATGCTCCCACTACAAAGGGAGATGGGCTGACTAATCAAGGTTGGTCACCTACAGAGTGAATATCTGTGCTGCTGGTGGGGCCGATGCTGTTCAGGTCTGTGTGTGCTGGAGGCCTCAACCCACTGCATCTGGAGGACTCAACCCACTGCATCTGCCCTCCTGGATTGAAGGTTAATGGCTGTTTGGTGGTGCGTTGCACCGTCAGCTCTGCTTGGTGATTCTTCTTCCTCTTTCATAACTCAGTGATAGGTCTGAGGAGGAAAGGAGCAGCTTTCAATGGTGGGGAGCCATCTAGGTAACTCAATGTGGTGGAGCCATCTAGGTAACTCAACGTGATGGTGCCATCTAGATGACTCAGTGTGATGGAGCCATTTAGATAATTCAGCATTATGGAGCCATTTAGATAACGTGATGGAGCCATCTAGATAACTCAACGTGATGGAGCCATCTAGATAACTCAGCGTGATGGAGCCATCTAGGTAACTCAACGTGATGGAGCCATGTACATGACTCAACACGATGGTGCCATCTAGATAACTCAACGTAATGGAGCCATGTAGGTAACTCAACGTGATGAAGTCATCTAGATAACTTAGCGTGATGGAGCCATCTAGTTAACTCAGTGTGATGGAGCCATGTACATAACTCAACGCGATGGTGCCATCTAGGTAACTCAACGTGATGGAGCCATCTAGATGACTCAGTGATGGAGCCATCTAGATTACTCAATGTGATGGAGCCATCTAGGTAACTCAGTGTAATGAACCCATCTAGATAACGTGATGGAGCCATGTAGGTAACTCAACGTGATGGAGCCATCTAGGTAACTCAGCGTGATGGAGCCATCTAGATAACTCACTATGATGGAGCCATCTAGATAACTCAACGTGATGGAGTCACCTAGATGACTCAGTGTGATGGAGCCACCTAGATAACTCAGCATGATGGAGCCATCTAGTTAACTCAACGTGATGGAGCCATGTACATAACTCAACGTGATGGTGCCATGTAGATAACTCAGCGTGATGGAGCCATCTAGATAGCTCAACGTGATGGAGCCGTCTAGATAACTCAGCGTGATGGAGCCATCTAGATAACTCAGCGTGATGGAGCCATCTAGGTAACTCAACGTGATGAAGCCATCTAGATAACTCAACGTGATGGAGCCATCTAGATAACTCAACGCGATGGAGCCATCTAGATAATGTGATGGAGCCATGTAGATAACTCAACGTGATGGAGCCATCTAGGTAACTCAATGTGATGGAGCCATCTAGGTAACTCAATGTGATGGAGCCATGTACATAACTCAACGTGATGGAGCCATGTAGATGACTCAGTGTGATGGAGCCATCTAGATAATGTGATGGAGCCATGTAGATAACTCAGCGTGATGGAGCCAGCTTTCAATTGATGCTCTGCTGTACCCGCTGTTTCCTCTTACAACACAGGCAGCTCACTGCATCACTTCTGCTTTTCCTGTTGCTTCTGTCATCTTTGTTTTATAGCTAATTGCATTCTCTATGCAATAACCCTCTCATATAATTAGCGTGGAGGTCTGGAGCGTGCGAGTGCTGCTTTCTCCTGCCTGTTTGAAGGCCTCGTGTGTTGCAGAGCTGCATCAGGAGCCCACAACCTCTTGAAAAGTGCAACAGGAAACCCGAGTTTGCAAACGCTGCCGTTGCAGCGCGGCGCTTCCTTTGTGGCGTCGGTTTATGCAGCAGAAAGCAGAGCATTGGGGTGCACGGGGCTGCGTAGGAAAGCAGTGGGTTCTTGGTTCTTGGCTGGCAGGTGAAGTGTTATTTTGGTTAGGAGTCGTATTTACCCAGTAATTAGCAGCATATCTCAGTAATTGCAGGTCGGCAGCTCAAGCCTGGCAGCCTCCGGGAGCTGAACCAGCTCTCGTAGAGTCCTGGAACCACTTTGATGGGCTTTGGGACCCCTGTGGTCATTGTGAGCCCCCCATGTGGGCTCAAGACCCCTCTGATGGACTCTGGGACCCCCATGGTCATTGTGAGCCCCCCCATAAAGGCTCAGGACCCCTCTGATGGACTTAGAGACCCCTGTGGTCAGAGTGAGCCCCCCATGTAGGCTCAAGACCACTGTGATGGGCTCTGGGACCCCCATGGTCAGTGTGAGCCCCCCCATATGGACTCAAGACCCCTCTGATGGACTTAGAGACCCCTGTGGTCAGTGTGAGCCCCCCCCATATAGGCTCTGGACCCCTCTGATGGGCTCTGGGACCCCCATGGTCAGTGTGAGCCCCCCCATGTAGGCTCAAGACCACTGTGATGGGCTCTGGGACGCCCATGGTCAGTGTGAGCCCCCCAGATGGGCTCAAGACCCCTCTTATGGGCTCTGGCACCCCTGTGGTCAGTGTGAGACCCCCCCCCATATGGACTCAAGACCCCTCTAATGGACTCTGAGACCCCCAAGGGGGGGTCATTGTGAGCCCCCCTCAGATGGACTCAAGACCCCTCTGATGGACTCTGAGACCCCCATGGGTCATTGTGAGCCCCCCAAATGGACTCAAGACCCCTCTGATGGGCTCTGGGACCCCCATGGTCATTGTGAGCCCCCCCAGATGGGCTCAGGACCCCTCTGATGGGCTCTGGGACCACTGTGGGTCATTGTGAGCCCCCAGATGGGCTCTGGACCACTCAGATGGGCTCTGAGACCCCTGTGGTTAGTGTGAGCCCCCCATAAAGGCTCAAGACCCCTCTGATGGGCTCTGGGACCCCCATGGTCAGTGTGAGACCCCCCAGATGGGCTCAGGATCCATGTGATGGGCTCTGGGACCCCCAAGGGCGGTCATTGTGAGCCCCCCCCCAAATGGGCTCTGGACCACTCAGATGGGCTCTGAGACCCCTGTGGTTGGAGTGAGCCCCCCCCAGATGGGCTCAAGACCACTGTGATGGGCTCTGGGACCCCTGTGGGTCATTGTGAGACCCCCACAAAGGCTCTGGACCCCTCTGATGGGCTCTAGGACCCCTATGGTCAGTGTGAGACCCCTACAACAGACTCGGGTCTTGCTAATGCACTCCGGGACCCCCATATTGGGGGGTGAGACCCCCAGGTTGGGCTCCTGGACCCCCACAATGGGTTCAGGGACCCCCATGATTAGTGTGAGACCCCCACCCATAATGAGCTCCTATGCTGGGCTGTGTATTAACATTGAGGGCTCTGCTTTGTATGGCATTCTCAGTCCCCACACGGGCTGAGGACAGGGAGGATAGTGATGAATGAGCAGCGTGTCTACGTGAAGTTCTGCCATTGAAATCCATGTTTTATTCATGGTGTGTGACTTTAAGGGCGTCCTGGAGCTGCAGGGATGACTTGCAGGGTGTCACTGAACCAGCAGTACCCTATAACCATAGTACCCTATAGCCATAGTACCCTATAACCATAGTACCCTATAACCATAGTACCCTATAACCATAGTACCCTATAGCTATAGTACCCTATAACCATAGTACTCTATAGCCACGGTACACTATTGCCATAGCACCCTATAGCCGTAGTACCCTATAGCTATAGTACACTATAACCATAGTACCCTATAATCATAGCACCCTATAGCTGTAGTACACTATAACCATGGTACCCTATAACCATGGTACCCTATAACCGTAGTACCCCATAGCCATAGTACCAACAGCCCCCCCATAACAAACCCCCCTATAACAGCCCCCCCATAACAACCCCCCCCATAACAGCCCCCCCATAACAAACCCCCCCATAACAGCCCCCCCATAACAAACCCCCCCTATAACAGCTCCCCATAACAACACCCCCCTATAACAGCTCCCCATAACAACCCCCCCTATAACAGCCCCCCCATAACAAACCCCCCTTATAACAGCCCCCCCATAACAACCCCCCCCCCAGCTCCTAATACCCAGCTCGAAATAACCCCAGCTCTCGGTTCCTGCTATAATTACCCGTGTCGTTTCAGCTGTCTCATGATTTACAGATCGTTTTGCAGATGGCCACATGGAAAGGAAGATCAATTTTTGCTGGCTCTCTCAACCTGAAATGGGTGAAGAAGGTGTTTGTTTTTTTTTCGAGCTGTTTTTGGCTGCTGAGGGTTTGGGGTCTTATGGCTGAGAGCTGATACACACAGCAGGGTGTGAGTGCAGAGGAACAGCACCCATCCCATATTGCTGCTAGCAGGAAAGGGTGCTTGTATACAGATGTTAATGGCAGAGGAGTTGCTGCTGCTGGATGCCAGGCATTGCTATTGCCCCAGCTCCTATCAGTGGTGGTGTAAGGCTTCATGTAAGGATGCTTAATGGGGTGATGGGCTCAGCTCTGAGCTCCATAGCTCCATCTCTGAGCTCTGAGCTCCATCCTTCCATCCCCAGCTCCAATGTTAGGGGTTGCTGGGGGTGTAAGGCTTCATGTGAGCATTAAGGATGCTTAACGGGGTGATGGGCTCAGCTCTGAGCTCCATAGCTCCATCTTTGAGCTCTGAGCTCCATCCTTCCATCCCCAGCTCCTATCAGTGGTGGTATAAGGCTTCATGTAAGCATTAAGGATGCTTAATGAGGTGATGTGATGCTGGGCTCAGCTCTGAGCTCCACAGCTCCATCTCTGAGCTCTGAGCTCCATCCTTCCATCCCCAGCTCCAATGTTAGGGGTTGCTGGGGGGGTGTAAGGCTTCATGTGAGCATTAAGGATGCTTAATGGGGTGATGGGCTCAGCTCTGAGCTCCATAGCTCCATCTTTGAGCTCTGAGCTCCATCCTTCCATCCCCAGCTCCTATCAATGGTGGTGTAAGGATGCTTAATGGGGTGATGTGATGCTGGGCTCAGCTCTGAGCTCCATAGCTCCATCTCTGAGCTCTGAGCTCCACCCTTCCATCCCCAGCCCCTATCTCCTATCAATGGTTGGGGTTGCTGGGGGTGTAAGGCTTCATGTGAGCATTAAGGATGCTTAATGGGGTGATGTGATACTGGGCTCCGCTCTGAGCTCCATAGCTCCATCTTCGAGCTCCAAGCTCCATCCTTCCATCCCCAGCTCTTATCAATGGTGGTGTAAGGCTTCATATGAGCATTAAGGATGCTTAATGGTTGATGGGCTCAGCTCTGAGCTCCATAGCTCCATCTCTGAGCTCCATCCTTCCATCTCCTATCAATGGTTGGGGTTGCTGGGGGGGTGTAAGGCTTCATGTGAGCATTAAGGATGCTTAATGGGGTGATGGGCTCAGCTCTGAGCTCCATAGCTCCATCTCTGAGCTCCATAGCTCCATCCTTCCATCCCCAGCTCTTACCAGTGGTGGTGTAAGGCTTCATGTAAGGATGCTTAATGGGGTGATGGGCTCAGCTCTGAGCTCCATAGCTTCATCTCTGAGCTCCAAGCTCCATCCTTCCATCCCCAGCTCTTATCAATGGGGGTGTAAGGCTTCATGTGAGCATTAAGGATGCTTAATGGGGTGATGGGCTCAGCTCTGAGCTCCATAGCTGCATCTCTGAGCTCTGAGCTCCATCCTTCCATCCCCAGCTCCAATGGCTGGGGTTGCTGGGGGTGTAAGGCTTCATGTGAGCATTAAGGATGCTTAATGGGGTGATGGGCTCAGCTCTGAGCTCCATACAGGGCACTATGGGCTGACCCTGCAGCCCAGCTCCATGCCAGCCCTGCACTCCAGGAGCTGCTCCTACACTGGTTGCCTCCATAGGCTCCATCAGGGCTCCCAGGCTGGATGTGAAATCCATCTATTGTTGCTGCAATTAGGGATGTGTGGGGGTTTATTTAGGAAAGCCATTGAGCCTCCATTCCTTCTGCTTAACAATAACTTCCTAACGTTTCTCTTTTCCAGGATAGAGAGAGAGAGACTTGACACTGGATGAAGATCATTACCTGAAGCTGGGTAGAATCCAGGAACCGTAACCCAAATGTTTCTCTGTCTGTGGAGGAGATCTCACGTTTGAAATCACTTCTACTGAAGGTACTACGCCTGCCTTTGCTTTTAATGGGGCTGGTTGGGAGATTGACCTTCCTATTTAATACCTGGGAGGCTCCTGTGATTGAATACTACAAAGGTAAAGAGTTCTTATAGACATGAAGGCACTGGGCTGCGAGTGATGTTGTTTCCTATGGCAAAGAACTCATTCTGCTGAACCTTTAGGGAGGGAGAAGATGTTCTTTAAGCTCCCATAAGGGTCTGGGAGAGTTTTATAGGTGAATAGAGGAGCTGGTTGTGGTTGGAGCATCTTGTCCATAGGGGTTTTAAGGTGCCCCATTTCAGGGTTAGGTGGGATGGGATGATGAGCAGCCTGACCTGATCCCCTCCAACCTCATCTATTTCATGCTACTTTTGGCAGCTGCCTCTCGTGCTGGTTCGATACAAGAGCAAACGCTTCTAGAAGCCATTTAAAAGCTGCTTAAAAGCCGGAGCACGTGGGTGGTAACGAGATATTTGCGGTCATCCGTGCCAGCAAAATAGAGAGAAATAGCAAACAGTTGGCAGTCCCGGTGCAGCTCACTGGCAAACACGGTTGTTGTGGAGATGGAGCTGGCTCAGGGCTGGGATCTGCTCCCACTGGTGACGTGGGGGGGAGTTCAGCAGCATCAGGAGACCTGATACATATGATATATGGGGTTGCTGGGGGGGTTGTAAGGCTTCATGTGAGCATTAAGGATGCTTAATGGGGTGATGTGATGCTGGGCTCAGCTCTGAGCTCTGAGCTCCATCTCTGAGCTCTGAGCTCCATCCTTCCATCCCCAGCCCCTATCTCCTATCAATGGTAGGGTTGCTGTGGGGGGGTCCCATACAAACCTCCTTCCTATGAACTGCTCTCACAAATTGAGGAGAGCGGAGCTTTGGGGCTCCATCACCTTCTATGGCAGTAAGTTCTATGGGGTTTTTTCTGACCCTAATCATAACTAATGCTTGCTTCTGCCTGTGTTAAAATAGGCTGCTTGGTATCTTCGAGGTGTCTCCATTGGTTTGCAGGTAAACAACCACCCATTCACCTCCTCGATCCCATTTGTGCCTTCCTTGCTCTCTGCTGTTTTGCTGAGCTGAACTCACCCATCAAGCTGAGCTGAATGCACCTTCCCAGGGCAGCTGTGCGTGTTCTGCTCCTGCTCATTCTCCTTCAGCAGACGCTGCTCCGACCAGCTGTTCTTGTTCCAGCTCTGCTGTCTCTTCTGACAGCAGCAAACCGGACCAGCTCGAGATGCAAACACGCGATAGTCAGGAGTGATGTCACGCCTTCTGTTGACTCGCTTATTACTCTCCCTTGTGATAACTCCTTCTGGCTCCTTGGAGCTGCTCGGCGCTGAGATCTCCGAGCACTGACTCCAAGATCCTGTTTGAACAAATGGGATCTGTTTGGTTTGTGAGGTTCGTTCCTTTAGAAGCACTGCGATGCGTGGCGGAGGAAGGCTGCTCATCCTGCTGATCGAACGACTCTTCCCCCTTGTCCTATCGCTCTCATCCTGTTTCTAAGCTCCCTTTAGGAGGGGTCCCATCTCCAGGCTGTACTCCCCTCCCTCAGCCTTCCCCATTCAGAGCTGCTGCAGCACGGGTTGGAGAGAAGGACCTGGGGGTCCTGGTGGATGGAGAACTGAGCAGCAGCCAGCAGGGTGTTATTACAGCTTGGAGAGCAAATGGCATCATGGGCTCCATCAGCAAAGGGGTGGCCAGCAGGGACAGGGGGGGGATTGTCCTTCTCTGGGAGGCCCCATCTGCAGCACTGCATCCAATCCAAGATGGACAGGGAGCTGTTGGGGAGGGTCCAGAGGAGGCCACAAAGATGCTCAGGGGGCTGCAGCACCTCCCCTACAAAGACAGGCTGAGGGAGCTGGGCTTGTTCAGCATGGAGAAGAGAAGGCTGCGGGGTGAGCTCATTGCAGCCTGCCAGGACCTGAAGGGAGCCTACAGACAGGAGGGGAGTCAGCTCTTAATGAGGGAGATACAGCAGGACAAAGGGAAATGGTTTGGAGTGCAATGTGGAGGTTGGTGGCCCTTCATGCAGTGTGGGATTGGAGCTTTGTGATCCTTGGAACAGCACAAGGATTTCAGGAGCTGGTTTCTTTCTAACCACGCAATCCCAGTTCTGAAGCTGGAGGTTTGAGCTGTCACTCAAACACTATTTGCCAACACTGCGCTGCAGGGATTTATTAATATTTATAGTTTGCAGAGGCCTCAGACACGAACCAGGACAACACACAAAGCAACCTATGACAGCACAGACCGTGGGGTAGATGATTAACAACATGAAGGAGAACAGAGTCCTCTCACTGCGTGTTTCCAAGTCGTGGAATCATACTGGAAACTGGGAGGAAATGACCAAAGATTTACAGGCTCCTTCTTTAAGCTCATTTAAGCCCGTTCCTGATAAAAGACTGAACGTTTTCCACTTAGTAACTTAAGTGGAAACACATGGCAGTGCTGAGAGCCCAATATTATCCTGCTTGTATCCAAAAAGAGAACGTTCCTGAGTCCTTCTGACTTGCCCTTAGTGAAAACATGAAGGATGGCATCGCATCGCAGCGCTACAGGTGGAGATCCTCCCATCACTCAGCCTTACCAAGCATGGATTCCTAAAATGAATTAGCTTCCATAAGGCTTTCAGTCCAGTTTTTCATATGAAATGGCCTTTCTTTCTTTCCCCTCTCTGAAAGCATGTTATACACACACACATATATATACATCTGATTGTAGAACTGATAAAGAAAGGATCAGAACACACCTGTGAGTCAGATGGCAACTGATCTCCGGGGTTAGACAGCATTCAAAGAGCCCCCCAGCTTTAAAGCACAACTACAGCAGGGAACCAAAGGCACCATTTAACCTGGTGAACTTCAAGTCCAACTCACCTACAGGAGGTTTGCTTAAAGCAAACTGTGATGCAATTTGTTAACACACAGCTGGAAATGTACAGACGGGCAAGGACGGATCGATGGTTCACCTGAAAACCCCAACAGGGATTTCTCATGGGCTTCTCCAATGGATATTAAAGCGTAAAGGTTGGAACAATGCACTAAGATCGAGTCCAACTCCAACCTGTCACATCCCCACAGCACTGGAACACCCCCAAGGAACAGAGAAACCCCCCAACTGCCCCTTGCCAGCACTGACTGCTATGGGAAGAGCCACAAAGAATCATAGAATGGTTGGGTTGGAAGGGACCTCAAGGATCATGGAGGTCCAGTAACCCCACTACATGCAGGGCCACCAACCTCCACATTGAACAGCAGCCCAGGCTGCCCAGGGCCCCATCCAACCTGGCCTTCAGGGATGGACGGGGCATCCACAGCCTCCTTGGGCAGCCTGTTCCCATCACTTATGACGAATAAATTTCAATTGTTTTATCCCAAGTATGTGAATTAGAAACAAGAATGCAAACCTCAACCCCAACCCATTCATCATCATCCTGACTTGGCTTTCTTGTTGTCTGAGGAAGGAAAGTGAAAGACGAGAAGCGATATAACAAGAGATTGTTTTGGATACATCCACGTCTGCCAGTGGCCCCTTGGTATCTCAGGCCAACTTTGCCTCTACTACAAATAAAGACAAGCTGCTGCTGGTGGATAACAGCTCACTGAGGAAATACCCGGTTAAGGAAAGAGTATTTTAAGCAGTTTCACAGCTGTTGATCTGCACAACATCCTTTCAATGCTGTGTATCCAGTTTGATGAAATCAGAAACGTAAGCATGGGGGACCGTAAGTGAATGTCGGTAGATGGCAGGAATGAGGTTTTCTTTGATGTGAGTTTAGGTGAAGGAACAACAAGCAGCACTGTTACTGAAATATAGGAAACTCAAGTTCATTTTGAATAGCTAGTTATGGTCTAGTGCTTCATGCTTCTTAATAGCGATGTTTCTACAACTCCAGCTCTGTCATCTGACCCTCATATGTCTTATTTTCTAATCCCTTCACCAGTCTCCTTTTGCTTGAGCAACTCGTGATCCTTCTTGTAGAGAGAAACCCAAAGCTGTAGGGTTGCTGTGATGGAGCTGTAGGGTTGCCTTGATGGAGCTGTAGGGTTGCCATGATGGAACTGTAGGGTTGCCTTGATGGGGCTGTAGGGTTGCTGTGATGGAACTGTAGGGTTACCATGATGGGGCTGTAGGGTTGCCTTGATGAAGCTATAGGGTTATCATGATGGAGCTATAGAGTTGCCTTGATGGAGTTGGAGGGTTACCATGATGGGGCTATAAGGTTGCCATGATGGAGCTGTAGGGTTGCCATGATGGAACTGTAGGGTTACCATGATGGAACTATAGAGTTGCCTTGATGGAGCTGTAGGGTTACCATGATGGGGCTATAAGGTTGCCGTGGTGGGGCTGTAGGGTTGCCATGATGGAGCTGTAGGGTTACTTCGATGGAACTGTAGGGTTACCATGATGGGGCTCCAGGAGGTAGAGTGAGAAACTGGATGGGTTCCTTGCTTCACTAAGGCAGGAGGAGCTGATTCATCCCTTTGGTACATCCCTTTACTGACCTGATGTCTTTCTGTCCTAAGATGGAGGTGGTTGGGTTGTTGTAGCTTGGTGAATGCTGAACATGGGTTTTTTTGGCTTCGGGACGTACCAATAAGCCAATGAGGGCCTGCTGGTCTGAGGTCTGGGACCTCAACAGCAAAGCATGCACATGGAAAACTCTTCTCTCCTGCAGAGACCAAGCTGAGCTCCATGAGAAGATTCAGCAGTTCTGCAAGAGGAAGCAAACAAGCAGACCATGTGATTATTCAACGTACATGGGCTTGTTCCTTCCCCTGCTCTGAGCAGAAAATAGCGTCCTGGCCTCTGAGGAAGAGGCTTGGGCTCCAAAAAGGGCCACTTCTGCTTTCGTCCTCATTCAGTTACAACGGCGTTGTTGGCTTTCGCAGTGACTGAGCTCCTCGTGGTGAGCAGGGTGTGCTTCCTTTCCTCACCTCCCATGACTGACTTCCCTACATGGCTTTGTTTCCTGTCCTACGGGTTCATTCCCTAACACCAGAAATGGGCTTTATTTCCTGTTCTGCACCCTGGCTCTATGAGACCACCCCATCCCTTCCATGTGGGATGGCTGCGGTGCCTGGGGGTCCTGCTGAGCACTGAGTTCCTCAGTCAAGCTCAGGTTCTCTCTGGGGACATCCCATTTCTTAGGAGCACTTCAGTTCCAACAGTCCATATGACCTCAAGAGATCATTGAGTCCAAGCCCTCTGCTAAAGCAGGTACCCTCCAATGGGTACCAGGTTCCCTCCAATGGGTTCCAGATCCCCTCTCAGTCTTTTCTCCAGGCTAAACAACCCCAGCTCACTCATCCTTTCCCCATATGGGAGATGCTCCAGGCCCTATATCATCTTTGTGGCCTTCCACTGGGCTCCTTCTAGGAGATTCTTGTCTCTTTGCAACTGGGGAACCCACAACCAGACATGGAATTCTAGATGTCCAAGCAGTCCCTATAGCTCAAAGCTCCTCTGGACTGCTTTTAGGGTGAGGAAGAAGAGTGCAGCGAAGGCCAAGGACGGCTCTTTGACTTCCCTTTAGATTTGGACAGCTCCTCTTAATAGAACCATGGAAAGCTAAGGGGAAACGATGGAATAGACTGATGGGCAAAGGGCCTACCTTCCATAGGTAGGAATTACACATGTTGCCCGTGCACATATATAGTATTTCCATGGTTTCATGGGTTTTTTAATCAGGATTCCATATTTACACGTGTAATACGTGTGTATTTAGGTTAGCTGCGCACCCAAACATTCCTTAGACGAAGGCCTTTTCTGTCAGCTTTTCTCTTGATGAATTTACAGCTAAGCACAGTCGGTTAAAAATATCCGAAGAACAGTTTGTGATGAACACACGATACGGCCGAGCAGCGTTGCTGGGAGGGTGTCACGTAGGTTGGAAATTCAGATGGCTGCTCTGAGCTCAGAAATTCATTTATAAGAGCGTTTTCAGTAGCTGGATGGGGCAGATGCCGAAGCTTTTGCTTATTGCTGATGAAATTTAACTTGTTTTTTTTTTTTTTAATATCGAGAATATTGAAAGCTCAGATTAGAAACTGCTTCTTTCTGCCAGAATTTGTGCTAATTTTGGCAGGGGATTTGTTCCCAAAAGGCTGGGATTCAGCCCACGCTGATCAATCTGACACTTGGGCAGGTTTCTAGGCTGAGCCTTCGTTTGCACAGCTCCTGGACTGTCAGCTCCATGTAAAACCCATGGCTTGGACTGAAAGGGTCCTTAAGGAGCAAAGAATTATGGTATGGTTGGGTTGGAAGGGACATTATGGGTCATAGAGCTGTAGAATGGTTGCGTTGGGGGGGAACTTATGGGTCATAGAGCTCTAGAATGGTGGGTTGGGAGGGACCTTATGAGTCATAGAGCTGTAGAATGTTTGGGTCCTTATGGGTCATAGAGCTGTAGAATGTTTGGGTTGGGAGGGACCTTATGGGTCATAGAGCTGTAGAATGGTTGGGTCCTTATGGGTCATAGAGCTCTAGAATGTTCGGGTTGGAAGGGACCTTATGGGTCATAGAGCTCTAGAATGTTTGGGTTGGGAGGGACCTTATGGGTCATAGAGCTGTAGAATGTTTGGGTTGGAAGGAACCTTATGGGTCATAGAGCTGTAGAATGTTTGGGTTGGAAGGGACCTTATGGGTCATAGAGCTCTAGAATGTTTGGGTTGGAAGGGACCTTATGGGTCATAGAGCTGTAGAATGTTTGGGTTGGAAGGGACCTTATGGGTCATAGAGCTGTAGAATGTTTGGGTTGGGAGGGACCTTATGGGTCATGGAGCTCTAGAATGTTCGGGTTGGAAAGGACCTTATGGGTCATAGAGCTGTAGAATGTTTGGGTTGGAAGGAACCTTATGAGTCATAGAGCTGTAGAATGCTTGGGTTGGAAGGAACCTTATGGGTCATAGAGCTCTAGAATGTTTGGGTTGGAAAGGACCTTATGGGTCATAGAGCTGTAGAATGTTCGGGTTGGAAGGGACCTTATGTGTCATAGAGCTCTAGAATGCTTGGGTTGGAAGGAACCTTATGGCTCATAGAGCTCTAGAATGTTTGGGTTGGAAGGGACCTTATGGGTCATAGAGCTCTAGAATGTTCGGGTTGGGAGGGACCTTATGGGTCATAGAGCTGTAGAATGTTTGGGTTGGGTGGGACCTTATGGATCATAGAGCTGTAGAATGTTTGGGTTGGAAGGAACCTTATGGGTCATAGAGCTCTATAATGGTAGGGTTGGGAGGGACCTTATGGGTCATAGAGCTCTAGAATGTTTGGGTTGGAAGGGACCTTATGTGTCATAGAGCTGTAGAATGTTTGGGTTGGAAGGAACCTTATGGGTCATAGAGCAGTAGAATGTTTGGGTTGGAAGGAACCTTATGGGTCATAGAGCTGTAGAATGGTTGGATTGGAAGGGACCTTATGGGTCATAGAGCTCTAGAATGGTTGGGTCCTTATGGGTCATAGAGCTCTAGAATGTTCGGGTTGGAAGGGACCTTATGGGTCATAGAACTGTAGAATGTTTGGGTTGGAAGGAACCTTATGGGTCATAGAGCTGTAGAATGCTTGGGTTGGAAGGGACCTTATGGGTCATAGAGCTGTAGAATGTTCGGGTTGGAAGGGACCTTATGGGTCATAGAGCTCTAGAATGGTAGGGTTGGGAGGAACCTTATGGGTCATAGAGCTGTAGAATGTTTGGGTTGGAAGGAACCTTATGGGTCATAGAGCTGTAGAATGGTTGGGTTGGAAGGGACCTTATGGGTCATAGAGCTGTAGAATGGTTGGGTTGGAAGGGTCCTTATGGGTCATAGAGCTGTAGAATGGTTGGATTGGAAGGGACCTTATGGGTCATAGAACTGTAGAATGATTGGTCATTATGGGTCCTTATAGTTCCTTTTGCCACTTCTCTTATTGGTAAACACCTGTAAATCCCAATTGGAACAGCTATAAAATGTGGAGCCCCTGGGCTGACACGTGTGCAGGTTGTTGAGCATCATCTGTTTCAGGATGGTCGGGAACAGAACTTACTTTACAGCCTGGATTTTGGTTGCCCAGTCTTGCACCCTTTAGGTTGATACAAACCACCAGTCACTTTGTTCTGCTTATTGTAGGACCATGGGATGACTTGGGCTGGAAGGTCCTAAAAACCCATCTTGCTATGGCAGGGTCACCTCCCATACACCAGGCTACCCAAAGCCCCATCCACGGCCTCCTAAATCTCCCCTCTTATAGTTTAAAGCCACGTAAAGGAGGAATAACAAACGAAGGCTGAACATTGACTGATATTCTTGTGCATCCCAGCCAGGTGTGTCCCATCATCATGTTCTGGAAGTTTGATTTGAACACGACGTCGCACGTGGACAAGCTGCTGGATAAAGAAGATGTGACACTTCACGAGCTGATGGACGAAGATGACATCTTACAGGAGTGCAAGGCGCAGAACCGCAAGCTGCTGGATTTCCTCTGCCAGCAGCACTGCATGGAGGAGCTGGTCAACCTCATCACACATGAACCCCCCATGGACATGGATGAGAAGGTCCGCTTCAAGTAGGTGCTCCTTTTCAGTCCTGCATGGAGAGAACGGGATGAGAGGTCTGGCTGTGAGAAATGAGTGGCTTCATCAACGATGTCATTTTGCAGGAGGGTTTTCAGGCTCTCAATTGATTTCACTGCGTATTTTTTCCTCTCGTAGTGAACTTTCAGAGGTTCGTTTCTCTCTTCTTAAGGGTTTTTCATTGAGTGCCTTGTTGGCTGCTCAGAACATTGCACGCAAATGAATCAGTATCTCTCAGGTACCCCAGGAGTGTCAGTGTTACACTGCTGTCCTTATTGGAGAGGATGGATAATACTTTCCTTAGCAATGTTAACCAGGCTATCTATGTATGTCTCAAGAGACTTCCATGATACAGTTCACATCTCTGGTCCTCTGTGCTGTGAGCTAAGCTGGAAACCTTTTCTTATCCATGCCAAACAGGCAGCGGGGGAGAAGATGTGGCTTGGCATGAGCATTAACTTCCAGGTGCCTTTAATTTCATATGCCTTTTGCAGGCTCTAAGGATATACGTGTGCTTCAGGCAGCCCCAGGTTTCCTTTTGGAGATGCTTGAACACTGCATGGAGTGGGGAAGCATTTCTAAAGCACATTAAGGCACCGGAGAGAGGGTCTAAGCTCATTAAAAACTGAGGAGGCTTTGGGGATAGGGAGCACCTAAGCAGGAGGAATAAAGTCTAAATCCAAATGGAATCCAGGTTTTGGCTCTTAGTAAAAGCTCGACAAGTTTTTGAGCTGGAGCAGGAGAGAGAAACTTGGTGGGCTTGGAAGGATGCTCTGCTTGGAGTGATGCAGGGCTGCAATCAGCACAACGCTTTGCTCCTGGAATCACAGAACCATAGAAGCACTGAGGTGAGAATAGACTTCCAAGGTCACCGAGTCCAACCTCAGCCCATCACAGCGTGCCCAGCACTGACCGTGTCCCCAAGTGCCACATCTCCAATGTTCTGGAACACCCCCAGGGATGGAACACATCCCCCTTTGCTCCCCCCCTCCAAACAGCCCTTGCCAGCACCAGACCACATGCCAGTAAGGTAAAAGTTCATGAGGTTCAGGAATTGCAGAGAGCAGCTCAGCTGTAAATCCCCATGGAAGCACAGCAAGCAGAACGGAGCAACCAGGTGAAGAGCCATAGCAACCCGAGTGGTGTATTAAACCATTTCTCATTAACTCGTTGGCATAGCAGGGTGTCTGAGGAGTGTCTGCTGCTCGAGGAGCATTGCTTGTTGCAGGCTGGGCTGTATGGCAAGGAGCTAAATGTGGAGCATAGGGATGAGCCCCCTGCAGCAAGGAAATGCAATGGGTTGGGGTGCAGTGCTTCATTACAAGCTGGGCTGTATGACAAGGAGCTGAACGTGGGGCATAGGGATGAGTCCCCTGCAGCAAGGGAATGCAATGGGTTGGGGTGCAGTGCTTCATTACAAGCTGGGCTGTATGGCAAGGAGCTGAATGTGGGGCATAGGGATGAGCCCCCTGCAGCAAGGGAATGCAATGGGTTGGGGTGCAGTGCTTCATTACAAGCTGGGCTGTATGACAAGGAGCTGAATGTGGGGCATAGGGATGAGTCCCCTGCAGCAAGGGAATGCAATGGGTTGGGGTGCAGTGCTTCATTACAAGCTGGGCTGTATGGCAAGGAGCTGAACGTGGGGCATAGGGATGAGCCCCCTGCAGCAAGGGAATGCAATGGGTTGGGGTGCAGTGCTTCGTTGCAAGCTGGGCTGTATGGCAAGGAGCTGAATGCGGGGCATAGGGATGAGTCCCCTGCAGCAAGGGAATGCAATGGGTTGGGGTGCAGTGCAGTGAAGCATTCAGTCTAAGTGTGAAGCTTGAAGATGGAAAGGGCTGCAAGTGTTGGAACAGCCCATAATAATGAGCGATATCACTTGTTGCTTGGCTGCAGGGTGCATGAGCTGGCAGGAATCAAGAGGAATGGCTCCTCTTATATTAAGAAATGTGACTGCTGTGGAATCACTTTGTAACAGTAACCGTCCTGTACTCAGATTTACCATCCTTCTAGGAGCAAAAAAAGACATAAAAACCCAATCCCGAGCAGTGTTTATAGCTGGGCAGGAGCTGCTGAAGGCTGAGAAGCTCCCAGCTGGCCTTGGAAACGCTTCAGTCACTCCTGATCCATGCAGAGCTGGTATTAAGAATGTTTGGAAGCTGGTTTAGTTAAAGAGAGATGAATAACCCACTGCAGGTAAAGGTAAACCCTGACAAAAGGGAGGATATGGGGGAAGGTTTAAAGGAGTCCAAGTACAAAGGAGCCCCCTTGGTCAGAATAAAAAGCAGCAGCACAGGGTGGTAAATAGAACAGAGCTCTGAGGAGGCTCCGGAGTGATGGAGTGATGGCTGAAAGTCTTTTCTGCTCATGGATGTGACCTGTTTCTGACGAGCCCACCTGGAAGAGCAAGAAACAAGGGCAGGAGAAGGAAGGGATCCACCTGTGGTCAAGTAGCAATTGAAATACATGATCCAGTGGTAAAACAGCCATATATAACATGCAAGGGACAGTGATTCCTTATATGCCCCATGCACACCGATGACCCTCATTGTGCCCTCATTCTTATGGTGTTTTCTACCCCACAATGGGCGGCACTGCTCCATAAATGCCCATTTCCACTGGAGTTTCCATTTCACCTTCAGTTGTGTGCCCGCAGGTACCCCAACACTGCCTGCGAGCTGCTGACCTCGGACGTGCCCCAGATCAACGACAAGCTGGGTGGGGATGAGACCCTGCTCAACATCCTCTATGACTTCTTGGATCATGAGCCACCCCTGAACCCGCTGCTCGCCAGCTTCTTCAGCAAGACCATCGGGAACCTCATCGCAAGGAAAACAGAGCAGGTACCCGTTCCGTTTGCACACGTGAAGTGCTCGGTAACACATTGATCAGTGATACGGATGAGGGAATTGAGTGCACCCTCAGCAAGTGTGTTGGTGACACCAAGCTGGGTGGTGCAATTGATGCAATGGAAGGAAGGGGTGATATTCAGAGGGGCCTCAACAGACTCGAAAGGTGGGCCCAGGTAAATCTAATGAGGTTTAACATGGCAAAGTGTCAGGTTTTGCAATTGGGATGGAGGAATCCCAGGTATATATAGAGACTGGGAGGAGCAGAGCTTGAGAGCAGCCCTGCAGAGAAGGACCTGGGGGTCCTGGTGGATGGAGAACTGAGCAGCAGCCAGCAGGGTGTTATTACAGCTTGGAGAGCAAATGGCATCATGGGCTCCATCAGCAGAGGGGTGGCCAGCAGGGACAGGGAGGGGATTGTCCTTCTCTGGGAGGCCCCATCTGCAACGCTGTGTTCAGGTCTTGTATTGGGGGCACAATACAAGATGGACAAGGAGCTGTTGGGGAGGGTCCAGAGGAGGCCACAAAGATGCTCAGAGGGCTGCAGCACCTCCCCTACAAAGACAGGCTGAGGGAGCTGGGCTTGTTCAGCATGGAGAAGAGAAGGCTGCGGGGTGAGCTCATTGCAGCCTGCCAGGACCTGAAGGGAGCCTACAGACAGGAGGGGAGTCAGCTCTTTATTGCTACAACACCTGACAATGTTGTTTTTTATTTCCAGGTGATCACATTTCTAAGGAAAAAAGACCAATTCATTAGCCTGGTGCTAAAGCATATAGACACATCAGCCATGATGGACCTCCTGCTTCGCCTCATCAGCTGCGTGGAGCCCGCCACGCTACGGCAGGAAGTGCTGAACGTGAGAACGTGCTGCTTTTATTCTTTTCCACCCTGGGATCCAGGTTGTTTGTTGGTTGTAGGGCTCTTCGTTCTGTTTGTCGCTTGGTAGCAGAGCGGATCTGAGAGCTGCTTTTCTAGATGCTGGGATGGATGCGCTGGGTGTGTTTGCCCTGCAGCTCGTCCAAGACCTGCCCAGCAGGATGAGCCCCCAGCAGGAAAAGATTCCAGCTCCTTTTTCCATTTTACTGCAGAGCTTTCACAGAGGAAATACATCATCTTTCCCAGCAGACCGATCATTTGGGGGCAGTAATTGCTTTAATCCTGCCCTATTCTCCATAGCCTATGTGACTTTAGGAGGTGATATCTCCTCCCCCCCCCCTCTCTAACACTCTCCCTTATGATGTATCACATTGAGGCTCTGTTTGCTGTACAGGTAGGGCAGGTTTGTCTCCCTGGGTGAGTTTACCCCGTCCCTTCTGTTATGAGCAGCTTTGTAGGAGTTCAGCCTCCTTTGGCACCAGAGGAGCAATGCACTGTATGGAAATCTATACCATGTCTCTAAAGCCCACAGCAGGCTTTGTATATTTGGCAAGCTTTGCTGCCCATGCTTTCTATGTCCTGAGCTTAGCAGTGTGCTTTGCAGAGCTCCACAGCAGCTTTGCAGCAGCAAAGCGTTAACAATTACCGGGATAATGGGATTATTTCTCCTTCTGATCTTAAAGGAACAACTGAGCTGCATTTCATTTCCACCCAACGCTGTAAGGCTGCTGGAAGCTTTCCCTGAGCTTCAGCTGGGTTGTTGGCTGCTCACTGTGTTTAATAGCAGCGGGTTTACAAAAGAAAGCACCTTACAGCCCAAATTAAAGCAAACGCTGCCCTGAGTCTCACAGCATCTCATTGTGCATTTAATGTTCCCCTTGTCATCTTAGCAAGTCAGAGACTCCCTGCATGAGTCTGTCATTCCCTGCCCTCAGTTCTGGGCTGGCTGGGCAGTGCTGGTGTCTCTATGCTTTGTATTCAGCTGGTTGAACCCTCTAAGCTGAGTGTTGAAAGCCTTCCGGGCTGCTCCTTTCTGTACACTATTGGCCAGGGTGGAGGTTTTCTCTGCCTTAAGTAGAAACGTTTGGCTTGCAGAGCTGAATGGAGCTGGGCCAGCAACCCCACGAGCTCCTTCTGCTTGGCAGCGCCATAGAAAGAGGCAGCTTTCTTCCCTCTGTCCCTTCATGCGTGTTCTGCCCATCCAGTTCTTCTTGCACCAATGCCAGCTGATGTGTTCTGGTGGCTTCAGGGTGACACGGGGCTGGGAACAGACCCAGCAGCGAACACCTCTCTCTTCCTTGTGCTCTTTGCCAGCGTTTCTTGCAGCCAAATCTCTTCCTCGATCGGTTGCATTGCTTCCTTGGGCTTTCGTTTCTGCACAGCCTCATACAATGCAAGAGAGCAGAAGATAAGTGGGTCAGCAGCTGCAGCAATAGGGAGAAGGTTGGCAGTGCCAAGTTGCCCCCCAAATCTGGACTTCAAACTAGAAATACATGGAAGAGTCTTTATCAGGAAGCTCTGAATTGCTCCTTCCAATGCCGGGACAGATAAGTGGTATCAGAGGAACCCATCCTCCATCTGTGTGTTATTAATGTAGTCTTACCTGAGAAAACACGAGCAGACCTGGTCCATATCGTAACAGGAGACTGTTCCACGTCTGATATTGGTGGTGTCTATTTGGAATTGATGTGAAGCAGGTTCCTGGGTCTGTCTTACACTTCATGTCCTCACCATTGCCAAAGTATAAAGTACAGCTTTATAACCTTTTTTTGTGGGTCTTTAATCATCCCCCCTTCCTGCACATCCACTTCTGCCCCCCAAGTTGCTATTGTAGGTCTTTAATCATCCCCCCTTCCTGCCCATCCACTTCTGCCCCCCAAGTTGCTATTGTGGGGCTTTAATCATCCTGCTCTGCTGGGGGATGTCCCTGCCCATAGCATTGGGTTGGAACTACATGATCTCAAAGGTCTCATCCAACCCAAAGCATTGAGTGATTCTACGATGGTATGTCTGTGAACTCACTAAGGTTGAGAGCTACTTTAATTGCCACGGGGAGATCGAGGCTTAGGATTTGGAAGAAGGGATTTCAATGGGTGGATATGAGGAAGGGATGGTTGGAGGCCAAGGGAGTGAATGGGGAATGGGCAGGTGCCTTGTTGGTGCAATGGAGGTGGTAAAGCAAGGCATGGAGGCAGGGATCAGCTCTGCTGGATGGGCTTTTGTTGACTGGATTTCATCTCGAGGGTCTTAGTCTGTGATGGTTGAAGCTGTGTGACCAGATAATATAAGGTAGTGTTAAAGGGGACTTTGATTCTGAAATGGAAGGGAAAGACTCTGTGTTATACCAACCTTCTCAAAGATCCTCATGTTTCGAATGTCGTGATACCAAACAATGATTTTCTTCTCCCTTCCTCTCCCTGCAGTGGCTCAACGAAGCAAGAATCATTCAGAGACTCGTGGAGCTGATCCATTCAAGCCAGGATGAGGATGTGAGTATGGCAAGACTTGAGCTTGGTGTCTATGGGCAGCTCGTCCTGCAATGTGATGGGCTCCATCAGATCATTTCTTCGTGCAGGAGGCAGTGAGAAGGTGGTTGAAAGTCAGGAAGATCCTCTCTTAGGCTTTAAAATCTATGAATGCTTCTAATAATTCAATGTTACCAATAGCAGGTGAATGATTTAGAGCATGGTAGCACTCATATAGTTGACACTACATGGCCAGAATGAGGCAAGTTGAGAAGCTCGCACTGACTGTGTGCTCTCTATCATTGACCAGAGGCAATCAAACGCTTCCCAGACCCTGTGTGATATCATAAGATTGAGCAGAGACCAGAGCAATCAGCTGCAGGATATACCTGAGCCTGATCCACTTCTCACCGCACTGGAATCGTAAGTATCTCTCAGTGGGTTGATGCTAAACCAGCTGCTGTCGTTTCCTGCCAGCTGTGTTAGCACAGCCCTGTGCTAAGGGAGCCACCAGCCTTTGTTTAAATGCTGACATTTAACCCATGTTGTTCCTAAGTTGGGGTGTCACTCTATTGAGATGGTTGGGGCGGTCGCCCTGTATGAGCACAGGTTGGGGTTGATGGTCTGTGAAGCACAAAGGCCTGTTGAAGACAAAGCTGTTGAAGGCAAATCAGTGTCAATGGGCACGTTGACATCCCATGGGGAATAGATGAGAGCTGAGCTGGTGGTGGCAGCTAAACCCACAAAGGCAGCTCTTGGCATCGCCCTGTTCTCCATTGGCTCCATGCATGACTTGACCTGAAGATGCATCATTGGCTTTATCATCAATTAGCATCTGATTGGCAGCTTGTGCATAGAGATGTCCTGGCTTTAGAGGCCTGGTAGATTGAGAGGTGAAAGCAGAAAAGCTGTTTTGGTGTTTTGAGCTGTTTCTGGCACCTTTGCATGTCGCCTGGTGTAAATTACATTAAGGTTGTGGGTCAGTGCAGCCACATCATTTGGGAGATATTGGTGAGTGCAGCATTAATATGACATCAAACAAAGTTCCTTTAGACCTTAAGGTATGTTATAGCACCTGCCCACCCCCAAGTAGCTCAACAGTGCATTTCAGTCTTATTGAGGGTGCTCTCAACACCCTCATCCAAGATCATCAGTGAAGATATTACACAGGGCCAGTATTAATACCTGGGGAGCACCACTCGTGACCATTGTTGGTTGGATTGAGCTCCATGTATCACCACAGTTGCATATACCCAGTCCTGGAAACCCTCATTGGGGGCTGAAGCTCGTCAGGACAACCTCATCAGGACTGAACCTCATCAGGGGCTGAACCTCATCAGGACTGAACCTTATCAGGGGCTGAACCTCATCAGGGACTGAACCTTATCAGGGGCTGAACCTCATCGGGGACTGATCCTCATTGGAGGCTGAACCTCATCAGGGGCTGAATCTCATCGGGGACTGAACCTTATCAGGGGCTGAACCTCATCAGGACTGAACCTCATCGGGGGCTGAACCTCATCAGGACTGAACCTCATCAGGGACTGAACCTCATCAGGACTGAACCTCATCAGGGACTGAACCTTATTGGGGACTGAACCTTATCAGGGGCTGAACCTCATCGGGGACTGAACCTTATTGGGGACTGAACCTCATCGGGGGCTGAACCTCATCAGGACTGAACCTTATCAGGGGCTGAACCTCATCAGGACTGAACCTCATCGGGGGCTGAACATTATCAGGACTGAACCTCATCGGGGACTGAACCTCATCAGGGCTGAACCTCATCAGGACTGAACCTCATCGGGTACTGAACCTCATCAGGGGCTGAACCTGATCAGGGACTGAACATTATCAGGACTGAACCTCATCGGGGGCTGAACCTCATCAGGACTGAATGGCTCCAGAGCCCTTCAGCTTATGGGCTGAGCCTTTCTCTGCTGGGTTGCTCATAGACAGCTCAGATCTGCCCTGTGTGCCACGGCTGCTCTCACTCTGCATCTTCTCCTTCCTCATCTGAACCTCCTCCTCTCTCAGGGGCACAGAGCTGTGCTTGGGGCAGGACACTGCTGCCCATAGTGAGACCCTATGGGGGTAGAAACCCATCACTGCTCCTGGGTTACAGAGCTGCAGGTGGAGGTTTGGGTCATACAGCACTCAGAGCATCTTCAACAGCTGCTCCATCTCCCTCCCATTCTCCCTCTGTTGTGGTTTATTTTGTTGCTGTCACGTTTTCACTCAGCACCTGCATCCCCACGAGATAAAGAGCGATGGTTTGTGCTTTCAAAAAGCCTTTCTGAAAGTCGTTACCCTACTTCGTTATTTCAAAGGCAAAGCATTCTGAGCAGAGGTCTGTTGCTGTTGATCCCCAGCTGTCAACGTGGCTCATGCCTTTACCCAGGGACTTTTAACCAAGCGTCACCACTGACCTTTTCCATCTATGAACGCTAAATTAACCATCACTTAAGACCACCGGGAGCCATGGCTGGAATCACACAGCCCTCGTGTTCATCCCGCCTTGATTTAATCACACGCAGCAGATACAGCAGGGAGAAAAGTGGGGCTGTTGCCCTGTGTTTGTCATTTCAAGTGGTCTTTGAATGTCAAAGTCATGTTTAAATGCTTGTAAAGTCCATTATTGTCATTCATTGTCACTCCAGCATTGGTCAGTCCCGCACTTGGGGGTCTCAGCCCTCACACTCTTAGAGTTTGGAAGGCATCTTTCCTTGCTTTAAAGGCTCAAAGAGGTGGTGAAAGACTTCGGATCATTCAAGAAGGTGGAAGCTAAGACTTAATATCAAGAAAACCCAGAAATGGGTATTTGTATGATTAAAAGCAGCTGCTGAATGTGACTAATAACCCAAATGTGTCTGCCCGACAGGCAGGAATGTGTGGAGCAACTCCTGAAGAATATGTTTGATGGAGAGCAGACTGAGAACTGCATCGTGAATGGGACGCAGGTTCTGCTGACATTGCTGGAGACGAGGCGCTCTGGGTAAGTCAACACGCTTCGATCCTGAACAGAAGGGTTTGAGCTATTCAAATCTGGTTTGTAATGAAGGATATAGCAAAGGTGAAGGTCTGGGGAGGGAGGGAGATGCTGAGAATCTCACTTTCTTCTTTTAAAGGAGGAAATAGGAAGAGTGAAGGAGGTGATGGGAGGTTGGGGAGGGTTAGAGGGAGGAACTGACAGGAGATGGTGTTGGGTTGTTGTTAGGCAGCTTTGTATGGTTCATAGAATGGCCTGGGTTGCAAAGGCCCACAATGATCATCCCATTCCAACCTGCTACGTGCAGGGTCACCCACCAGGCTGCCCAGAGCCACATCCAACCTGGCTTTAAATGCCTGCAGGGCTGGTGCATCCACAGCCTCATTGGGCAACCAGTGCATCACCACCCTGGGTTATGGCTGAAAAGCTGAGGTGCTGCATCTCCTGTGCCTTGTGCTCTGCATCTCCAAGGGGTTATGACTTCCAGATATAGGGGTGCCCATGTAGGTTGTTGGTGCTTTGCTTCAGTGCAAGCATTTCTCTTATTCCAATGTGAGACTGTGCTGTTAGAAGGGTCTGCTGATAATGCACTGCTAACCAGCAGAGGTGTGAGCCTAACTGCCCCCTTAGTATCCTTTAGTGCACTCGTTAGTGGCTTTAACAAACATTCACTGGCACAATTTACTCCTTAAACATCTGTAAAGCTGGTTCAGCACTGTAGTAATTCATCTTTGTCAGCCCCGCAGACAGCTTCTCCTCTGCCTTCCCACTCATTCACAATTATGATGATGTGAATATCATCTTGCAATTAACATAATGAGATGATGATGTAGTTACCTTCCGTGGCTGTCAGTGATTGTTCTTCACGTTCAGAGTTCTCTTCCAAGAGGAAATAGCCGATATGGGCAGTGTGAGCGGAGACCTATATGAGGTTTGGTCAAACCCTGATTTGCGTGTTTTCTTTGTTGCAGGGTGGAAGGACTGATGGACTCATACACTCAGGGATTTGAAAGGTCTTACACTGTCAATAGCAGCATCTTACACGGCATTGAACCCAGGCTAAAAGATTTCCACCAGCTGCTGCTCAGCCCTCCCAAGGTAACGTGGCTCAGCCTTACTCAGCAGCAAACAGCTGCTGGATGGATGGGGGGGTTCCTCATCCTTATTTATGGGTTTTGTGAGGACTTTCTGAAAGCACCAAGTGTTGGCAAGGCAAACTCTACCTTAAATCTTTACAAGAAGGATTCAAATGCTTCAGGTTTGTGATTCAAATGCTTAAAAAGTTCAGGCAAAGTGTGAGGTTTTGGCAATTGGGATGGAGGAATCCCAGGTATATATAGAGACTGGGAGGAGCAGAGCTTGAGAGCAGCCCTGCAGAGAAGGACGTGGGGGTCCTGGTGGATGGAGAACTGAGCAGCAGCCAGCAGGGTGCTATTACAGCTCAAAAAGCAAATGGCATCATGGGCTCCATCAGCAGAGGGGTGTCCAGCAGGGACAGGGGGGGGATTGTCCCTCTCTGGGAGGCCCCATCTGCAACGCTGTGTTCAGGTCTTGTATTGGGGGCACAATACAAGATGGACAGGGAGCTGTTGGGAAGGGTCCATTGGAAGCCACAAAGATGCTCAGAGGGCTGCAGCACCTCCCCTACAAAGACAGGCTGAGGGAGCTGGGCTTGTTCAGCATGGAGAAGAGAAGGCTGCGGGGTGAGCTCATTGCAGCCTGCCAGGACCTGAAGGGAGCCTACAGACAGGAGGGGAGTCAGCTCTTAATGAGGGCAGATAACAGCAGGACAAGGGGAAATGGTTTGAAGTGGAAAGAGGGGAGATTTAGGTGCTGGACCAGCTGCCCAGAGAGGTTGTGGATGCCCCGTCCATCCCTGGAGGTGTTGAAGGCCAGGTTGGATGGGGCCCTGGGCAGCCTGGGCTGCTGTTCAATGTGGAGGTTGGTGGCCCTGCATGTAGCAGGGGGTTGGAGCTTCGTGATCCTTGAGGTCCCTTCCAACCCAACCATGCTGTGGGTGAGGGGGGCACAGAGGAGGGAACACAGAGTCAATGGGTGTTTTGATCTTCTCTTTAAGAAGTTCAGACCTCACAGCGCTCCCAGGACTCTGCTAAGGGGGAAGACGCCATAGTTTTGCCTGCATGGAGTATTTATGTCAGAAGATGAGATGGTTCTATTTAATCAACCAGTTGTGAGTCTGCAATGGGGGATTCATTGACCTTCACTGAGGTTCTCCACCATTTCTCCTATAGAAAACAGCGATCCTGACCACAATTGGAGTCCTGGAGGAGCCGCTGGGCAACGCTCGTCTTCACGGCTCTCGCCTGATCGCTGCTCTGCTCCACACAAACACTCCCAGTATTAATCAGGAACTATGCAGACTCAGTACCATGGATTTATTACTTGTGAGTAACACTGTGTGGCACTGCAGGGGGGGATGGTGGGGAATGGCTTCAGGCTGAGAGTGTCTTCGTTTTCCCTGTTGGGCACAGTGTGGTTTGTGTGCAGGTCACGTTATGTCCATATCCTACTAAATGATACCAGGCAGTTAATAGGGCAATGTTCTGACATCATTTGATTGCCAGAAGTGGGATGATGGATCCAGAATGACTTTCTTCTTCTTTCTCTTTTTGTTCCAGGATTTATTTTTTAAATACACGTGGAATAACTTTTTGCATTTCCAAGTGGAATTGTCCATAGCAGCTATTCTCTCACACTCTGTGCAAGAGGGAAGAACTACTGCCAATGACCCAGAAAGCAGAGAAGAGGTGCTGAATGGAAACGTGACCACAGAGAACCAAGAAACTCCAGAGAACAACACGGAGAATATCATGGTTACACATGTGAGTCAGGTCACATCGGCAGGGAATTCAGAATCACAGCATGGCCCAGGTTGGAATAGACCTCAAGGATCATGAAGCTCCAACCCCCTGCTACATTCAGGGCCACCAACCTTCACATTGAATAGCAGCCCAGGCTGCCCAGGGCCCCATCCAACCTGGCACTAAACACCTCCAGGGATGGACGGGGCATCCACAGCCTCTCTGGGCAGCTGGTCCAGCACCTCAACACTCTCTGATCACAATATCCCCCCCTCACATCCAACCTCAGTCTTCTCTTCTTCAACTTCAAACCATTTCCCTGTGTCCTGCTGTTATCTGCCCTCATTAAGAGCTGACTCCCCTCCTGGTCCTCCCCAGGTCCTTCTCTGCAGGGCTGCTCTCAAGCTCTGCTCCTCCCAGTCTCTATATATACCTGGGGTTCCTCCATCCCAAGTGCAGCCTGGTTGATGCAGTCTGAATGTGCATTAAGAAGGCGATGATAGTGACACATTGTCCAAGAGCACTGAATTCATTTACAAGTCTGAGCTTTAAGTCCTTGCTCAGTCAGAGTGATAGAGTGGACAGAAGTCACTGCAGTTCAGCATAGACTTCTGTATTGAGAACCTGCACGGAGTCTTTCTATGGCCACCTTCTAATCTCCTCTCTCTTTTTCTTCCCCTGCAGTTGTTCCAGAAGTGCTGCTTAGTGCAAAGGATACTGGATGCCTGGGAAGCCAATGATAAAATACAGTAAGTAAAAGCCTTTGGGGCTCACAGAGCTCTGTGTTCTAAAGCTGCAGGCATCGAATAATCTTGTGCTTTAATTCCCACCCAGCCACGTTACTTGTGGTCACAGTGTGAATTCTTAGAGCTGCTTGGGGGCTGTTGTTACCTCTGTGCTTCTCTCTGCAGGGCAGAAGGGGGAATGAGGCGAGGCAACATGGGCCACCTCACCCGCATCGCCAACGCCGTGGTGCAGAACATGGAGAAGGGCCCCATGCACACCCAGATCAGCGAGTTCATCAAGGGTACGTTCCTCTATTCACCTGCTTTGTCCTCCGTGAAATAATAACCGAGACGAAGCTTTATTGCCCTTTATTTATGAGGGCACCTTGCTGAAGGAGGAGGCACCATTCATTCCCATAACAAACCAAATTCAGCTGCAATTCATTATCATGCTTCGAAACGATCAGAGCTTTGCTTTCACACCCAGAGGCTGAAGGTAACGCTATAACAAAGCTTCCTTCTCCCCAGAGCTACCCGAGGACTGCAGAGGGAGGTGGGAGAGCTTCGTAGAAGAGACGCTGACGGAAACCAACAGGAGGAATACGGTGGATTTGGTGAGAGCAGCGATGCACATTTTGATGCTGTATTGAGCAATATTGCCACTTTTCCTCTTCCATTTGACCCTATAGAGGCTGTGCTTAAACATATGTGGTCTGCAATAACTCTATTCTGTGTTTCCTTGTTACTGGGACAGTTTCTGCCCTGTGGGGAGTTTTACTTTGTGTGTCTTTGCATTTGAGCTTCGTTACCTTTCCCTTATGCTTCTTCTCTCTGCTCCTTCCAGGTGAGCACTCACCACCTGCACTCTTCCAGTGAGGATGAAGACATTGAAAGTGCTTTTCCCAATGAACTTTCCCTCCAGCAGGTGAGCTGACAACACATTCCTCCCTGCTTCTGGGGTGTTTGCTTCTCCATTTCTCCCCTAATCCTTCCTATGATGGAGCAGCTTCATTCACTCTGTCACTGTCATTATGTTCAGCCTTTCAGCATCTTTCCATTGTAGTCACTTAAATGGCAAACTTCAATCTAGACTCCAGCCAGGAATAAATTTGGCTCAGGCTGCATCCAAGTCCCAGATAGATACAGGATGTCTCTCCAATCCCTGTCAGACACTGAGTATTTCTTTCACTTTCCCTGCTTCTCTGCACAGTAGTGGGTTGAGTGATCCTGATTCTATAGACTAGAATATAAACCTCGTTGCTGTGATCCTGATTCTATAGACTAGAATATAAACCTCGTTGCTGTGATCCTGATTCTATAGACTAGAATATAAACCTCGTTGCTGTGATCCTGATTCTATAGACTAGAATATAAACCTCGTTGCTGTGATCCTGATTCTATAGACTAGAATATAAACCTCATTGCTGTGATCCTGATTCTATAGACTAGAATATAAACCTCATTGCTGTGATCCTGATTCTATAGACTAGAATATAAACCTTGTTGCTGTGATCCTGATTCTATAAACTAGAATATAGACCTTGTTGCTGTGATCCTGATTCTATAGACTAGAATATAGACCTCGTTGCTGTGATCCTGATTCTATAGACTAGAATATAGACCTCGTTGCTGTGATCCTGATTCTATAGACTAGAATATAAACCTCGTTGCTGTGATCCTGATTCTATAGACTAGAATATAGACCTTGTTGCTGTAGGTCCCAGCCAACAAGGTGGTTTGTATCAGCTGCCTGCATTGGAATTGGAGCTGGGAAGAGGGTTTCTGCTTCCCCTTGAGCTGTAAAGACTCCTGTTAACAAATAGGAAGAGCCGCACTAAGGTGTGAGTGAGAAAAGAGCAATAAGTAAAAAGCCTCGGATTAAAAAGAAATGGGGGAACATGAAGGTTCAATTGAATTCGGGTTCCTCAAAGTCTGATGAAGGACCAGCAAACAAGCTGAAAAACACAGGAGTGTGAGATTCTAGTAGAGGAAAAAGGAATTGATTTAATAAATAGAGAATGAGGTGGGGATGAGGAGGCAAGAATGTGACCAAATGAATGTGTGGGCAGCCTGGATGTGAGATGGGGAGCAAAGCACTGAGCAGCTGTGAGATATAAAGTCCCTCTTGGGAGTGATGTGTGCTTTGCATTCAAGTTACTGCAGTTGCCCATTAGGTCTCTGTGTGTTCTGTTCTCAGGCCTTCTCCGAGTACCAGATACAGCAGATGACAGCGAACTTCGTGGATCAGTTTGGCTTTAACGACGAGGAGTTTGCTGACCAGGATGATAACATCAAGTAAGTGTATACGGCCCCTGTCTGGCCTTAACACCTCTGTGCATCTCATCTTGCTTTACTCTTCTGGCTTTAAAGTGAAGCTGGCTCTGCACCTTGGTGTGACACAAAGCAAAGTGTGATCAGTGCTTTGGAAACACCCCATCTACAATAAATGGAATGGCTCAAAAAGCAAAGCAATAGAGCTAACTGCAGGCAATTACACTGATACTCTCCATTGGCATTAAGGCCTCCCTGATATTAGGAGTGGAGGAATGGCATTCTAATGATAGCCACAAAAAAAAAGGCAGCCATTCATTGCCATGTGAATAAGGCAATGTAGATAAGCTGGGAGCAAATTGCAGCTCGGAGGAGCCTGATTGGGTTGAATATGATCTTGTGGCTGCTGAATTGAGTGCTCAGAGGCTCTTATAGAAGATCTCTCTTATGCTGAGATCTTTAAAGCTGCAGGATTGTTTGCTCACCTTAGCAAAGGAATTAGCTGGGATTGCAGCTGTCCTGTTGGCCAGCGATGGTTTGGAAGCTGTGAGCTTTTGCTCTTGCATTTAGGATGCTGAGTTAGAACAGGCCAGCAAACTGCAGGGTCTGCTGCCCTAAAAGCCCATCCATAAAGAAAGCAGGTGCTCCATAGGCCTCTGCATCCCAGCTGTAATAAAATACTTGGTCAGATACAAACTCGCGTGTTTTCAGAGCTAAGAATCAAACTTCAATGTCCTGACAATGTGAGTGATGGGGATTTTTGCTCATCAGACTCTGAAAAGGAAAATAACACGGTGTGAGTTTAGATATACAGCAAAGAAGAACTGCCTGGCCCCACAATGTGATATCAGCGTGGAGTTCCTTGGCCTGCAGCACCCTCTGCTGTTCTTACAGCAGACATTCCTATGTCCGAATGGGAAATTGGGTTATGTGATGATTTGTCGTCCCGTGTTTGTGTCCCAGTGATGAGTCAGGGCTGTAAAATCACTCAGATCCTCTGAGGTCCATGGGATTATACTGATAACAGGCAGGTGTAGCCCCTATGGGTATTGCTGCACCCACTATGTGAGATCCATTCCCTCCCCTGGGTCTGCCTCATACTGTGGTGAATACAGGGTTAGAACTGCACAACTGGGAGCAGCTCCTGCTGTTAATGCATCGAGACCCTGTTGTGTTTTCACATCAGCTTTGATTCAGCTGGAATGACTCAATGCAAAAGGTCGAGGTTTCCTTTGTGCTGCTTAAGTAACATTAAGAGCCACAGAGTAACAGCCAGAGGTGCCATGCAGGTACAAAGCAGACCTATATCCCACGTCATTATTGCTATTATGAGATAGGAGATAATCTTTCATCTCAAGAAGCAGAAACCATTGCATTGAATAGAGCAGAGAGCAGGAGGAAGCTGCCCTCTGGCTCCTGCTGGGGCTGTAGCAGTGCTGCCATCGCTCCCTGCCATCACTGAGGTCTCTCCCCTTTCTTTTTGCAGCGCTCCTTTCGACAGGATTGCGGAGATCAACTTCAACATAGATGCAGACGATGACAGTGTAAGTGGATACTCGGGGATGCTGTGTGTGATGGGATGCACTCTGACAAGCTGGTTCACCTTTCAATCAGCCAGTGATGTTCTGAAGCTCAAAACACCTGCAGGAAACACAAAGGTGCCCCAATGGCTCCATGCAGTTTGAGGATCTCAGGGCATGAAATGTCCCCTCCTAGAATTACCCTCTGGTTTATTGCCTTCAGACCTTCAATACCAGCCCTCTTTATGTCAGTAGAGTCACATTCTGTCCCTCTCCTCAGTGTAAATCTGCTGTCCCTGTTCTTACTTTGGTCACACGTGATTAGGAAACATTGCACACAGAGGGTTGGGGTTCTGCTGGGGCTCAATATTGCCATGCTGTGTTTGGCCTCTTCTGTTTTATTGGCCTATGTACCCACTGAAGAAGCTGAATAGAGGCTTACAGAGGTGGTTCCAGGCTCTGTTCTTGTTTGTGTTTCCAATGACTTGAATGGGACGTGATCTCTTTATGATGCTATTTCAGCCCAATGCTTCCCTCTTTGAAGCCTGCTGCAACGAGCGGATCCAGCAGTTTGATGATAACGAGGAGGAAGAAGATATCTGGGAAGAGAAGGAGATCAGCTATGCAACACAAGTGAAATCGAGGACGA
The DNA here is from genome assembly GCF_054131305.1 of Coturnix japonica. NCBI lineage: Eukaryota > Metazoa > Chordata > Aves > Galliformes > Phasianidae > Coturnix > Coturnix japonica. The sequence continues at coordinate 335,152 of NC_140663.1, forward strand.
GGTGAGGAGGAATGGAAGGATCTTCCCTCATGTTGGGGCAGGAGGAGGTTGGAAGCATCGTAAGGCTGAGGGTAACAGGCAGAACATTCCCATTCAAAGCATCTGGAGAAGACAAATGGTGTTTTGCAGGAGAGTGAGTGACGTCCTGCAAATCACTGACAGCTTTTCATCCCTTTGTTACAGTCTGTTACTGTGCAAAGTCACCTCTAGAACTATAAACCCCATAATATGATCCACTGAGACAGGACGAGTGGTCAGGACTGATGGTTATTGTTTGCCTGGCATTAAAATTCAGATTGCCTTGATAGGGTACACAAATGACCCCAAACCAATCTGCTCCTCTCATTCGCTGCCCTTCGTCTGCTCATATCACCCTCCAACCCAAAGACATCACTGCGGCTTCGTTCCCCTTAGGACTCTGCAGACAGGATTTGACAAGCAAAGCACTCAGGGCCATTAGAGGAAATGTTGTCAGATGTGCCCAGCTGAGCTTTACATCTTTTTTGGGAGCTGTAGAAGGGATTTAGCATCACTTGGTCAGCAGGCAGCTTCTGCTTTCTCCCTGGGGCTGGGAGGGATGAATTGGCTTCTGCCATGGATTGACTGACTCTGAGTTGTCTGATTCAGGTTCGGAGCATCTCAGGCCTCAGAGAGCTCATCAAAAAGTGATCTTGAGAACGGGGATCACGACGGCAGCGTGGACTCGGAGGAAGAAGAGGGAACAGAACAGCAGGTGCCTTCTTCCTCAGCCAACAGCAACAAGAGCAACGCTGCAGAGCAGAAAGAGGCCGACTCTTCGGAAGGTAAAGAGCTTAGAGCAGCATCATCCCCTTTGAAATGACATCTGTAACCATCCCTGCCAGGCAGCAGCTTGCAGGCTGCCTCATTGCAGTGGCTGTTCCATAGTTCCACCTATGAGGATGAGTGTAATTCAGGCTTTGTTTTTTGCCTCTAACCCCCCCCCACCCTTGGGGTGCCCAGCAGAAGGCTGAAAATAAACCAGTTTTTCCCCTATCGTGATGCTGTGTAAGTTCACAAAACACAGTGTTAGCAGCAGAGGAAATTCAGCCAGCAGAAATAAAGGGACAGGAATGTTTTCCTGGCAGTTCTTTACCTGCTGTCGTTGTGATCCAGTTTAAAAGAGCAGCTTTCACTTTCTAGGTGATATCTCTATATCTGTGATGGTGAGCGCATTCAGCTCCCGTAATCAGCTCCATGCACGTGGGTTTGTCTCCAGACCTTCTTTATTTCTTGAGTAAACAGGATGAAAAACACTATTGAGAAAGCTATTATAGAATCATAGAATGGTTTGGAAGGGACCTTTGAGATCATGTAGCCCCAACTCTCTGCTATAGGCAGGTTTAAAGCCATTTCCCCTCGTCTTGGCACTGTAGGAATGAAAGATGGGAATGAATGATATTCTAATGAAGAGAGAGCAGACCGGGATCTCAAACACTACATTATGTGCTTAGTTTCACTTGAGATCCCTCCTGTGATATTAAATGTTGCGTCAGTTCCCTACCTGAAGTTGCCAAATATGAAGATTGAGTGATTGAAATGGTTGGGAATCTCATTGCTGAGGTTTTGACAAGAAACTGAGATTCTTGCACAGATCTCAAATGAGAAGAACGAAGAAATTCATCGTGTCGTTTTGCTTAATTGATGCTTCTCTCTTGTGGTTAACATCAATATTAATCACATTTCCAAGCTGGAAGCTGCAGCTTCCCAAGGAATAGAGGAGTGCTGTTGGACTTGAATGGCTCTGGGTTGTATATGGGGGCAGCTGGGTTGTATATGGGGGCAGCTGGGTTGTATATGGGGGCAGCTGATGCTCTGGAAGCCCCATTATGTTGTTGTGTTCCCTCAGGCTCCGGGTGGACCGCGGTGTTTGAACCCGTCAGCTCGAAGCCCCCCACCCCCTGCGTGGCCATGGATGTTGGATCCAGCGTGTGGGACTCAGCAGCCCCAGAGAACGCAGCACCGGAGAAAGGCTGGGCCAAGTTCACAGACTTCCAGCCCTTCTGTTGGTAAAGTCCAGTCTTTTATTATTTATATTTATATAGTCCATGATTTAGTGTAGGGTTTTTAGAGTTAGGGTTCTGGTTAGGGCTGCGGTTGGACTTGATGATCTTCAAGGTCTTTTCCAACCTGGGTAATTTTATGATTATGATTCTAGTCCTTTCTGCTTCTTTTTAGCTTCATATATATCAAGTTGTGATGATCAGAATCTTTTCCCCTCCCCTTCCCCCTCCCATTGCTTCCTGTGTTGTATCTTAATGTTGTCTGAGCTCTCTGCATCGTGTTTCCCTTTACCTTCCAGTGCTTCTTACTGGTGGCACAGGAGCAGCACATGTCCCATAATGGCTGCTACACCAAGACTACAAAGAACTAAAAAACAAAGGCAAATTAATATGTTTTTTCCACACTTATAATAATGTCAGAAAGAAATGGTGCCTTAAAGCCTTTCTTGGGGTCTCTTGGAAGCATAACCAGGATCTCTGGACTTCATTCTCACGTTGTTTTTCCCTTTCCGTTCCTTGCTCAGCTCTGAATCAGGCCCACGGTGCAGTTCTCCTGCAGACACAGAAAGCAGCGATTCGGATGGCAACCCCAAGCAGAGTCAGGACAAGAACTGTAAGTGAGAACGTTGCAAAGGACAGGGCAAATGAGGTGCATTATTGGTGCTGTTTGAAGCGCTCTGATTCTGCTGGGGAGAGCTTCCCACCTGCATCATCTGCCTTCATTTACTTTGAGGCTCTTTTTGTTCAATCAGGGCAAAGAGTAACTCAGGAATCCCAAGTGTTGCTTGGAGTTCAAGCAAGCAGAGGGTGAACTTGGAGTTAGTAAGACCCTATTTTTAACCGTATGCTTAATTGTAAAATCACCATAGATTAAAAGGATGTGATAACTTATCAGTAGTTATGCCACATCCGGTGGTTAACTTCAGCCTGGTTTCCTTCCCTCCCTCCTTCCTAAGCTAAAGTAAATTGTAATGAAGGACTTGGATGGAGCCAGGCTCGTCTCTGTGGTTGGTGGATGGGACTTTTTGGCCACCTGGGCACACTGTTGGCTCATGGTCATCCTGCTGGCCACCAAGACCCCCAGGTCTTTCTATGCAGAGCTCCTTTGCAACAGCTCAGCTCCCAACCTGTCCTGATGCTGCAGCTGCTCCTCCCCAAGTGCAGGACCCCACAGTGCCATTGCTGAACCCCATCAGGTTCCTCATTGCCCCACTCTCAGCCTGCCCATCTCTCTCTGAATGACAGTCCCTGTGGGATGTCAGCCACTCCTGTCAACTTTGTGCCATAAGCAAACTCCAAGTGAAGAGCACTCTGCTGTTTGTGCTGAATGCAGACATGAGGTGGCAGGACTTTCTCAATGGACAACACTGATTTCTTCTTTTCTTTCAAATTTTAAAATGAATCCCAGAATGGCCCGGGTTGGAAGGGACCCCAAGGATCACAAAGCTCCAACCCTCCCCTACAGGCAGGGCCACCAACCTCCACATTGATGGGGCTGCCCAGGGCCCCATCCAACCTGGCACTAAACACCTCCAGGGATGGACGGGGCATCCACAGCCTCTCTGGGCAGCTGGTCCAGCACCTCAACACTCTCTCTGTCCACAACTTCCCCCTCGCATCCAACCTCAATCTTCCCTCCTTCCACTCCAAACCATTTCCCCTTGTCCTGCTCTTATCTCCCCTCATTAAGAGCTGACTCCCCTCCTGTCTGTAGGCTCCCTTCAGGTCCTGGCAGGCTGCAATGAGCTCACCCCGCAGCCTTCTCTTCTCCATGCTGAACAAGCCCAGCTCCCTCAGCCTGTCTTTGTAGGGGAGGTGCTGCAGCCCTCTGAGCATCTTTGTGGCCTCCTCTGGACCCTCCCCAACAGCTCCCTGTCTATCCTGTATTGGGGGCCCAATACAAGACCTGGATGCAGTGCTGCAGATGGGGCAGAGCAGAGAGGGACAATCCCCCCCCCGTCCCTGCTGGCCACCCCTCTGCTGATGCAATAAGTAACCACACTCACTGCATTTTGCATCCCTGTGCGTCCTCAGGGTCTCAGCAGTGGGTTGCTGTTGGCTCTGTTGGTTCTGCACAGTGCCCCTTTTGCTCCCCACAGTCAACACAACCTCTCCCTGCGTCTGGAACGTCTGCGTCACGCGGAAGGCGCCGCTGGTGGCCTCAGACAGCAGCTCCTCGGGCGGCTCCGACAGCGAGGATGAGGATGAGAAAGGGGACGTCGTCACAGAGACCATCAGCACGGGGGCAGGGCAGGAAACAGTCAAGCTGACGATGGATGCGAAGAATGAGAAGGCTGTTTTCACCAGGTGGGAATGGAGTCACTCAGGGGGAGCTCAGTGCGGCCATAACCCGTTGTGTTGGTGGGGATTGGTGTCATCTTCTTTGTAGATCCCAAATGTCTTGAGTGTGGATGTCTTACAGCTTCCTTGTTGAAGGGGTTCTGCTGTAATAAAATGTTTATTGCAGGTTTGTTGGAAGAAATGTGCGTGGCTCGTTGTAGCTCACGTCACCCATCTGTCCTCCTTGCTGCGCAGGAGGTTCAGGTCTGTGTTGGTGGGGGTACCATAGAATCACAGAATGGTGGGGTTGGAAGGGATGTTATCAGTTATAGAGCCATGGAATGGTTGAGTTGGATGGGACCTCATCAATCCTAGAGTCATGGAATGGTTGAGTTGGATGGACCTCATAGATTGTAGAGCCGTGGAGTGGTTAAGTTGGATGGGGCCTCATAGATTGTAGAGCTATTGAATGGTTGAGTTGGTTGGAACCTCATAGATCATAGAGCCATGGAATTGTTGAGTTGGATGGGATCTCATAGATCATAGAGACATTGAATGGTTGAGTTGGATGGGATCTCATAGATCATAGAGACATTGAATGGTGGAGTTGGATGGGACCTCATAGATTGTAGAGCCATTGTTATGTTACAGTTGGATGGACCTCATAGATCGTAGAGCCATGGAATGGTTGAGTTGGATGGACCTCATAGATTGTAGAGCCATGGAATGCTTGGGTTGGATGGGGCCTCATAGATTATAGAGCCATTGAATGGTTGAGTTGGTTGGGACTCATAGGTCATAGAGGCATGGAATGGTGGAGTTGGATGGGACCTTATAGACCATGGAGTCATATTGTGGTTGTGTTGGAAGGGATGTTGTAGATCGTAGAGCCATGGCATGGTTGGTTTGGATGGGACCTTATAGACCATAGAGCAGTTGGGCTGGAAGGGACCTTATGGATCATAGGATGATCGCATTGGAAGTGACTTTATGGATCATAGAGGCAGAGAGTGGTTGGGTTGGAAGGGTCCTTCAAGGTAATAGAGCCAGAGAATGGCTTGGGTTGGGTCTGAGGGGTCCTTAAAGACCATAGAGTGGTTGAGTTGGAAGGGACCTTATAGACCATAGCACCAGAGTGTGGTTGGGTCTGAAGGGACCGTATAAACCATACAGCTGTGGAATGGTTGGATTGGAAGGAACTTTACAGGTCATAGAGCCATAGGATGGTTGGTTTGGAAGGGTCTTTGTAGATCATAGAGCCATGGAATGGCTGGGTTGGTGCAGGGTCTGACATGGAATGAAATATCCAAGGCTGCACAAGGAACGGAAGGTGAAGGAGAAGCAGGATGCTGCCTGCTGTGCTGAAAGCAGCCTCTGCTTTTCCAGTGTTCAATTTGCGTTGTATCTAATTAAGCCCATTGGCTCTGGTATGTGAAACAAACTGTGCTCCAGATGTTGCTCCTCTCACCACACTGTGGTTTGGACTCGTGTTCCGTGTGGAGCTCCTCGTCTTGACTCACAGCAGCAGTGTAAATTTCACATGGCATGTTCTGAGGTCTCTCATTTGTTTCCAAGCAGGAGCAGGGATTGTGATTTCTGCTTTGGCTGATCGGTGCTGCGGGCTGCATCACTTGGAGTGGTTTTCTCTCTAAAGAAGCGCGTGCATCCTGAGCACTGTCACTAAACACGAGGCTCCCACAACCTGCCTGGTTTTGCATGATTGCAGCTCTGCAAAAGCTAATTCCTCTTTGGCAAAGAAATGACGTCGTGGAGTAACCACGGTCTCCACTTGAAAGGTGCCTGCAGCCTTTCCCTGCTGTAACCGCAGCCAAAAGCAGAAATAGAAGCTGTGGGAGGACGGGACTTGTTGCAAACATTGTGATTTCAGCTGCTCCAGCTCTGCTGAGTTTCTCATAGAGTCTGAACTATTGATTATATTGGTGGCAGTGGAAGCTTCCCATGGTCTCTGCCCTCCCAAACCATTCCCATCTTTCCATGCAGCAAATGAGGTGCACCCCAATGGCCAGTGGAGGACGTGCTTGTTTCTCACCACCTTCCTGACTGATTCCAAGCCATACTAAAGGACATTCTGCCTTGGGTTTGTGGTTCTTGAAGGCTTCCCAATGACAAAACCCCAACCCAGGCTCTGTGTCTCTGTAGCCTTGTGCTGTCACAGCTCTGCAGCTGAACGCAGCAGCTCTCAGCCCCGATTTCTGCTCTGACTTTGCTGTCGTGTCTCAGTTTTGGATGCCTACACCTGCTTTTAAGAACAACCAAGTTGACTTTGCTCCCTTTCTCCCCACAGCTCTCAGCTTCCAACAAACCCTTCTGTACAAACAGCTCTTCCTCCATTTTTCCACCATCCCCAGGGCCATGCACAGCTCTGAGAGCACTCCATGCCCACGATGCTATCTAATGGTTCTCTCTCCCTGCCCAACCCTTACACTCCATTACATCTCCCTGTGCAGCTCAATGGCACTTGTGCCAGGCATGAGGAAGCTGCTCCTGATGGGCTATTGAACCTTCTGCTGGTTCTGGATACGAGTCTGAATATTGCGTGGGGAAACACATTGGCTGCACTCTCTGAAACCCTTTGGGACATCCCTGCCCCATCTCCTTGCAAAGAACCCCCCCAGGTTTAAGGTTGCAAAGTGAACCCTTCAGTCTGTTTTTTCAGCCATCTTTACTGTTCTCTTTCTCTCCCTCCCTTGGCTCTCTCCCCGTCCTGCCTCTCGCTGCCTCTCTCTCGTGGTGGGCATTGCTCAGAGTCTTTAGACCTGCGGGCACAGGGTACGTATGGCTCAGGGTTCCAAACATCCACCATGCACACAGCTGCTCCCACTCCACGCTGGGCCAGAAGCAGAGGAACACTGACAAACCTTCAGCATCTCCCAATCAGTTCAAACTGATCCTAGAAAGAACACAACTTCCAGGCACTGAACACCAGGGTGTATGTTATCCTTTATCCAGCATGCTCGCAGCCATCCTGCCTGCTAACAACCCCGTGCTAAACCTGCTGCTTTGCTTTGCTCTTGTGTCGTGCATCCTCCTCCCCTGTCAGCTCTTCCTGCAAAGAGGAAACGTGTTTTGCTCTTGCAAAGGGAAGCTCTGCTGCTGGCTGTGGTTTTGCAGCGTGGTTTGCTCTGCCCACGTGCTTTGCTCAGGCTTTCTCCCAGCAAAAGCAGATGTTTTTATCTGCGTGCTGTCGATATCATTTACAAAACAATAATGCATAATGGAATGAAGTTTGCTTTCTGTTTGAAAACTGGGGGTTTTCACCAGTTGTTTCCTAAAGCTCACCCTTATAAACCAGGTTTTCCAGCTGCTGTGCAAGCAAACAAGGCTGCAGTGATTTCTATAAGACCAGAGACCCAAAGGAGAACATCATCAGTGCAGTTAAACACATCTCCAGGCTGTTCTAAGAGCACACGAAGGGAAACACTGTGCTGTATAAGGATGCAGCTCAGCATCAGCTCCATCCCCAAAGGCTCCAAGAAATGCAACCCTTTAAAAGCATGGTTCCTTATGGCACGCTCTATTAAACTTCCTAATGCAGTAATTAACATCCTTGGGCATTTCTCAGGCTCTTCTGTAAGCAGTTGAGCATGCATTGCTTGTTCCCAATGCCGTGCTTCTTGCTGGAGGAATGCAGGTGCCTGCATGCCCCGCCGCCAGCTCTTAGCATTGGAGATGAATTGCAGCTGTTTTAATTGCTGCTTTCCAAGTGCTTCACTGCACAGGTGTCCCTTAAAAGATGAGGTGCCCAAGCGTTGCATTTCTGTATAACCGTGCTAGGAATCACCCCTTACTTCTGATCACACACAGCTCTGGGTTGCAAGCTCCTCCTGCCCTGTTGGCCCCAGCCCTGAGCTTGGTGCTCACAGTGGATGTTTTGAGCTCTCCCATCTGGGATGTGTTTTCCTTGGTGCCTGCTCTGCTCCTGCACGGCGTGGGGTGCAGCTGTGTGCAGGCAGCTCCTTGTGCTAATGGAATGGAAAGGAATGGAGCAGAATGGAATGGAATGGAATGGAATGGAATGGAATGGAATGGAATGGAATGGAGCAGAATGGAATGGAATGGAACATGCATGCATGGAGCATGGGGCATGACTGCAGTAGAACATCAGTGCTCTTCTATTCAAAGAGTAGAAGTGCAGACCTCCCCGCATCCATCTGCTGCTCGCCCAGCACTAACAGGGCATGCAGTGCTCTGCTCCAGGAGGGCTCATCATGAGCCGTGCTTCTCACCCACGTCCTGCTCCGATGTCCATCGTACCTCTGTGTTTCCTGGAGCATCTTTACAACATCCCATTGTAATGCTGGTTGTTTCCCCATCAGAGCAGAGGATTCATGTAGGGAGTCCCACGGGTGGGTCGGGCTGAGCTCCAAATGAGGCAGTTCCACACAGCACCAAACCCACTCCGTCCTGAGGTTCTTAGAGCCCATTCGTGGCTGCAGCCTGAATTCCTTATGGGTCCATTGGTAACAAGATATAGATGTGCATTGCACGTAACCTCAGTAGGAGGATTACATACTGTCAGGTGGATTCCTTCATGGCATGGCTGGATATCCAGCAAAGTGTGATGCAAGAGGCTCCCAGCAGTCAGAGAGGCTGTGGGTTTTGCATGGTGTCATAGGAGCGAGTGCTGAACATGGACAGGAGGGAGATGCCCAAAGAACTGCAGGGCTAAAACATTCTCCATCGGGCTGCCCAGGGCCTGATCCAGCCTGGCCTTGAAAGCCCCCAGGGATGGGGCATCCATCAGATCTCCATGCAAGCTGTGCTGGTGCCTCACCACCCTCACTGTGTCTTTTGGATCCTTCCATCCAACCTAAATCTCTTCACACTTGAAGCCATTTCCCCCTTGCTCTCCCCCCACAGACCCTGCTCAAGACTCCGTCCCCTCCTTTCCTGCAGCTCCTTGTTAGATACGGGCTGCTCTCACATCACCTCGCAGCCTTCTCTTCTCTCAGCCTGTCCTATGAGAGCTGTTCCATCCCTGGCATCATGAATGCATCACATAATGCTCTTTAATCCCGCTTTATTTTTGGTTCTTCTTTCCCTATGGCAATTCTGTGGCCTGTGCCAGGAGAGGAGGAGGAGGAGGAACTTATTTTCTCTCGGATAGAGTTTAAACCCCATTCATTGATGCTTTAACATGACCATAACTTCTCCCCACACAGCGATGCAGGCTGCATGGTGATTGAGAAGCTGACCATCACAGACAAGGGAACAACCAAAGCATCCAAACCACTGAACAACGCTGCCCAGCACCCAGAGGAGCACCAGAACACAGCGCCAGTCACGGAAACAGCCACAAAAGACAGGTGAGATGGTCCAACCCACCAGCACTGCACATATCAGTCAGTCCCAGGTGACAAAGCCAGGCAGCTGGGCTGTCCTATGGGACCTGCTGCTGGTAGCTGTGGTGTGAGGAGGAACTTCAGGCTGGTGCTTTCAGCTTTGTGCCATTCCACGTCTATTCTGGATATCAGCAGCACTGCTGCTCATGCAGGAGCTGTGCAGGGGAGCTGCAGCATTTGAATCCACTGCGGGGTGAGGGTGTGTGGCTCTGCAGAGCCATCCAGTGTTGGCCATACACGTCCCTGTCCTGGGGCAAAGCAGGGGAGCAAGGCAGCAGGAGTGCACCTGCAGTGCAGGCGGAGGAGCACCGAGGGGTCTGGGCTTTGATTTCACATAGAATCACACAGAATGGTCTGGGTTGGAAGGGACCCCAAGGATCACAAAGCTCCAACCCCCTGCTACATGCAGGGCCACCAACCTCCACATTGAACAGCAGCCCAGGCTGCCCAGGGCCCCATCCAACCTGGCACTAAACACCTCCAGGGATGGACGGGGCATTCACAGCCTCTCTGGGCAGCTGGTCCAGCACCTCAACACTCTCTGTCCACAACTTCCCCCTCACATCCAACCTCAATCTTCCCTCCTTCCACTCCAAACCATTTCCCTTGTCCTGCTCTTATCTACCTGTGTAAAGAGCTGACTCCCCTCCTGTCTGTAGGCTCCCTTCAGGTCCTGGCAGGCTGCAATGAGCTCACCCCGCAGCCTTCTCTTCTCCATGCTGAACAAGCCCAGCTCCCTCAGCCTGTCTTTGTAGGGGAGGTGCTGCAGCCCTCTGAGCATCTTTGTGGCCTCCTCTGGACCCTCCCCAACAGCTCCCTGTCCATCTTGGATTGGGGGCCCAATACAAGACCTGGACACAGTGCTGCAGATGGGGCAGAGCAGAGAGGGACAATCCCCTCCCTGTCCCTGCTGGCCACCCCTCTGCTGATGGAGAGGTGGAGGACGTTGTGAAGGGTTTGGGAGAGGTTCTGCCTGGAAAGCTGTTTGCTTCCTAGCAGGTAGAGGCAGCAGAAGTAGAACAGGGAAGTCTCAGGTGCTGCTTTAGAGGAGAGCATTCAGAATTAAGCTTTAAGAGGACCCGGTGCTGTGTTTCTCTAATATCATCTCTCTTTGGGTTTGTCCTTAGGAAAGAAGAAGCCTTGCCTTGTGCTGAAGCCACATTAAATGGCCCTGCTTGATGACACAGATGCAATGGGACGTGTGTGATCCAGGCCAGGCTGCTACCTGGTGATGCAATTTGTCCAATTTTTTTTTTCTTTTTTTTTTTTTTTTTTTTTCATTTTAATTTTATTTTGTAATAAATGCTGCATTGATGAGAGAGAGCTGGCATTCAGGACCAGACGCGGAGTCTTCAACGCCCAACCAATCTGTTCTGAAAGACATTGTCTAAATGTAGCATCCGTCAGTTAAGTCATCACAGGAACGATGGGGGTTCTTCCCAAGCAAGCCTTCCGCCTGCCTTCAGTTCCTGCCCCCTTTCCCCCCTTTCTCTCTCCCTCGGTTTCGTTTTGTATTGGGGGTTCAGTCCTATTTTCTTAGTGTTATTGCACACAGTATTCAGCTTCTCTTTGGAAAGGTAGCAGGTCTGACGCTGGGACACGGACAGCACACAACAGTCCCTCCGTCGTGTGACCAAAGTTCCTGATGGAGCTGCCTCCGGGCAGCGTTTGCACCGCTTTTGTATAGCAATAAAAGCCTTATCAGAAACATTTCATAGGAGGAAAAAGATGCAAACACTTTAAAAACGGGACGAGGCAGGGAGGGCTTTGTTGGTTTGTTTGTTTGTTTGTTTGGGGCTCGGGGTGTTTTTATTGTGGGGGTGGGAGGGATATTGCTGTCATCATCCCAAGCCAAAGGCAGGGGAGCTTAACCTGCCGTCGTGTTGAACTGCCTCGAGAAGTGGCCAGGCTCTGCCTTGCAGTCAATGGATGGCTCCAATGGATGGCTCCAATAATGGCTCCAATGGATGGCTCCAATGGATGGCTCCAATGGATGGATGGCTCCAATAATGGCTCCAATGGATGGCTCCAATAATGGCTCCAATGGATGGCTCCAATGGATGGATGGCTCCAATGGATGGCTCCAATGGATGGCTCCAATGGATGGATGGCTCCAATGGATGGCTCCAATAATGGCTCCAATGGATGGATGGCTCCAATGGATGGCTCCATGCTGTCAACAAGAGTCAGGCTGGTTCAGTGCAGGACCTCAGGCCTCCATCATTTGGGCCTCTGCAGTCTGAGCCATCCCAGCTCCACGTCCCAGATGTGCCCCCGTTGGCTGCAGAGGATGCAAAGATGGAGAAGAGACTCGCCAGGAGCAAGAGCAGACCTGGCACAAACAGGTTATCAGGTGTTTTGCTGGCTTGATGGAGACTCGTGTATTTTCAAACGGTTATGACGAAAATCCTTTTTTTTTTCTTTCGTTTTTGTTTTTCCTCTTTGTTGCGTTCTGTTTTTAAGAAGTTTTTAATGGATGCAGGAAACAGCAACACTTTTGCACTTTGTACCTAACATTGGAGAACGGAATGGCCCCAATGCAGGACTCCTGCTCTACTTCAACCCACCCCATGCTGAGCTGGGGGACGTGGGATGGTTGAGCACAGCAGCACAGAGCACCGGACTGCACCTGGGAGCAAGGTCAGTTACAGATGGTGCTTGCCCACAGCACAGGACCCGCCGTGCAGGCAGGAGGACCCCATCCTATAAGGACTGTGCCGGCTCCGCTCTGCTTTGAGCTCCTTCCCAGCTGGATTCACGCACACAGACCATCCAGGTGTAGCTTCTGGGTCACTGCAGCCCCAGGCTGAGGGCGGTGGCAATGGGTCTCCAACCCTTTCCAGCCTCCCTGCTGTGTAAGCCACGTGCTGACACCGAGCCGTCAGCATCCGGCGCTGCTTCGTCCTCTAGATCTGAGCTGGAAGGTGGTTTGCTTTGGAATAAAAGCGTGAAGCTCAACACGTAGGCAGCCAAGCAGCTTCTTTTCCAACGTGTTCACCAGAGACTTTACCCTGTGAGTATGAAAAGAACCTCACTCCGTCGTTACGAGCAAAGGGGCATCGTAGCCAGACTTAAGGCTCCGAGGAAAACACAGCCTTTATTTTTGCTGTGGTCTGTATGTAGTGGGTAGGAGGTTCTCCTGTCTGTGCTGAGAGGCCCCGGCTGTGTGTTGAACACGACGCTGGAGTCCTTGTTCACTGCTGGAGTCCTTTGGTTGGGCATCTGATGGTGACGTACCCACAGCACCAGGCCGCCATACGGCCAAGCGTTACACCTTCCCATTGCTGCTCATAGGGAAGATGTGGGTTCAGAGCACCAGAGCTGGACATGGGAGCAGAGGAGGAGGTGTGAAAGCAACACGGAATCACAGAATTATCAAGGTTGGAAAAGACTTAGAAGATCATCTAGTCTGATCATCACCAATACTTCCCAGCTAAATCATCAAACACGTCAGGGTTGTGCACTGCTGGTGGCTGTGCTTCCTCCCAACTGCAGCCCATCGTGCACCGCTGTTCAGAGCTCTTCCTCTTCGTGACTTAAAGAGATGATTTAAAGTTGCTTCGTGCTGGAAGGAGAACTTCTCACTTTCTGCTTTGTTGCCCTGCTGGCTCGTTAAGGACCCATGGTTTGGGGTCTCTTATTGGCAACGTGTTTGATGACATTTTCAGAGGATTGGTGCTTTGGAATTGATGGAATCCAGGTCAGGGCCTTCTTTAAACACCCAGAAACAACACTGCAGGAAAGCATTCATCAAATACCGATCCCTGCAGCTGATGGGAGGCCGTGATGGGGCTCAGGCCCAGTAACTTCCAGCTGATGACAGTGTTCTCGTCCAGTCCCTTCTCACATTCAGTCCCATTGATGGCTGAGCTCTGCCGTGCTGCAGCTCTGACCAGGCCTGCTCAGTCCCACCAGCAATGAGCACGATGGGATCTTCCTTTTGGAGTGATGTGAGATGTTTCCAGCCCCCTTGTTCTCCTGGGACGCCACCTTTGCGTGAGATGCTGCCATGCCTTTGCACTGCAGGAGCGCTGCTCCGCTGTCCCCACGCACTGCCTTGTGTTGGGAGCAGAGCTGCAGAGCTGTGCGAGGGTTTCTCCTTCTGTGCCTTGCGTTGCCCCCTCCCACCTTTTGGCTTTGAGTCTGTAAGTGTAAAGGGAAGCTCACAGTGACCTGTTTCAAACCCAGCCCCAACCAGGGGGTTCCTCCCCACTGGGTTTAGGGCTTTGCAGCGCAGAACAGACAGAGGGGGATGGCAGCCCTTCACCTGGCTCAGGTGATGGAGGAGGCAAACTGGGCCTCGTAGGGATCGGCTTAGCCCAGCTGTATCCATGAGAAAAGCCCCCCCTTCCCTACATGTGCTGTTTGGTCAGGAAACCACAAAGTCCTCATGGCCCTGTCCTTCCATGTGCAGCGTTTGGGATCTGTCCATATCTGTTCTAGTTTCAAGGCCGTATGAGTGTGTCTGTGGATGCACGTCTGCAGGACGTGTGGCTCCGTGTCTGCTGGGTTGTGCAAGCTGGAGCACTGAGATGCATCTGAGAGCCAGATGGAAACTCAGGCTGGGGGTCGGATGGACATTTTGCTTTGGCTTTTCGTTGGATCTCGTGCTTGAATTCTTCCTTGCTGCACATTGAGAGCAGCAAAGGCAGAGTGCAGGAGCTGGAGATTTGGCACTGAGTTCTGGGCTGCTCCTCTCTCAGGCCCACACAGAGGCCATCACTCTTATCACTCTTATCACAGTGTGCCACGGCCCAGCTGGGTGCCATGAGCTCTGAGCACGGGGTTGGCAGCTCCCAAATCCATTTAGAGTCAGGTTTGGGCTGGGATTGACCTCTGCATGGCAAACTGCATCAACAAATAGAGGAACCTTTGGTCGGGGCAGCCGTGCGTCGTGGGCTCATTACGGACAGTGCCTTAGCTTACCGCCTGCATGGTGCACCTCGTTACGGGTCAGGGCTGAAATGGGCGCCTCCAGAAGCACACAGGATGTGTCCAACCATCTGCAGTGGATCTCAATGACCATTTTAAGGCTCTCTGGGTTTGATGAGGTTCTTGTCGACCCGATGTGGCCGAAGTCCCCATGTTACGCGGGTGAGAATGTGACCTCTGGGCCAAGGTTTCCCTCCTGCCATCTGACGGGACGTTCCCAAGGACCTGAGCAGCATTCGCTACATACACACGCATCAAAACCTCCTGCCAGGTGGATGGTGAAGAACTGAGCTCCAACGTGTTCCCTCATCCCACCCAGAACTCACTCACCTGGCGGCTGGAAGGGCATCGTGGCGCCGCTCCGACCTCCCCATCCAGCGCCGTGCAAAGATCAACCCCTTCCCACTGACTGTTCCCTGTCGCCTTTCCCTGCGTATCAAGCTGTTGGTGAGATGCACTGTGTGCAGACCTGGTTTTGTATCCCCGTGGAGCCGCGGGGTGTCTGTAAAGGGCACATTCCTCCCCCGCCTCTTTATTAATTTCCTCATCTGTTTGGACAGATGTCGACTATTAAAAACCTTTTCTCGGCGGCTCAGTTCTCGTTTGCTGGTTGTTCGGAGCTCTCTGATTGCTGCAGGGGTTTCCCATTGGTGCTGGGTTCTGATAACCTGGTTATCTGTTATCTCCTGGTCCTCGTGGAACCAAACTCAGGATGGGATATGCCATATGGACCCATACGTCTCCCAGGGGCTCTGGATGTCTATGGGCAGCTCTCCATGACTCCCAGTGGCTCTTGGTGGCTCCTAATGACTCCCGTGGCTGCCCATGGCTCTCAGTCCCTCTCATTGGCACCCAGTAGCTCTTGGTGGCTCCCCATTGCTCCCAGTGGCTCCCAATGGTCCCTCAAAGCTCTTGGTGGCCCTCACTGGCTCCTGGTGGCTCCTGATGGCCCCCATTATGTCTCTCACTGACTCTCAGTTGCTCTCACTGACTCTCAGTTGCTCTCAGTGACTCTCAGTAGCTCCCAATGGCTCTTGGTAGCTCTTAATTGCTCTCAGTGACCCCCAGTAGCTCTCACTGACTCCCAGTGGCTCTCAATTGCTCTCAGTGGCTCCTAATGGCCCCCCTTGGTGGTTCCCAGTGGCTCCCAATGGCTCTCAATCACTCTCAGTGGCCCCCAATAGTTCTTGGTGGCTCTCAGTGGCTTCCAGTGGCTCTCAGTCACTCTCGGTGGCTCTCAGTGCTGCTCATTTGCTCTCAGTGGCTCCTGATGGCTCTTGGTGGCTCTCAATTGCTCTCAGACTCCCAAAGGCCCCCCATGGCTCTCAGTGGCTCCCAATGACTCTCAATGGCTCTCAGTTGCTCCTAGTGGCTCTCAGTGGCTCCCAATGGCCTCCCATAGCTCACAAAAGCTCTGTGGCTTTCAGTGGCTCTCAGTAACTCTCAGTCATTCTCAGTAGCTCCCAATGGCTCCCAGTAGCTCCCAGTGGCCCTGCTTAACTCTTGGTGGCTCTTGGTGACTCTTAATGGCTCCCAGGAGCTCCAAATGGCTCCCAGTGGCTCCTAGTGGCTCCTCTTATCTCTTAGTGGCTCTTGGTAGCTCCCAGTGCCTCCCAATGGATCCCAGTAGCTCCCAGTGGTCTCTCTAAGATCTTAGCGGCTCTTAGTGGCTCCCAATGGCTCCCAATGACTCCCAGTAGCTCCCAGTGGCCCCACTTAGCTCTTAGTGGCTCTTGGTGACTCTTAATGGCTCCCAATGGCTCCCTCCTGGGACCAGGTCGCATCCTTCCCTCCCACCACGGCCCCATCCTAATGCAGGTAGAGCAGTAACAGCTCCGTGCAGAACATCAGTGCCTTCCTTTGGGTTTGGAAGCGATTGCTTCTCGTTCCAGCTCTGGAATCGCTTTTGGGGTCACTTTGCATCTCCAGATACACAGAAGTGAAAGAGCCCAGAAGGATCCCGTTGCCATCAGAGCAATATTCAAGTGCCCTGTCGTGGTTCCCAGTGCCTTATTACCATCCTAGATCCAACAGGACGTATTGGGTTCATCCCTCTCTGCTCCTCCAGGACTCACTCACACCACCCCTATGTTCTTGGGATGCTCACATCACCCCCACAACCCCAGAATGTTCACCCCATCCCTCATCTTTGGGTTCTCACCCCATCCCCATGCACTTGGGATTCTCACCCCATCCCTATTCTTGGGGCGCTCACCCCATAACCATTCCTGGGATGCTCAACCCATCTCCATGCTCTCGAGATGCTCACCCCATCCCCCATCTTGGGATACTCACCCCATCTCCATGCTCTTGGGATGCTCACATCACCCCCACAACCCCATAATGTTCACCTCATCCCCATCTCAGGGTTGTACCCCATCCCCATTCTCTTGGGGTCCTCACCCCATCCCCCATCTTGGGATGCTCACCCCATTCCCATGATCTTGGGATGCTCACATCACCCCCACAGCCCCAGAATGTTCACCCCATCTTGGAGTTCTCACCCCATCCCCAGTCTTGGGGTGCTCACCCCATAACCATTCCTGGGATGCTCACCCCATGCTCTTCAGATGCTCACCTCATCCCCCACCTTGGGATGTAATTTAAATGTTTGAAACCTCATCCATCCGTACGACGTGTGAATATTCGCCCCTATCAAATATAAATATTCCTCCTCTAAATCCCGGGTTTTGTAATGAAAAAGTTGTTAGGGACAGAACTGGGACAGGATGGAGCTCCGTGATGGGATGGAACTGGGATGGAACTCCATACTGGGATGGGGATCCATGATGGGATGGAATTGGAATGGAGCTCTATACTGGGATGGGGCTGTAGTGGGATGGAGCTCCATGATGGGATGGAATTGGGGTGGGACGGAGCTCTGTACTGGGATGGAACTGGGATGGGATGGAGATCTGTTTTGAAATGGAGCTGTGCTGGGAATCCATGGTAATCCCAGCATTGACCCTATGGGGCAGCCCCACTGTTGGCTCCACAGCTCCCCATCCCAGCACTGGCCCATCAATCCTGTTGTCTCCATGTTGCCACCCCACCATTACCACCGCACCATCCCCCTCCCCTTTGAGCCCCCTCCCCACCCCAGCACTGACTCTCAGTGTCCCCCTCAGCCCCCTCCTCTTATAGACCTTCATCTTCCTCCTCTCGATCCACCAGCCCCACATTGGCCGCACTCTTTATAGCAATAAGATCCACACCTGGGGGGGGGCACCCTAAGCTTCGTATATGGGGAGGGGGGCGTCAAGGCAGAGCCCCATGCAGTGATGGGGGGGGTCAATGCGGCTCCTTCACGCCCTGCGATCCATGGGGTGGGCTGTTGTTTTTTATTAAACTCCGTTAGTCTCCTCGTTTTATATATAGATCTATATATATATATATATATAGAATAACCCTTTTATTCCCCCCACCCACCCCCCCCGTTCTAGGCACAATACAATACAAGGACTCTGGTCAGGTTTGACACAATGTACAGAAAAAAAAAAAAACTTTCCATCATCTACAACTGCTCCAGGACGTTACAAAATAGGGAAAATAGGGAAAATAATAGGGAAAATAGGGACCTGCGTGTGACACCAGCGACCCGGCACGGCCACGGGGGGCAATAAAACAACGGGGGGGGGTGATGGGGGGGCGTGAGGGGGGTGATGGGGGGACCAAAGTTTGGGGGGGGGGGGGGTTAAGACTGTACAAAGAGCTGAAATAAAACATTAAAAACAAGGTGGGTCGGGGGTCGGCAGAGCTGATGGGGGAGGTGAGGGGGGGGGCAGGATGAGCTGAGACGACCCCCACCCTTCCCCCATCCTACCCTCTCCACTCCTCTCCATGCTGACGCCGTGCAGGATCTGTACCGAGTCCCCCCCGCCGCACTGACGCTGGGACAGCAATAAGGGGGGGGGGGGGCAGCGGGGGGCACAAAGGGGGGGTTGAGACCACCACCACCACCCCCCTTCTCAAACCCCCCCAGTCCCATGGCTCAGCCTGGCAGCGCTGCAGGGCCGTGAGCTGAGCGCAGCCCCTGGGGGGGGTCGGGGATGGGATGAAGCCCACGGTGCTGCCCCCCAGCTCCTGCTTTAAGGGGGGGTGAGCAGCAGGGATTGCGCAGCAGGGATTGCGCAGCGCCCACCGGCACAGCCCGCTCAGCCTTCGCGTCATCGCCCCGCACCGCTGCAGCGTGAGACCCCCCATGGGCTCAGCGTGAGACCCCCCACCCCATAAAGAGACCAGAGTGGGGGGGGGCTGGAGCTGCAGTCCCCGCAGCGGCACTCGGTCCAACGCCGCCATCGCTGCTGCTACAGTGGAGGCTCATGGAGGATGGGGGGAACCACGGGGGGCTCAGCTGGGCCGCCCCAACACGCTTCACCTGCACGCAGCCCCGCGGGGCGCAGCGCCGTCCCACCCGCTGCCAAGGTTTGTCCGTTTTCACTCGCAGCCCCGGTTCGGTTCGGTTCTGTTTGGTTCGGTTCCGTTCGGTTCCGTTCTGCCGGTGGAGCTGCGTTGAGTCGCGCGGTGGGATCGGGGCTCCCTGAGCCGCCCTTCAGGCGTCCGACAAGCAGCTCTGGATGCGGTCGATCCACTGCTGCGCCAGCTGCACGTCCTGGGCGCAGAAGTTGTAAACGCGTTTCGTCGTCTTCAGCTGCGGGGGGAGGAGAAACAGGAGGTGAGAAAAGAGCAGAGGGGGCTGCACAGCCCCGACCCCCCCCATAGGGCCGCACTCACGTCGAAGAACGCTTTCTCATCCACCGTCTTGGGGGCTCCCATGGTGGGGGTTCCGGGCGTGATGGATTCCACCTCGGCCAGATCGATGACCCCTTTGCACTCCGTGTCCATCCGGCTGTCGTAGTACCGCAGCTGGGGGGGAGACCCAAGTGCTCTCAGTACCCAGGGGCAGATCTAACCCCCCCCTCACCCCATCCCTGCCCGGTCGCTGTGTACCTGGTGCTTGGTTTTATCCAGCACGAACCAGCGCGGCTTCCAGGGCTTCATGAAGGCTCCTTTCTTGTACAGTGACCCCTCGTAGGACCTGTGGGGCCAGGCAGTGCCTCAGCACCATCAGCATCACCCCAACACCACCATGTGCCAACCCTCCCCAAGAAGGGTCCCACCCCCCTCAATTCCCCCTCAATCCCCCCTCAATCCCCCTCAATCCCCCCTCAATCCCCCCTTCCTGCCTGTTCTCGCTCTCGGACATCTGGAACTGGCTGTACAAGGTGCTGGTGCTCCGGCGGCCGCCCTGCTTCCCGCTGGACGGGGTGGACGTGCTGCTGGTGTCACTGTCCAGGCTGAGGTTGAGGGTGGACCCCACTCCGCTCTCCTGCAGGTAGACCCCCAGCGAGCGGCGGTGGTGAGAGAGCCCCGAGGACATCAACAAGGAGCTGGGGGTCTGCGGGCACACAGAGCACACAGTGAGCACAAGGGGGCTGAGGGAAGAGCCGACCCCTCCGTCAGCCCCACCGCAGCCCTACCCGGCTGCCCTCCTGCCGAGCCTCGGTGCGTTGGGAGGCCTTGATTTTGTCCCACGTGTCCTTCCAGCGCTCCGGGACCTGCCCCAGCTCCATCTCCAAGTTGTGAAGGTCCTGCAAGGGGAGAGGGAAGGCATCAGAACAGGCTGTTCCCATCCCAGGGGGCACAACTGACTGCAGACATGTCCACGGGGCACTGCACAACCCAGGGGTCATCACAGAGCCCAGAATGGTTGCACCATCGAATCACAGAATGAAATCGAAGCACAGAATGGTTGGGTTGGAAGGGTCCTTAAAAATCACGGAACCACAGCATGGCTTGGGTTGGGTTGGAAGGGACCTTACAGAGCACAGAGCCATAGAATGTGGGGTTGGAAGGGACTTTACAGAGCAGAGCAATAGAACGTTGGGTTGGAAGGGTCCTTACAGATCACAGAGCCATAGAACGTGTGGTTGGAAGTGTCCTTACAGATCAAAGTTCCATAGAATGTTGGGTTGGAAGGGTCCTTACAGAGCACAGAGCAGTAGAATGTTGGGTTGGAAGGGTCCTTACAGATCACAGAGCAATAGTACGTTGGGTTGGAAGGGTCCTTACAGAGCACAGAGCCACAGAACCTCCAAACGATTTGAGTTGGAAGGGACCCCAAAGCCCCCCAAGTCCCCACTATTGCCATGGGCTGGCTGCCCCCCACCAGTTCTCCCCCCACAGCCCATCAGACTCAGCTCACCTCCAGCAGCTTGGAGATGGCGTCGGGCTCCATGCGGCTGCGGTTGTCATAGCAGGGCCAGATGATTTTGCGCTTGGTCTGCGGCGCGCCGGTGTCCTGCCTGTCTGCCTCCTCCATGTGCTCGGGCTGCCCCTGCACCAGCTCCCAGTCGTAGGAGGGACCCTCCGAGAGCGTCTCCTCCGTGTAATAGTCCCACACCTTCAGGTTGGAAATGTTGCTGTACGGCCGCAGAACCTGGGGGTGGAGGGGACACACAGCCAGATCAGCGATGGTTGGCTCTCCCATTGCTGGTGTTCTCAGCTTGGTGTTGGAATCCAATCCCTTCCCCAGCAGGTGATACTTTCTGGTTGGTACGGAGGGGATGTGAGGCTGTGGGCTGTCAGCAGAGGGCAATGCTGGACCAGAGCAGCCAGAGCTGCTGCCAGCATGGAGCCTGCAGGTAATGAAGGCTCTGAGCTGCTCAGCCCTGGCCCATGCTCACCTCACCTCCCTGCTGGGGCCACGTGCCGAGCCCTCTATCCATGGAAGGATGGTTTCAAATGATGTTGATATGGGGCCTCTATCCAGACCCCACAGCTCCAGCACAGGGTCTGCCCTGCCCGAAGCTCCTAGTGATGCCCTGATGTGCCCTGAGCCCCCCAGCCAGGCCAGGCAAAGCTCTCACCTCCCCATCCTCGGGGGCGTACATGTAGTTGAAGAAGACAGGAGCTTTCTTATTCAGCCGGTCGATGTAATCCCAGATGGACTTGTAGACCTGCTGGCATTTGCGTTCACCCTTCTCCTCGTACAGGAGGCCTGGGGGGTGAGGGGTGGGGAGGGGGGAAGGAGGGGAGGGAGGGCATTATGTGGGGCAGGACACCAGGATGGCACCCCACGCACCCCACACGCTGCCCTCACCCAGCTCGATGCGCTCGTAGTCAGAGTCCAGCAGGAAGGTCCGGAACCGATTGGAGATGTAGTGGTAGCTGAGGAACTTCAGGTAGTACAGACTGAACTCAAACTCCATGGGGAACTGCAGGTGGATCTGCAAGGAGCAGCGAGGCTGAGATCACGGCACCGCTACGGTGCTGGAGCTCAGGCAGAGATGGGAGAGGAGCGAGGAGCTCACCTGGTGCACGCAGTCTAGGAACTGCAGGAAGATGGGAGCGAAGCCACTGCTCTGTCCAGCCAAGGTCTGCGCCCCACGGTGGCTGAAGCGGTGCCCGAAGGACAACCACTCCTTCTCCACCAACAGGCGGAAGCCCTCCAGCGTCCGGTAGTAGGGGTCTGACAGGAGCTGCACCAAGGAGACCACCTGCAGGGACATGGGGGCTTGAGATCATAGAACCAAAGAATGGTTTGGGATGGAAGGGTCCTTACAGAACACAGGGCAATAGAATGGTTGGGTTGGAAGGGGCTTTAGGGATCATAGAGCCATGGAATCCCGGAACAGCTGGGTTGAAAAGGACTTTAGGGATCATAGAGCCATGGAATCCCAGCATTGTTGGGTTGGAAGGGACCTTACGGATCATAGAGCCATAGAATCCCAGAATGGCTGGGTTAGAAAGGACTTCAGGCATCATAGAGCCATGGAAGGGACCCCCCCTAGCCCCACCCCTGCCATGGACTGGGTGCTCCCCTTCAGCTTAGGTTGCCCAAAGCCCCATCCAGGGCCTTGGGCACCCATAGCTCTAGGCAGCAGTGCCATGGCCACACCGTCCTCATGGTGACGAATTCCCTCTAAAATCTGACCTGATTTTCCCCTCTTTTCACTTAAGATGGACATCCATAGCACCCGGTGGCTGCAGGGCTCCTACCTGTGTGGTGATGTCCCAGCCGTCCTCCAGGCTGACAAGCACAGAGGAACCCGTGTCCAGGAGCTCCACCACCAACACTGAAATCTGCAGGATCTTATGGATCTGCCAACAAGAGAACCAGGAGCTCTTCAGGAGCAGGAAACTGCTGGATGCGAGGCAAAGGAGCCCCTTCTATTGGAAACAGCTGAGCCAAACGATGCAAAGCACAAAGGCAGGACACAGCTATGGGCACACATGTTCCCTCTGCAGCCATAGGGCCCAGCCCCACAGCTCTGAAGCTGAGCAGAGTTCTGAAGCACCTGCTGGTGCATGTACTTGCTGGGCCAGTTCATCCTTGTTCCTCTTAGTGGCCTTGTTTGCTTTGTGTCCTCCCTACCCTGTGCCGAGCGATGCCACAGGGAGCACAGAGACCCTGCTTGCAGCCTTTGGTTCACAGGATCATGGAACGGTTGGGTTGGAAAGGTCCTTAAAGGTCACAGAGCCACATAAGCATAAGATAACTTGTGTTAGAAAGGACCTTATACATAAGAGCCACAGAATGGTTGGGTTGGAAGGGTCCTTAAAGGCCAAAGACCCATAGTTGGGTTGGAAGGGACCTTAAAGGTTAAAGACCCATAGAATGGTTGGGTTGGAAAGGTCCTTAAAGTCCCATAGAACGGTTGGGTTGGAAGGGTCCTTAAAGATCACAGAACCACAGAATGGTTAGGTTGGAAGGGAGACCAAAAGCCTTCAGCCCTGCAGCAGCCAACTGACCCCAGGCACAGACTGGGATCTCCACAGCCCCCGGGAGCCACTGACCTGTGAGAGCCACTCGGACTCCTCCAGGGAGCGCAGGTAGGCGACGCTGGGGTCGTTGGAGGGGCAGCCGGGCACGCAGGCCTTCATCAGCTTCTTGAAGCTGGCCTTCACCTGCCGCACGTCAAACACCTCGATGGGCACCACCTCCCAGTGCTGCAGCGGGTCTGGCTTCACCCCCTGAGGGCACAGAGCACCACAGAACCGTTAAGACCTCAGAACCCACAGAAGATCTCTAAGACCACCAGTCCAACCCCAACCCACCCCCACCATGTCCAATGGCCACATCCCCAAGTGCCGGATCCCCACCACCCAGTGACGGGGATCCCCACTGCCCTGGGCAGCCTGTGATAGTTCCCTATCTCTAAGCTGACCCTCCCCAGCTCACTGTGAGCCCATCCCCTCATCCCTGGGAGCACAGGCTGATCCTCCCCCACCACAACCTCCTTTTAGATGGTACCTTCAGTTGTGACTTGTCCCCGATGATGTAGAGCGAGGCGCGGTGCTGACGTAGGAAGCTGGCCTCGGTGGGCGCCCCGTTGTGCTGGGCACCCAGCAGGTCCTTCCCAGCCAGCCGTGAGCCGATCTCCACATTCAAGGCATAGCTGCTCATGCGCCCGCTGGCCCGGATGCTGCCCCATTTACCTGCAGGAAACCTGCTGTCAACGTGGGGTCCCCGTGCATGAAGGATTCGGGGCCGCCCAGCTTGGGCGAGCAGCTCTCTGTGGAAGGTGATGGCCAAACAACACTCCAACCACACGCCAGCACCCACGGAATGCATGCGAGGTTTGGTGCAGGTTTGCTTTTGCTCCTCTCTCTGCTGGGTGCTGCCCTGTGCGGGGAGAGCCCCGTGCTCACGCCATGCCCTGCAGCCAAGCCAACCCACCACCACCGCTATGAGCGCCAGCAGAAATGTGCAGAGCCCAAAGCAAACCTGCAGGGAGGTGTGGTGCAGAACTTACCGCGCTTGGGGTGGTGCAGTTACGGTGTTACTGGGTGTTAGTGGTGTGTGGGGGGTGGGGGTCAGTCGGTGGGTTAGCGCCCGGCGGGGTTAGCGCCCGGCGGGACCCTACCTCGGGGCGACTCACGGCCCTTCGGAGACACACACTTGGGGGTGGACAGGGTGATGACCCTGGCTCTGTGACCCAGCCCTGGGGGCACAGGATGAAAGCGGCCTCAGAGAGGGTGGAGAGGAGAGGGACCAACGCTCCCTCGCTGGGTGGGCATGGGTGGAAGGGAAGGGGGTGGTGAGATGGAGACGGGCATGGGATGGAGATGGCACATAGGAACGGGACGGAGATGGCACATGGGGGGCTGCAGACGGTCCCTCCCGCCCACCCTGCAGCTGCCCCATAACCCTGGAGCTCTGGGGGAGGACAGGGGGGAGCTTCTACTCTACAGCTGCTGCCCAGGAGGCAGCGCTCGCCCGCACGTCCTCACCTCCACGGCTAATAGTCCCGGGCCCTTCGTCCTTCCCTCCCATCACCTGCTTCATGAGCGATCCCAGCTTAGGCTGCCTCTTGTCGGAGAAATCTGCAGCACCAACAGAAGGTCAGCACCCAGCACCATGCTGCGGGACCCTCCTTGCTGTGCTTCCCCTCCGTTCAGAGGGAAAAGGGCATAGAAAGAACCCCAGAGGCAAGAGGGACAGTGCGGGGCTGCATCGGGGGCCACCAAGCAGGAGCCACAGCACAACAGCACCCAGAGACCACAGCACCAGCAGCTCTGCCCCAGCAGCTCTACCCCAGTACTGTGCAGCTACTTTGGACCAGAGGCACCACCTGGAGCTCCTCCAAACCCCAGCATCATCCCTCCGTGACCACAATTCCCTTTCTTCCTGCAGCAGGGAGCCCCTTGCTGGCTGCTACAACGATCCCTTTGGCCTCAGTGCAGCAACGACGGGTTGGGATGGCAGGGACAGACAATGGATGACAATGGAGCGTGGCCAGAGCCGCTCAAACAGCAAGAGACACACACTTACCACAGCATCCTGTGCCAGACCCCACGCTGCTGTTTGGGTGCAAGAGTTTGGCTTCGGGGTCTGCCCCATCCCAGCCCACCCCCCTGGATCAGGATTCAACCTGGAGCTCCCATATGTAGAACCAATGGGTTCCCCAAACCCCATCCCCACCTCCGGCCTTGGGGAGGTGCTCCACAGAGCTGCTCCCATGGACATGGCACCCAGCAGCTCCGGCTCTGGGACACGCCAGACCCTGGGGGTCCCTGGGCAGGAGCCTCCCGCAGCCCCCAAGCCGACCCCGCTCACCTGCACTGCTCATGTGAGCGGAGGTGAAGCCGCTGAGCGTGTTGCGCCCACCAGCGTCAGCGTAGTGGGGCATGGAGTTGATGACAGCCTGCAGGTATTTCTCCTGCTCCAAACTGGTGGAGTCCGTCTGTGAGGGGCCTGGGGGAGAGCAGGCAGCGTCACCGCACTGACAGGGCAGCAGGAAGGGATGGGGCACAGCTCCAGGATGGGGTGAGGGGATGCGTACCTGCAGTGGGAGCATTCTGAGACTTGAAGAGGCCCACGACGCCCTTCCCGTGCAGCCCCCCCGAGCGCAGCAGCACGGCTTTGGTGCGGGAGTTGCGCCAGCAAACCACGGGGAAGCGGTTCTGGCGGTAACAGCGGGAGATGCGCTGGATGGTGTTGTCCTGGATGCTCTGCGGCACGATCAGCAGCCCGGGGTAACTGCAGGAGAGAGCTGAGCTGCAGGCCGCAGTGCTGAGCACAACTGTGCCCGCACCAGGGCAGAGCAGAGGGCAGGAGAACCTCCCTGCCCTGCTGGCCACGCTCTGCAGTGCACTCTGGGGTCCCATTGGCTCATGGTCAATGTGTGGTCAACTGTTGGTCAACTGTTGGCCACCAGGACACCCAAGTCCTCCATAGAGCTCCTTCCAAGCAGCTGTTTGCAATTCATTCTAGGGTCCTATTGGCCTTCTTGGCCACTAGGGCACGCTGCTGGCTCATAGTTGACATGTGCTCAGTTATGCTCAACCACTGGTCAACTGCTGCCTACCAGGACACCGAAGTCCTCCACAGAGCTCCTTCCAAGCAGCTCTTTACATCTCACTCCATGGTCCTATTGGCCTTCTTGGCCACCAGCTCACACAGCCAGCTCTTGGTCAACATTTGGTCAACTATTGGTCAACCACTGATCAACCATTGGTCAACTATTGGTCAACCATTGATCAACCATTGGTCAACTATTGGTCAACCACTGATCAACCATTGGTCAACTATTAGTCAACCACTGATCAACCATTGGTCAACTATTGGTCAACCATTGGTCAACCACTGGTCAACTATTGGTCAACCATTGATCAACCATTGGTCAACTATTGGTCAACCATTGATCAACCATTGGTCAACTATTAGTCAACCACTGATCAACCGTTGGTCAACTATTGGTCAACCATTGGTCAACCACTGGTCAACTATTGGTCAACCATTGATCAACCACTGGTCAACTATTGGTCAACCACTGATCAACCACTGGTCAACTATTGGTCAACCACTGATCAACCATTGGTCAACTATAGGTTAACCACTGATCAACCACTGGTCAACTATTGGTCAACCATTGGTCAACCACTGGTCAACTATTGGTCAACCATTGATCAACCACTGGTCAACTATTGGTCAACCACTGATCAACCACTGGTCAACTATTGATCAACCACTGATCAACCATTGGTCAACTATTAGTCAACCATTGATCAACCATTGGTCAACTATTGGTCAACCATTGATCAACCACTGGTCAACTATTGGTCAACCATTGATCAACCACTGGTCAACTATTGGTCAACCATTGGTCAACCAGGACTCTGCTGGCCACCTTGGCCACCAGCACACCCTCCTGTCTCCTGGTCGGGCTCACCTCCGACAAATGGCGTACATGCGGTTGACTGTGGAGATGCGGAAGGGTTCGTTCTTGGAACGCGTGAGGCTGCTGCTGAGCGTGCCCAGCCCCAGGCGCTGGTAGTCGCGGCAGCAGGCGCGCTCCACCAGGTGGTTGATGGTCATCTTCTCCGAGGGTCTGATGGTTGTGGTGGGGGTCAAAGTGCTCCTGTCCATCTCCTCGGACACTGCAGAGACAATGGGGGTCTAGGTCAGCCCTGGCACAGATGATCGTAGAACGGTTTGAGTTGAAAGGGACCTTTAAAAGCCACCTGCTCCAACATCAACGGCCTCGTACAACTCCAGGCAGGTGACATCAGGCACCCCTTCTTTGTCCACTGTGGACGCTCAGCACAGGGATGCTCCCATTCCTGCTCCCTCTATGAGTTCTCCCCCAGCCTCATAGCACCCATCCATCCACTCCCTCCCTGCAGGGTGCTCCCAACCTGAGATCTCATCCTCGTTGTCCTCTGGGAAGTGCTGGCTGCTGCGCTGCTCCCAGGCGGGCGGTGTGTATTTCTTGCGGGTCACGTATTGGCGGCCGATGGTTTTCTTGGCATTTTTCACCAGGTTTTTGGAGAGCGTCCTGGAACAGGAGAAGAGGCTGAGGATGGCTGATACCCGCCTGTGGCTGCAGCCCAGCAATGCAGCAGGTCCTGGTGGTTAGAGAAACCCCCGCGGTGACACCCAGAGCAAAGCAGAGACGGGAGCACCCCGACCACCACCTGCAGCCTCAGTCAGTGCCACCAGGGGGGAGATGTCACCTGCAGGTCCTGGCACCAAGGGGATGTGCTTCAAGGGGCTCTGAACCCCAGATAAAGATGACAGAGCGTAGGGGCAGCCAGTCTGGGCTGGGCCCACCGCAGCCTCCCATGGAACCAGCAGCATCCTGGGCTACAACACCTGCACCTCCACATCTGAGCTCTCACCCCTATCTGATGCTGCCCCAGAGAATCACACAACCACAGCATGGTTTGTGTTGGAAGGGACCTTAAAGATCGTTCAGTCCAGCCCACATGTCACTAGACCAGGTAGCCCAAAGTCCCATCCAACCCAACACCAATACAGCAATGGGTATCCCCTTCCAACCCAACTCTTAACACTTCCAACCAAGTCCAACACTCCCAACAATGGGGTATCCCCTTCCAACCCAACTTCTAACATCTCCAACCCAACTCCAACACTTCCAACAATGGGGTATCTCCATCCAACCCAACTCAAACACTTTCAGTGAAGAAGATTCCCCTTCCAGTCCAACTCCTAACACTGACAACCAAGTCCAGCACTTCCAACAATGGGGTATCTCCATCCAACCCAACTCAAACACTTCCAGTGAAGAAGTATCCCCTTCCAATCCAACTCCTAACACTTCCAACCTACCTCCAACACTTCCAACGCTGAAGTATCCCCTTCCAACCCAACCCAAACACTTCCAACGATGAAGTATCCCCTTCCAGCCCAATCCCAACATTTCCCCAGTTGGGGTCAGAACAGAGCTCCTGAATACATCCCCCTGAAGGTAAGAATGGTCTGAGTGCATGCAAGGCCTCAGGCACAATGTCATCACCTCAGGGAGCTCTGAGAGGAACAAGTGAAGGAGAAGCAGGAAATCAACTGGGGAATGGCTGCCTCCAGCCCAGGGTAACAGCTGAGCTGATGCTCAGGTCTCCAGGAATTCACCTCTAGGCTACCAGGTGACCTTCTTTGCTTTGCAAAGCAGACCATGAGGAATCCACCTGCTCCCTAAACTTATCAAAGGAAAGCCTTGGGACTGAGAAGTAACACTGTCCTAAGGACAACTTGCCACGTACAGATGCAAGTTTCAAATAGGAGTGCTTTGTAATCAGAGGAACAAGACCTGCAGCCAGTGTGGGGCACAGCTGGAAGTAGACCTATGGGGTGGTGATGGAGCTGATATCAAGATCTAGAGCTGTGCCCAAGCCAGGAGTTGGGCCCACAGCTCTGGTGGTCTCTAGAGGTTAGTGGGAAGAAGCACAGCTCCCTGAGCACGTCCTGGGGCATGAGGAGCCTGGAGAAAGGCAATCCCAGCGTGACCGACCCGCAGCCCAGGCATCATGCAGAGCAGGTGAGAAGAAACCCCAGGAGCAGTGAAGGCTGCAGCCTGAGCCAATGCCACCTCGCAAGCTCGCACCCAGAGGTGAAGGCATCTTACGTGGTCGAATGGCCAAGGTGCCCGAGGGACATGACCCCCACTGTCAGGCCCTGGAACATATCGGTCACCTGCTGGGAGCTGAGTCACAAACACACGGAGAGAAGCTCAGACTGCGGGCACAGCAAGCATCAACAGCACCCAGAGCCCAGCGCCACAGCAGAGCTTTCCCCTGGCCACCGAGCGTGGGAGCTGACCCCATGGCAGCACAGCACAGAGCTCCTCCATGGCCCTGCAATGCTCCCCATCCTCTGGCAGAGCAGGGACTGCGCTCCTGTGCCTGCTGGGACATCTCTCCCTCCTTCTGCTTCAGCCTGGATAGCTGTGCAGGGAGAGCTGCTGAATGCACAGCACGCTTCCCAGGCCTGAACGCTGCTCCCCTCCATGGGAAAACCCAAAGGTGAGCAGAGACCCCATGTGAGCTCTGGGACCCCTCACACCTGCTCAGAAGCCCATGTCTGGTGCTTCCCTGCTGGAGGAGAGAGAAGAGAACCCCAGAAGCACCCACAAGGGCTGAGCATGTCCTGTGAGCTACTCTCCCTGCTCTACTGCATGCATAATGGGAGGATGGTTGGACTAGATGATCCTGTAGGTCCTTTCCAACCCTGTGATTCTGTGATTCATACCTGAGTGAGGGGTTCTTCTCCTTGGCCTTGGGCTGCATGGCTTGCTTGGGAGACTGGCCCACGGTGAAGGCAAAGGTGCCGTGCACATGCTGGGGGTAACGCAGCTTGTGCAGATGCTTCCTGAAGACCTCGGCGCTGTCTGAAGCCACCTCCTCATCGAAGGCAATCTTCAGCAGCTGTGGGGACGAGCAAAGAGCAGGCTTGAGAGAAAGCAGAGAGTGCCCTCCTCCTGTTCTTCCCATTGGGAACAGCTCAGATTCTGGCCAGAAGTGAAGGCCACAGGCAGGGGGGCTGCCCCAGGAGCACACTGTGCTCTTGCTGTGCACTCAGCACTCACATGCTGTTCCATGGTGTTCCCAGAGTACAACTCCAACCAACAGCCCCCAGGTAACCAGCAAGATGCTGCTCCTACTAGAGGACTGCAGCTGGTCCTGCATGAGATCTTATCCCTTCTCTGCAAGGGGCCCTCAGGTTCCACCACCTGCCTTGGAGGCTGCCTATGGTCCCTGCCCACAAAACAACCCCCAACCACCCCAGCCAAGGCAGTGAGAGACCTGCCCTAAGGGATGGTGGCAGCAATGGCCACGTACCTGCTGGGTCCCACCACCAATGTACTCTCCAAGAGCAGATCCACAGCCCCAGATGATCTCACCTGGAATGTGCATGAGCGCAGCTGAAGGCCCTCCTGGATGAACTGATCCACCTGGGCCTGGATGTTGATCTTCTTCTCTTTGGTCAGCGAGGAGATGGGGAAGGATCGGATCACCACCTGCTCCCCCACTGGATAGAAGAATAGGGACAGGTTAGCCACATCCTACCACCACTCTGAGACACCCCCACCAGACAGTCCCATAGGATGAGAGGACCAGAATCAGGTTAGAGTCACTGTAGCCAGGCCACAGAGACCTGGAGATGTTACCTATGACAGGCATGATGAAAATATCATCTACAAAGAATAACAAAATGGCTTAGGTTGAAGGAGGTCTTAAAGATCACAGAATCACAGAACTGCCTGGCTTGAAGGGACCTTATAAATCATTAGAGCTTATAAGGGACCTTATAAATCATTAGAGCCATTGAATGATAGAATGGCTTGTGTTGGAAGGGACCTTATAGATCACAGAGCCATAGAGCAGTTGGGTTGGGCTGTGTTGGGTTGGAAGAGCCCTTGAAGATCACAGAATGACAAAATGATTGGGCTGGAAAGGTCCTTATAGATGACAGAGCCATGGAGTGGTTGGGTTGGAAGGGATCTTATAGATCACAACACCACAGAACGGTTGGATTGGGTTGGAAGAGTCCTTGAAGATTATAGAATGACAGAATGGTTGGGCTGGACGGGCCCTCATAGACGACAGAGCCATAGAGTGGTTGGGTTGGAAGGGATCTTCCAGATCACAAAACCACAGGGTGGTTGGGTTGGAAGGAACCCCAAAGCCCTGGTCGGTGCTGTGGTCTCACACCCTCAGAGGTGACTCCTGCAGCAAGTTGAGCTGCAGCCACTTCTCCAGGACAGATTCTGCCCACCTCCTCCCCAGACACCACCAGCCTATGCAGACAGAGGACGTGGAGCACACATGATCCTTACCCAGGGGGTCTGTGGGAGTTCCTTTGAAGATGATGCGGTACGTGGTGAGGAAGATGGCTCCTTCCGCAGGGAGAAGAGGTGGACCACCAATATTCCCCCCGGCGGCCTCCTCCCGTCCGTCAGGCATGAGGTACACACGCAGCCCCTCCATCACACACTCCTCACCCACCAACAGGTTGGGGCGCAGCAGTTTTGGCTACAGAGGTGTAAAATGAGGAGTTTAGGCTTCTGAAGACTGAATGAACAGCACCAGAACATTCCCCCAACGTCAGGTCGGTACCTTCTGGATGGGAGGAAGCCTCTTGCTCTCCCTGTGCACAGCATCCAGTGTTTCTATGTGCATCTGCACGATATCTGTGGACCAAAACGCAGTCAGAGACCATGAGCTGTCCCACAAACAACCCAGGCTCCACCTCTTGGCATCCCCATTGCTTCTTCTAGAGCCCTTCCTGTACAGCCCCCACAGCTGATTGGGACCCCTGGTGGAACCACAAGGCTGCCCACCCCCAGCACCTCTGCAGGGCCCTTTACCAGGGATCATGACGTGCAGCCCCTTCAGGTGCTCATTGGTGACGCCGCTCTCTGTGCAGACTTTGTCCACGAAGCGGTTGATGAACCGCACCACGTAGTTGGCCACGTCTGAGCTCTCAGCATCCTCAAACCCACTCTCCGTGTCGTAGCTCTCGGCCACGCTGCCGGCGATGCTGCCGTGCAGGAGAGAGCAGTTAGCTCAGAGTGCTCCTCTCCACTGCCATAACTCAGAGCAGGAGGGCCCTGACCGTGCAGGAGAGCCCAGGGGAGATCCCTCTCTTGAGATGAACCCAGTCCCAAAGGAGCTGCCACTCCTGCCCTGGGCAGTGCAGCTTTCACCAATCCCAAATCAAAGCCAAATAATGTGGATGCTCCAAGGAACCCCAAGTCCCCACATTGGGCTGCTCCGCTCCCCCTGCAGCCCTCCATCCCTCCTGACCTGTTGGTGACAAAGCTGTTGCTGACGCTCTCCACGTCTCCCAGCCCGGAGCTGCGCAGCAGCCGGTTCTTGCTGGTGTCCAGAGGCAGCAGCAGGTAACTCATGCGGTTGGCGTAGTGGATGGCCTGGCTGAAAACTGTGCTCTCCTCCTTTTGGATCAGCTCTTGCTGCTTCTCTCGGCTCATGGTGGGCCACAGCCTCAGCTGCTCTGATGCTATCTCCAGGGCAGACCTGGCTTCCTGGGGCTCCTCCGTGCTCTCCTGAAGGAATTAAAAGGAACATCAGAGGTCTGCATGGACAGGAGAACTGCCAGCCTTCACAGGGCTCTCCCAGCACCAGGATGGACATAAGGGCAGAGCTGCCCTTGTGAAGCTGCTCTGCAGGAACCCAGCTGCCCCCACTCACCTCATCCGCATGGTTCTCCTCACTGCTGTCCAGATACAAGGCTCGGATGTGGTTCTGCACATCACTGTAGAACATAGCTTCCCAGAACTGGATGTTGGTCCACACCACGTGCTCCTGCACGCAGCTGTAGGCAAACTGCGTGATGCCTGAGCTCAGTTTCTGAGGAAGCAGAAGACAGATAGAAGGGTTTTATCTGAACACAGCTCTTGTGCCAGCCTCTCCAGGTCATTCTTGCTCTCTCCTGCTGCTGGGAAAGGCAGCGTGCCCTTGGGCACCAGCACCACAGCTCCTCCAAGCAGCCCTAGCAAACACCTCTCAGGTTTGCTCAGCACCTACCCCAGGCCCAGCAGAGCCTCATGCTGCAGTTGCTTTTTGGGAAGCAGAACCTTATCAAGCATTGCAGTGTTCTGCTCAGGGCTGTGGTGGAGCCCCCATCCCCACAGACATTTAAGGGACGTGCAGATGCAGCACTGAGGGACCTGGTTTTGTGATGGGACTTGGCAGCTCAGCTTGGTGGCTGGATTTGATAATATGGAAGGGTTTTTCTAACCTAGATAACTGTGATCTCAGCCCAGCCTGGTGGATATATGAGAGCACCCCCAGTTCTAAGCAGCTTCAGCTCAGCCAAGCTTATGCACAGCTGGAAGCTACTGAGCAGGATAACAAGTTCCAAGAAGCACCGAGGGGCCGATCTGCCCCTAACACAATCCCTGCAACCTCCAAGGAGCTCTGAGGCTGTGAGGGCCTCACCAGACACCGGGACACTGCTGGTACTCACTCGGCAGAAAGCAGTGACCAGTGGTAGGAGCGCGGCTGCAATCCCATGTTCATCCATGGCCGTGCAGTCCTGGGGAAAAGAGCAGAGCTTACAGGAGGATCCACCTCAGGATGCCCAGGTCTGCTCCCACCCCCACCCCACACTGTCCCCCACATTGGGGTGATGCTCTCCTTCCCTACCTGCAAGCAGCAGTTCATCATACGGACGATGAAGTCGAACTGTTGGTGGTCCAGCACGGCGCGGTTCTGCTGCACGTGCAGGTTCAGCTCCTGGGTCAGGCAGTGCCGGGCAGCTCGGCCTTTCATGGCACGCAGCACAGCAGGGAATAACTGCAGGGAAAGATGGAGATCGTATGAGCTCCTGAAGTCACGGTCAGTCCCAAGGAGAGGTGCAGGAAGGGCACCCCACCCTGGCTGTGTTGGTTGACACCGTGCTGTCATACATGGATCAAAAGCAACGTGGCCCACAGCATCTGGGCAACTCCAGGCTCAGCCACCTCCACAGGACAGACCCTGCAGTGGGGTGAGCAGCCAGGAGCTCAGGGACACAAGGAGGAATAATGCCCAGAGGACACGTGGGCATGGGAACAGAGCTGCATGGCAGGTGTAGACAAGGAATGCCACAGAGGAGAAGCAGAGAACCCTCACCACCAGCTGGTGGCTGTCTGCTCCTCGAGAGCCCTCCTCACCTTTTTGGCTTCTAACATCTTGTTCTCAAAGACGTAGGAGATGCAGTTCCGAACCACCTCCAGGCGGCGGGCACTGTTGGCCAAGGCATTGCCATTACGCTCCAGGATGGCTGCTGGAGAGAGAAACGATGTGGATCAGGCAGGGTGGGGGTCTCAGCCCAAGGGGTGAAGAATGGGTGCCCCAGTGCTCTACACAGGCAGTGCTGTGGGAGAACACTGAAGGGACTTCAGCTGTCCTCTCATGCTGGCTGATGGAGCTGAAGGACTTCTGAGCAGCCAGAAAGGGAGAGGTTAATGGGGACAGACTGAGCCCAGCAGAGATGGTGGGGCCTGGAGCACTTCCTGATGGGAACAGGTTGAGAGCCCCAGGGCTGTGCAAGTGGAGGAGATAAGGCTGAGGTGGGTCTGAGCACACATACCAATGGGGGGGCCTGAGGGCACCATGCACTTCTTCTCTGCTTTCACAGCTGGAGGGGCTGTCTGCAGCTTGGCTGTGGCCTGGTCGATGATCCACTGCACTGTGCCCTCATCCAAACGGGGAAAGGGCTTCTGGTGCAAGCGCAGATGGCAGCCTTCCGTGGGCTTCTGCACCTTGTGCATGGTCACGGCGGGGTATGGGTTCTCCTGGCACAGCAAAGACAGTTTCTTTTTAGCCACAAGGAAGTCATGCATCATCCTGCAGGCTCACAGGGGCAGCTCTCAGCAGCCTGTGCTCCTCTCCTCCCCCCAGGACCTCACAGTGCTGAGGGCAGGCTGTCAGCTCACTGTGCCATCACACTCTGCTCTCAGGAGCCACAGGGACAGCAAGCTGAGCACAGGGCAAAGAGCAAAAAGCCCTCAGGAGCTCAGAGCTGGGATGGCCAAGGGCACTCAGGGCCAGACAACATGGAGAGCAGCTGCTCCAGGACAAGGGAAATGAAGTGCCTGATGCCCAGACCACCAAAAACAGGAACATCTCCACTCAGGAAGCGAGGGAGAGGCTGAGGCCAGGCAGACACCCCAGGGCCCAGCAGCAGTTTCCATTACTGTTTCCAGCACCATGTTACTGTAACACGAGTGGAGGAAGGACAGATGGATGTGGGCCCTCAGCCAGGTTCTCCCAGCCCTCCCATCAGTGCAGGTTCCCCTCCTGCACTCACATTTTTGTATAGTTTCTCTGCCAGCTCCTTGATGTGCCGCAATATTTTCTGCTTGTTCCCCTCTTCTGCACGCATGCGCTTCACTTCATAAGCAACAAGCTGGAAGAAGAGATGGGTGAGAGGAGCAGCTGCTTGTTGGGCAGGATCCAGCATCCTATGATTCCCTGGCTCCATCCCCAGCAGCCTCCATCCCCCATCCTCAGCAGCTTCCATCCCCCATCCCCAGCAGCCTCCATCCCACATCTTCACCATCCTCCATCCCCAGCAGCCTCCATCTCCATCCCCAGCAGCCTCCATCCTCCATCCTCAGCAGCCTCCATCCCCAGCAGCCTCCATCCTCCATCCCCAGCAGCCTCCATCCTCCATCCCCAGCAGCCTGCATCCTCCATCTCCAGCAGCCTCCATCCCCCATCCTCAGCAGCCTCCATCCCCAGCAGCCTCCATCCTCCATCCCCAGCAGCCTCCATCCTCCATCCCCAGCAGCCTCCATCCCCAGCAGCCTCCATCCTCCATCCTCAGCAGCTTCCATCCTCTATCCCCAGAAGCCTCCATCCTCCATCCCCAGCAGCCTCCATCCTCAGCAGCCTTCATCCTCCATCCCCAGAAGCCTCCATCCCCAGCAGCCTCCATCCTCTATCCCCAGCAGCCTCCATCCCCAGCAGCCTCCATCCCCCATCCCCTGCAGCCTCCATCCTCCATCCTCAGCAGCCTCCATCCCCCATACCCAGCAACCTCCATCCCCAGCAGCATCCATCCCCCATCCCCAGCAGCCTCCATCCCCAGCAGCCTCCATCCCCCATACCCAGCAACCTCCATCCCCAGCAGCATCCATCCCCCATCCTCACCATCCTCCATCCCCAGCAGCCCCCATCCCCAGCAGCCCCCATCCCCAGAGGAGCACTCACCTCATCAAACAGGTCGATGGAGCGATACGGGGCCCCCCGCTCTGTCACAAAGCCAGCAAAGGCCATGCCTTCCAGCACCTTGGTGAGGAAGTCATCCTCTGTCAGCCCCCTCTGGCCCAGGAAGGCTGCCTGCAAGAGGGAACCATGGTGCCATCAGTGTTGCATAGGTGGCACGATGCAGGACAGGAGCTGATGCCATGGCCACACTGAGCTCACATCCCTCTGCTCCCATTGCCTTCCTGCTGTGTTAGGTCTCCTCCACATAACCCCAACACCTCCCATGTTTTCCTCCTCTCCTGCCTTGGCTTTTCTAACAGCCCCGAGGTGCTGCTGTTTCCTCTCCCTGGATCTTGCTTCCTGTCCTCAGGCATTAAGAAAAGCCTTGGAGGCACACAGCCCCAGCTGCACTGCGCTCGGGCATAAACAGGGAAATGGCATCTGACCCACAGGACCACTCAAGGACAAACAAGGGATGCAGGTGGACCTGGCAGTGGTGCAGAAATCACCTGCTGGAAGCACAGGACTTTACTTCCAGACACAGCTATATTTATGCGACCCTTTCCACACATTCTCCCTCCCTGACCTCAATACAACCCGCTTTAAAGTGTCATCCCATGGCCATGCAGAGCAGTGAGAAGAGCTGTTCTGCAGCGTGGACACGAGGCCTTGGAGCAGAGAAGCTACAGGAGTGTGACCTTGCTCCATGCTGGCCACCTCCCAACACCAATGCTGGGAGCAGGGCCAGGCCCATGCCTACATCCAGGCCATACCTTGTGGAAGCGGATGACGGGCTCAGGATGGATGCGGATGATGTGCAGACACCAACGATAGCCCTGCAGCAGCTGTGCAAACAAGCGGAGGAAGACAGCCCGGATCTCCTTGTCCTGTGCAAAGGGATGGACAGGGCAGTCAGGAGGACAAAGGGCTCATGGGCAAAAGGGATCACAATCACGTGTCAGGATCAGCCTCTGCTGAGCAGGGCAGGAAACCCAGGGACCTTCCATAGAACAGAAGAGGTAGGAGACAGATCTCTGGCATCCTTGTGATTGCATGTATGCAGGAAGGAGCTCTTGTAGCCCTGCAAGGAGCTCTTGAAGCCTTGCGGCCACTTGTGGAGCTCCCACCCCAGAGCAGGCTGCTGGCTGCCCAGTAGGGATGGCAGCCTCATGCTTGGGCTCTCTGCTCCCCGAGTCTCTGTGTGTCCCCCTCATTTCACCCACCTGCATTTTGAGAGACGAAGCAGAAATCGTAGAAGGGGGAAATGCCAAATCTGCCACCTCCAGCTCCGGGTCCAAGACCTGCAGAAAGGCACAAGGTACATTAGGGCCCTGGGGATCTGTACTCACAGCTGGGAAACATGAAGCTGCATTCCCCAAAAGCTGAGCAGGACCCACAGGTGAGTTCTGAGGGGCCCAGGGACAGACTTGCAGCAAGTGGTAGCTATGAGAAAGGCTTCTGCCATGCCAGGGGCTGCCCATGGCCAGGCACAGTGTGCTGAGGCCCTGACACAGCCTGCCAGCATGGATACCCCATCCCTGGAGGTGTGTGAGGCCATGGATGGGGCCCTGAGCAGCCTGAATTGGAGGGGAGCACCCAGCCCATGGCAGGACTGGGTCTGGGGGTCTTTGCAGTCCCTTCCCTCACTACCATTCTACAATTGTATGATTCTGATTCTCTCCAGCTGCTGTTTGGCTGCACTGTCCGAGCACTCGCTCTGCAGGGCCAGCAGGCTGGGAATGCTCTCACAGCCAGCAAAGCAGCTTCAGGGCTGCAGTTTTTTCCTGCCCGAGGGCTGGAATCCAGCCACCTGATTCCCAGAAACCTTTGGCAGATGAACCCCACAGCACAGCTGTGCACCAGGGCCAACAGGATGACCATGAGCCAGCACTGTTCCCTGGTGGCCAGGAAAGCCAATGGCACTGTGGTCGACCAACAGTTGGCCAATGGTTGACCAAAACCTGACCAGGAGCCTGCAGTGTGCCTTGGTGGCCAAGAAAGCCAATGGGACCCTGGAATGCATTACAAAGAGATGCTTTAAAAGAGCTCCATGGAGGACTTGGGTGCCCTGGTGGCTGACAGTTGACCAATGGTTGACCACACGTTGACCACGAGCCAGCAGTGTGCCTTGGTGGCCAAGAAGGTCAATGGGACCCCAAAGTTCATTGCATAGAGCATGGCCAACAGGGCAGGGAGCTCCTCCCTTCTGCTCTGCCTATGCCCAGTGCTGAGCTTCCCAGTTCAACACAGGAACTACTGGGAGAGCCCAGCTGTGACACTTACCATGGAGAGGGCTTCACGGGTCTGCTGCAGGAGAGGCTCAGGGAGCAGGGAGATGTGCACACACTCAGGGACGTTCACTGTGCCCCCATCCAGGTCTGCAATAACGACATCCAGCTGGAAGGGGTGAGACAGGAGTGAGACGAGACCAAGACATGGCCTAACACCTCCAATGGCTGGCAATGGTGAGTTAACAGGGATATAACCCAGCCAAGGAGAGGGGATGTGAGGAGCACCAATCTGTCTCCTCTCTGCCCACTGCAAGCTCAAGCATTCCACCCCCATTCTCAGCAGCAATTTTCTCTGATCTATTAAACACTCAAACACTTGTGATACATGAACTGTAAGGGGTTCCCATCACTGCCTGCAGTGGAGACCACAAGCTGGGTGAGCTCTCATAGAGAACACACTGACTCCTGCTTCACCAGAAGGGCACTGTTCAGTTTGCTCAGAAGGTTGCACAAAAGCTTGTTTCACTTGAGATCAGGCTCATTATGCTTTCATGTCATTCAGTTTCTACACTCAAGTCTGTCAGGCTGAAGTGCCAGCGCAGCCTCTTGGACCAAAGCTGCCAGCTGAGCTTCAAAATCAAATCCTCAGTTAACCCAGCTGCTGCAGCATGGAATGGAGACCTGACCCAGGCAGAGCAGCCCCAGCCAACCTGGAGCACAGCCCGAGCTGGCAGCCAGCACAGCACCATGAGCCTGAGCTGAGTGCTCAGCTGCTGCCTGAATCAGTGCTTGGGATGTGGCTGCTCACAGCAGGACAGGCTGGGGGCTGAGTTGCTGCAAAGGAGCTTTGCAGGGAAAGACCTGGGGGTCCTGGTGGACCATGAGCCAGCAGTGTGCCCTGATGGTCCAGAAGGTCAATGAGACCCTCAGCTGCACTGCACAGAGCATGGCCAACAGGGCAGGGAGGTGCTCCTGCCCTCTGCTCTGCACTGGGGAGGGCACAGCTGCAGCACTGTGCTCAATGAGGGGCTGCCCAGCTCCAGGCGGGCTGGGAACTGCTGGAGAGAGCCCAGCTGAGGGTGCAGAGATGGTGGGGGCCTGAAACACCTCCTGATGGGGACAGGCTGAGAGCCTTGGGGCTGTGAATGTGGAAGAGAGAAGGCTGAGGGGGGGTCTGAGCAGTGTAGGTGGGTATCTGAAGGGTTGGGGTCAGGAAGAGGGGGCCGGTGCACAGGTCTCTTCCCACCCCCATGGCTGTGAGTTCATTGATCCCACTGCTTCCCTTGCTGCCAGCTCATGGGGTCTCACCAGCTCCTGTGTCTCCGACTGGAAGATGGAGTGGACTCCGATAATGAAGGGTGTCGGGGTGCTCAGTACCTCCAGGAGCTGTGCAGGCAGGATGGGTACGTAGGTAAAACTGCAACAAGAGATGAACATTGCTGCAGCCAACTGAGCCCTGCCAGATTCCCTGCCCTCCTGGGGGAGCACAGCCCAGCACTGTGCCCACAGCACCCTCCCAAACAGCAGCACCCTTCCGACCAAACCATTTCATGGTTCTGTGATCTATAAGGTGCCTTCCAACCCAATCATCCCATTGTTCCATGGTTCTGTGATCTATAAGGTCCCTTCCAACCCAACCATCCCTGTGGTTCTGTGATCTATAAGGTCCCTTCCAACCCAACCATCCCTGTGGTTCTGTGATCTATAAGGTCCCTTCCAACCCAACCATCCCTGTGGTTCTGTGATCTATAAGGTCCCTTCCAACCCAACCATCCCATTGTTCCATGGTTCTGTGATCTATAAGGTCCCTTCCAACCCAACCACTCCTGTGGTTCTGTGATCTATAAGGTTCATTCCAACACAGCCGCTCAATGATTCTGCACACAGAAAGGTCTCCAGGGAAGGAGCTCAGAGAGCAGCCACACAAAGTCCTTTACAGTGCCCACACTGCTGCAATTGCCCTGCACCAGCAATGTGTACAGCACAGACAATTACTACCCAGGTAATTAGGGAGAAAGGGGTGGTAGACAACCCAGGTAATGCCCCAGCTCAGTCTGGGGCTTGAAGCTCTTCTCTCACCTGTACTTAAGGGGGAACATAAGTGCAAGGAGAGCCCGGCAGGCATCGGTGAGCCGCTGGTAGCTGCTGGAGAGAAACAGGATCTTGTGCTCAGTGAGTGCAGCGCAGAAGAGATACAGCACGTTGGTGATGCCTGGGGAGAAGGGAGAGAGCAGCGCTCAGAAAGAGGATTCCCCTCCTGTGCTCCAGGACAGATCCTCACACCCTGCTCCTCATGTCCACAGTCTGCACAGCAGAGGTGCTGACACCCTCCAGAGGGGCACATAGAGCCCCATCCCTTGGAAAAGCACTCGGAGACCTCAC
This sequence comes from Coturnix japonica, assembly GCF_054131305.1. Taxonomy (NCBI): domain Eukaryota; kingdom Metazoa; phylum Chordata; class Aves; order Galliformes; family Phasianidae; genus Coturnix; species Coturnix japonica. The sequence continues at coordinate 376,324 of NC_140663.1, forward strand.
TGCAGCCTTCAGTGCCTGAAGGAGTTGACACAGAGGAGGAGGGCAGCTCTGGACACAGACAGTGATGGGAAAAGGGGGAATGGCTTTAAAATGGAAGAGGGGAAAAATGGGGTCAGATGTGGGAGAAATCCTTCACCCAGAGGGGATGAAGGGTGTCCCTTCTTGGAGGTGCCCGAGCCCATGGATGGGGCCCTGGGCAGCCCGAGCTTGGGGGGGATCCAGCCCAGGCAGGGGTAGGGCTGAGGGGTCCCTTGCAACTCAACCATTCCATGGCCCTATGATCTATAAGGTCCCTTCCAATCCAATCATTCTATGACCCTATGATCTATAAGGTCCCTTTCAACCCAACTACTCTATGGCTCTGTGATATATAAGGTCCCTTCCAACCCAGCTACTCTATAGCTCTGTTATGTATAAGTTTCCTTCCAACCCCACCATTCTATGTCTCAGTGATCCCTTCCATCCCAAACCATGCTGTGATTCAGTGATTCCACAACCTCTGCCCCTGCCCACCGCTGGCCCACAGCTGCCCCATGCAGGAGGGCAGAGCCAGGGCAGCTCTCTCCAATGTTGTGCAATTGGAGCTGAGCCCTGAGCTGACAGCCCTGGGCTGCTTTGGGCACTGGACCCACTGGGAAGGAGGCACAGGGAGAAGTCTCACCGAGCTGCCGGAAGAGCAGAGCCACACTGCAGCTGCTGACGGGAAGAGAGTCATTGATGGGTGTCTGGATCACCTGCCTGTCCCCTGCGCCCAGTGAGATCGTCCGCTGCAAGAGAAAGCAGGAGGTGATGGGGTGACACTCAGCAAAGGGCCAGCACAAGGACCCAGGACCACAGCGCCCAAGAAGCAGCTCCATGTCCCCCAGGACAGGGCTGGGGCACAGCGGGCACAGCCTCATCTCTTCTTCTCCTGGGCAGTTATTCTCCTCACTGCAGCACTGGGATGCCTGCAGGTCCCCGGCCTCTCTCCAGAGACACGAGGGCAGCACTGGCTCAATGAGAGCTTCTCCAGGGCTGTGCTGCTCTGCAGTAGGTTTGGCCACGTGCCCCATCTCCCTGCTCAGCCCTGTGGGCCCAGGGGGCTGCATCCAATAAAGGCTTCTGGCTGGGCAGAGCCAGCACCCTGAGCAGCAAGTCGGGCCTTCTAACCATGGGGAAGCAATGGAATGGGGCAGGAACCAGCCCCGTGGATGTGGCAGCACCAGAGCTGCTTGCACGAGGAGGAAGACAGGGGGCTAATGAGGACACAGACCCCAGAAAGAAAAGGTGTGCGTACCACTGCTTCGTCGTCCGCGTCAGGCTGAGATAGAGACAGACAAAGATAGCACAGTCGGTTAGAAAGGCACAAACACAGCCGGATGATGGGAGGGGACAAAGGCACAAAGCAGGGAGCAGAGCTCTCAGAGGAGGAGAGGTGCACACAGACAAAGCAAAGCAGCCACCACCACATTGGGAAAGAGCGTCTGGACACAGCGGGAGCAGAGGGAAAGCAGAGGGAGGGGAGTGCCACCAACACACCCCGCAGCGTGCTGTGTGTCCCCACGGCACAGAGGGATCCTGCCAGAACAGGGAGGTGACAAATGGCAGCGCCCAAAGCACGGCTCACTGCCTTCCTCCTGCTGTGTGTGAGCTCCAGCTGGGAGGAACCAGATGGGGTGGGATGTTGTTGGGTGCCTGCACTCAGGTTCAGTGGTGGCCCACCTGCTTCTCCAGAGCACCAGGTGTGACTGGCAGCCAGCCCCAGGGCCAGAACTGCTCCAAAGCACTGGGGCACGAAGTCAGGCTGAGAGCATCGCCTGCACCCAGGCACAAAGCACCCAAACCAACAGCCTGCATGAGGACAGGGAGCAAAACCCCCTTGGGGTCCCAGGGCTCGGCAGTGGGGAAAGCCTCTGCCTGCAGGCATGGAGATGAAGTGCATCCAGGCTCCTTCCCCCTGGGTGCTGCCACTGGCTGAGGGCAGAGACACGCACCACATCCACAGCTGCCTTCCAAGTGTCAGCGTGGCAGAACAACTCTGCTGGGGCTGTGCTGATGCCTTCAAACATCTCCTATGAGAGGGTCTGCCTGGGTGCTGCCCTTCAGCCCAGCTCTCCCATCTCCATCACTCACCCACCTGGCTGCCCTCCTGGAGCACCTTCCTCACCAGAACCAGAAGCTACCAACCTCATTTTGTGCCTTCTTTTCCAAGAGTCAGGTTTGATATCTAAGTGGGAACTCATCTGCTTTGCTGCTTTGACATTTAATGCTCAGAAAGCTTGGGAAGTTAGGACAGAGAGGTGTGAAAAAGCATCATTGTCTTCAGGATGGGAGCTCACTCCGTTCTGCTCCTCTGTTTTAGGACTACTTGAACACTGAAACACGTGCCATTGGTTCCAAGCGTTCAGATGACACAGGCAATGTTTCATCCTTTTCCCTATACCCCAAAAGTCCTTCCTACCCAAATCTGTGCTCAAACATTGGGATCACAGGCAGAGCCTGTTCCTGCTGATCCAGAGCAGTGTTCTGTGAGCTCAGATGGGCCCAAGCAGAGCAGTGAGACCCCTCCAATGCAGGGAGACCACGGACCACAGCAGGGGTTTGCACAGCATGAACTGATCTACGCAGCTCCTGGGGAGAGCAGTGGGGGGTGAAGGGACAAAGCTGCTGACCCACAGCGAGGTGCTCTCAGCCAGCCCAGGGGCTGAGCTGTTCCAGCTGATGGAGCTGCATTGTTCTGCTCTACAGCACTTGGAAAGGTGCTGCCTGCGTGAGCCAGGCCCTGCCGGCAGCAGAGCATGCAGCAGCCCCCCCAGCAGCTGGTGCAGCAAGCTGCTGCCTGCAGGAAGGTCAGGCAGGCAGGAGCAGAACGCAGCCACACAGCATGGCTCTGCCCCACACCATGGGGCTGGGGATGAGGCAATGCAGGGAGGTTGGGGGGCACCCACCTGGGCTCCACCAGTGATGGGGATGGTGCATGTCAGCAGGTTCCCAATGACGTTCTCCAGGGACACGTTCAGCCCGTCCACATAGATGGTGTAGATCAAGCCCAGGCTGTTCTGCAGAGGGAAGCACAGCGTGGTTGAGCATCGCTGCAGGAAGCAGCCACCCCTTGGCCCCCAGCAGCACCACCCTGCCCAGTGCCTGTCTCCAAGCACAGCCCAGGGCTCCTGGCTGCAGTGCTCAAGGTCTTCCCTTCAACCCCTGAGCCCTTCCCAGCAGGGATGGGGTGTGCAGCACACACTCTGCCTCCAGCCAGCAGCACTGACCCTCCCTGCCATCCCCATCGGGTCAACATAAGCACAGGGGGATTCCTAGTCCCTGCATCAGGTCCCACTCAAAGCCTCAAACGCAGGGCAGGAAAGAAGCCCTGTTTCTCCCCAAGGGCTGGGCACTGATCACCTTGCACTGGGAGCCAGCATCGACTCCAGCACAGGGATGTATCACGAGGCAGTGTCCAGCAGCACGTCCTCTGGGACATGGATTCAGATTTGAAAAGCCCCCTGAGAACATCCAGCCTGACCCCAGCCAACCCCCCATGTGCCCACTGACCCCAAGTGCCCCATGCTGGTGAAATAACACTGGGAACCATCACCATGCAAGGAACAAAGCTCTGCAGGAAATGTCTTTCTCTTGCAATAAAGCAGATGGCCCAACATCAGCCTAAATCATCCCTAAGTGTGAGATGCTTTACCCTGCAGCAGCCTGGCTCACCTGGCTCTGCCCTCTGAGCCCAAACAAGTGCATGTCAGAGCATCCCTGTGTAGGCAAACCCCAAGCAGAGGTGGCGATGCCATGCAATGGACCACTCCCAACAAGGGACTCATGATCCAAGCTCCCTGCTGCTCACACGTTCCTTTGTCAGTCTCACTGCTCTCACTTTCTGCTTTGTGACCACCTAGCAGCCAACATGGGCCCAACTCATGCTCAGAGTTCAGCAGTCCTCACCATTAGTACAAGCTGGGGATGGAAGGATGGAACACAGCGCTGCCAAAAAGACCCTGCGTGAGGGGTCAGATGATCTTGGTGATCTCAGAGCTCTTTTCTAACCTGAATAGTTCTATAATTCACTGATCTCTAAATCCCATCTGGAGGTGGTCCTTGGCACCCTTCTCCAGCTCCCCTATGCCTGAGCTGGGGTGGGAGCAGCCATCAACATACGATGTCCCTTTGGTGTTCTACAATGCCTGAAGTTTGTAGCTTTAGGCTGAAGATTGGGGCATCCTGTAAAGCCTGACATTTGGAACAGCTCTAGGCTGAAGAATGGGGTGACACTGTTCCCTGATAGTCCTTCTCCACCCCACTGATGGCTGAACACCCTGATGGAACACTCCATGCTGGGGCAGGCCGAGAGCATGAGCTCCAAGCCCAGGGCAGCTGTCCAGAAGCAATACCTCACAGCAGGAAGGTAATAAAGAAGATGGGGAGAAGCATGATGGAGACATCCCCATCCACATGGGGTGCTCACCCAGCACCCATGCTAACAGCAAGCCTTCTGTATGCACCAGATGGGTTCCTCCTTTGGATCCCACGGACCACAAGCAGCGGTGCAAGGCAGCTGGTGCCACCTGCAAGCAGCCCGTGCCCTCCCACACCTTTCACAGCCACATAACACAGCGAGTTGGGAGAAAACAAAGGTGGCAGAGATAAAGGTCCCTGAAGGAACGGGCTGTTCTTCACGGGGTGTTGCATTCACAGAATTGGGTGGCGGCGCCGCTCTGCAGTGCTGGGCGCGGAGTTGGCTCCGTGCTGAGCTCCCAGCTGCTCCCAGCACTGCCAGGTCCATGCTGGGGCTGCTCACTGCCTCCCCTTGCCCCACGCACTCACCCTGAACACCTCGGCGTGGTCCAGCCGTGACACCAGCACCAGGCTCTTGGGAGCAAAGAGCTGCGCCGGTTGGACGGGAGACGCCGACTCCTCTTCCTCCTCCTCTCCATTCCTGGGGTGGCTTTGAGGCTGTGGAGACACAGAGATCAGCTCAGGCACAGACACCCTTCCCTACCCCTAATCCCAGGGGGACACTTAGAACAGCCCCTGCCCCCTCCCCAGCCCCACACTTGCTGTACCTGAGTGCTCTCCACAGGCTCCCAAAAGGTGAAGCAGGCGCAGTAATGCCTCTCCGAGTTGATGTCGGTCAGCACGGCCACGAAGAAGGTGGGGGGATTCCTCTCTGTGAACAGCTGCCAACCACTGGGCTGGCAGAACTACGAGACAGGGCAGGGGATGGGGTCAGCAGTGTGGATGGGGATACACATTGCCCCACGCCCCTCCATCGCTGCAATGAGAGTAGGGCTGGGGGCTGCAAAGCATCGGTGTGTGAGCAATGTTATCTCTCTTAAATCTCAAGCACAGCCCCATATTAATCCCGGGCTTTAGAGTTAACCCAGCTCAAAGCAAAGCACGAGGCTCCGGGAGGTGGCACTCCTTGCACTGCCAACACTGCAGCTACTCTACTGCTTCCTGAGGATTTCCTGAGTGGGTAATTCCAGCCCCTGAAATCCTCACGTGGTTTCCAAACCTCAAGGGATTTTCCTGCCCTTCCCCTTCTCAGCATCTGCACTGGGTCGGTTGGAAAATTCCCTGATGTTCTCAGGACTCCATAGAAAGAGCAGGAAAAGGCAATGGCTTCTGAGCGCAGGGTGGACAGAAGGGAGGCTGAAAACAGAGCAGCAGGGACAGGATGGCCCCAATGCCAGCTCCAGCCCTTGCTGAGTGAAGCAGTTTCTAACCCACTGCAGTTCTGCAGCCCTTGGCCGCTCTCTGTGCCCCATAATCACACTCCATGTGCTCCAGGACATACATCCAGCTCTGCTCTGATGTGGCACGGGGCGGCCCCTCTGCCCCAAGCCCATAGCACTGCATGGGATTGTTGTCACACTTCTCATTTGGCCTCATTGAGTGCTACACAACATTCATCCCACCTTCCCAGATCCTTCTGCCAAACCACCACTGAGTCTCTGAAATTGGAAGGGACCCACAGGGATCATTGAGTCCAACTCCTTGCTCCACACAGCACAACCAAAACCCAAACCCTATGCCCAAGAGTGGTCCCTTCCAACCCAAGTCATTCTATGACTCCATGAAGGTCCCTTCCAACCCAAATCATTCTATGGCTCCATGAAGGTCCCTTCCAACTCAACCCATTCTGTAATCCTATAAAAGTCCTTTTCAACTCAACACGTCCTGTGATCCTATGAAGATCCCTTCCAACCCAAACCATTCTATGACTCCATGAAGGTCCCTTCCAAACCAATTCATTCTATGACTCCATGAAGGTCCTTCTAACTCAACCCATTCTGTAATCCCATAAAGGTCCCGTTCAACTCAACACATCCTATGATCCCATGAAGATCCCTCCAATCCAAATCATTCTATGATTCCACAAAGGTCCCTTCCAACCCAAATCATTCTTTGATCCTATGGTTCCTTCTAACTCAGATCATTCTAGGACTCCATGACAGTCCCTTCCAACCCAAGTCATTCTGTGATCCTATAAAGGTACTTTTCAACTCAATACACCCTGTGATTCTATGAAGGTCCCTTACAACCCAAGCCATTCTATGACTCCATGAAGGTCCCTTTCAACTCAACCCATTCTGTGATCCCATAAAGGTCCCGTTCAACTCAACACATCCTACGATCCTATGAAGATCCCTCCAGTCCAAATCATCCTATGATTCCACCAAGGTCCCTTCCAACCCAAATCATTCTGTGATCCTATAAAGGTCCTTTCTAACTCAGATCATTCTATGACTCCATGAAGGTCCCTTCCAACCCAAGTCATTCTATGACTCCATGAAGGTCCTTCTAACTCAACCCATTCTGTGATCCTATGAAGATCCCTTCCAACCCAAACCATTCTGTGACTCCATGAACATCCCTTCCAACTCAACCCATTCTGTGATCCCATAAAGGTCCCATTCAACCCAACACATCCTATGATCCTATGAAGATCCCTTCAATCCAAATCTTCCTATGATTCCACAAAGGTTCCTTCCAACCCAAATCATTCTTTGATCCTATGGTCCCTTCTAACTCAGATCATTCTATGATTCCATGAAGGTCCCTTCCAACCCAAATCATTCTGTGATCCCATGATCCCTTCTAACTCAAATCATTCTATGACTCCATGAAGGTCCCTTCCAACTCAACCCATTCTGTGATCCTATAAAGGTCCTTCACTGCTGCAATGCACGCCACGCTGGTGCAGCTCTGGGAGCAGCAAAGGTTCTCAATCCCAGCTAAGAGCTGCAATGACACCCAAAAAACATGCTCCCAGCTTGGAGACAGTCATCCTCAGCCACTGGGCAGGAGCAATGCTCCCATAGCAAGAATTGCTCAAGTCCTGTGTCTGTAAAGGAGCTTCCACTGAAAAACCACAAAGATTTCTATCTGGAAATGCTGTCAGTGAGCAGAAGCAGAAGCTACAACACCAGAAATGGTTCTCCTATAGCATGAGCCACTCGGTGCTGATGTGACCACACCGTAACACACCACACAAGCCCCTCACGGCCCCATTTTCCCAAATTGCCTTAGTTTCAACCCAAAAGCTGCAAACCCAGAAGAGCTTCCGACAAGTGAGGAACGTCTCAGAGCCACCCAGCAGCTCCCAGAAGGACGAGGCTGCCGTTGTTTAGATTCCATGGATTTTTTGGCTGGATGATTCAACCCTTGGGGGAAAAAATAAAAGCACAACTTTCCTCTTCCTTGGAACGATTCCCGAGTGCCCTACAGACAACGAGGAAGCACGGAGCAGAAAAAAGAAGGTCTATTTTTTGCCTCAGACAAAAGTAAATAGCAAAGTCCAGCGCTGTGATGGAATTGTGGTGAGTGTGAGACAGAAGAAGGGTTCACCGCTGCTGCTCGGATGGAGCATCACGCTCACCATGATACCTGGATGAGGCAGGGGATGAGGACAGGGACTGAGAGTCACATCCAGCTCTGATGCTCATTGAGCTGCTTGCTCTTTGCAGCTGTCTCTTGCAAATGCCGGCAGTGAACAGTGGTTTCCAGGCGAGAAGTGAGAGCCTCAGGATGTGCCAGGGTCAGGCTGGATATTAGGAAGCATTTACTCTCCAAAAGAGCAGTCAGCACTGACACAGGTTGCCCAGGGCAGTGGGGAGTCCACAGCTCCCCACCAGGGAACATGGGGATGTGGCACTTGAAAACACATGGGCACGGAGGGATGGATCAATGGTTAGACTGGATCACCTATTCATTCTATAGTTTTGCAACTGTTCTGGCCAGCACTAATCCTGCTTGGAGATCACCCTCAGCACATCCTGCACGGCCCCACTGGAGCAGCGAGGTGCTGCCTCTGTGGCACTCAGGGTATCAGAAAGGGATGTGGGTACCATTTCCACACCCCCACATCCCTCCAGGCATGGGGTCTCTCAGTGCATCACATCTCAGTGCTGCAGAACAGGGTTTGCTGTGGGAATGGGTGCCCCTGGAAGCAGGAGGAGCAGAGTGAGGGGAACCACAAACCAGATGGGCCCTGGGATTATCAGGGTCATAAGGCAGCACAGAGCCCTATGAAACCCCACTCATCTTCATGTTCTGTGACGTGCTGCAGCCAGAATCAAAGAAGATCTGCAAAGAGGAAGAGGAGTGTAGAGCCTCGCCAGGTTGGAGCCCACACTGCTGTCCTATGGAGCAGGGAGAGATGCAGCAGGGAAAGATTTTCCAAGAACTTCTGTTCAAACTTAGAAACCAAGAACAATCCTCTTAGCCTTGATTACTTTAAAGCTGGTTTGCTAAGAACCCACGCAGTGCCGAATTGAGCTGGGTGTGCCTCAAAGGGCTGTACAGCAGCAGGAGAACACGGCTGGAGGGTGGGGAGAGGATGGCAAAGGATGCCACCCCCCCTTGGCACACAGATGTGAGCAAAGCACACCCAGGCCTGCAGCAGGGCAAGCTTCCACAGGGGAGCTGCAGCAACAGAGGGGTTTGCAGGGGGGGGGGGGGCTGTGTTGGGCACGAGGGGGTCCCCACCCCCTGCTCACAGCCAGGGTTCCCCATTGGGGCAGACTCACCAACTCGATGCCTTGAGGAAATGGGTTGTCCTCCCAGTCCTTCTCAGGGAAGCGCTGCAGGATCTGCCCCTGGCCGTCCCCGCTCCCTGCAGGAACAAGAAGGGCATTAGAGGCTGGAGCTGCATGCATGGCCACAGCAGGACTGACCCCAAACCCCTGCAGGAACAAGAAGGGCATTAGAGGTTGGAGCTGCATGCCTGGCCACAGCACTAACCCCCATCCCCTGCACTCGCCCTGGCAAAGCTCAATGTCAACAGGTGTCCCATCCAGCAAAGCAGAAGAGCGGCGGCGCTCGGGCCAAGTATAATGTGAAAGCTTCCTTCCTTCTGCTCCTTATCTCCAACTTAGCTCTTGACATTTCCCTGAACAATGGATCCAAGCTGCTTGGTGTTTTAGTTGAGCTCCCCTGGGGCTCGCGGCTGCCCCATGGCTTCACATCCTGAAACCCACACTGCTGCCAAAGGGAACTGCCCACGACTTCCCCTGGCTGGGCCAAACCCCAGCAAAGTGAATGGCCCCCAAGTCATTCATTCCCTGGCCCATGCTGCCCCTGAGCACAGAGATGGGGATAGGGATGGAGCCTGTGCTGCTTAAGGTCACATCACGGCGTCAGATGATGGCAATGAGAGCCCTGCACAGCTCCTGCTTAACCATGTAGAGGGGATGGCTGTGCTATGGGATCTGCATTGCTGCAAGGCCCAACCTCAGCCCTGTCCATGGACATCCCCGACCTCTGCAGGAGGAACCTGGACGGGGGGGTGGGAGGATGGTTTGCTACATAAGGGATATTTTCATCACCCAGCCCCGGCACTGCCGCCCACTGCACGGCCACAGCTGAATTTAGCAGGACACGGCATGGGGAGGGATGCCACTTTTAGCCCAAAAGGACCAAAATGGAAAGGTCAGGGCCAAATTAGGAGGAAAACGGTGCTGAGAATCACGTCAGTCAAGCCCTGCACCCCAACCCTTCAGATATCCACCAGCACTGCTCAGACCCCCCTCAGCCTTCTCTCTCAGGGTCCTATTGGCCTCCTGGGCCACCATTAGACCCATGGCTTTCACTGCAGAGCTCAATTCCAGCATCTAAGCCTCATCACTTAGAAACCTCTGTGCTTTCCTTGGCGTGTGCCAAGGTGATGGCGCAGCTGCCAGGCTCCGCTCCTTCCTTCCTTCCTTCCCTTAGGATGGATGGTGACACCTGGACACCGCTGTCGGGGCGGCCTGGATGGCCGGGGTTAATGTCGAGCTATATCAGGAAAGTTTATGAGATCTTATCACAATCCAGGAAACTCTAAATAAGCAAAAAGTTAAACATTCAGCTGACGCACCACAAGCAGTGACCTTAACCCTCAGGCAGGCAGCAATGGGGACAGCAGGGGGACACGGGGGGCAATGGGGACACAGGGGGCAGTGGGGGCAGTGACAGCACTGGGGGAGACCTCAGTTCTGGCATTCTAAGGACCCTTCCAACCCAACCACTCTATGGCGCTGTGACCTGTAAGGACCCTTCCAACCCAACCACTCTATGGCGCTGTGACCTGTAAGGACCCTTCCAACCCAACCACTCTATGGCGCTGTGACCTGTAAGGACCCTTCCAACCCACCCACTCAATAGTTCTGTCATTCTAAGGACCCTTCCAACCCAACCACTCTATGGCGCTGTGACCTGTAAGGACCCTTCCAACCCAACCACTCTACAGCTCTATGATCTGTAAGGACCCTTCCAACCCACCCACTCAATAGTTCCATCATTCTAAGGACCCCTCCAACCCAACCATCTCATGGCTCTACCATTGATGACGACAGGCTTCAAGGAGCTCCCCACACCTCAGAGCTGACACTAAATTCAGCTGCCTGTAAGCACCATGGAGTCCTTCAGGCCACAACAGCATTGAGCGTGGTTATATAGGTGGTTTCCTGCACACCAGCATTAAACCCCATGACACAAAGCCATGGGATGAGCTTGAAGGGGACCTGGAGCTTGTGCACGGAGCTCATTGCTCACACCCAACGTCACCTCCAAGCCCTCTGTGCTGCTCCCAGTGACCCCGGATCCTCGTGGGGCCGTGTAAGCAGCACTTGGGCAACCGCCCTGCAACCAGCGTGAGTGATTGCATCAACTGAGACTGCTGCCAAATCCCAGATAGGGATGTATGCCCAGCATTGCCCACTGGCACTGGGTGTTCCTCGGAGCAGATTGTGTTTAACGCCAGCCGGTATCAGAGTGCACGAGGTGTCTGGGATTAAAAGCTCACAACGCTGAGCTGCTGTGATGAAGTTAGGAACGATGCAAAGAGCAGAGGATATGGCAGGGCTGCAGGGAGCTGAGCCTCATGCATGAGCCCACCATGAGACAGGCACAGCCCCCATCTTCAGCCATCACATGCCATCCCAGCACTGGCTCTTATTTCCCCTGCTTTGCCTCATGCCTCAACCCAAAGGAGCAGTTCTGTGGACAGACAACCTCCCCCCCGCCCCATCCTTCTCATTTCTGTCTTTCAGCAGGAAGCACCTTTGAGGTCTGTCTCGATCGCACAACCTTCGTGTAGAGGTGTCTGCATTCTGTCCCCAGGTTTACCGCAAGAAGAGGTTTGTCACACAACAAGTGGATGGGATGGGATGGGGATAGGGATAAGGATGGGATGGGATGAGGATGAGAATGGGGTTGGGAATGGGAATGGAGATGGGGATGGGATGGGGATGGGGATGGGATGGGATGGGATGGGATGGGATGGGATGGGATGGGATGGGATGGGATGGGATGGGATGGGATGGGAGGTAATGGGGATGGGATGGGATGGGATGGGAGGTAATGGGATGGGATGGGATGGGATGGGATGGGATGGGATGGGATGGGATGGGATGGGATGGGATGGGATGGGATGGGATGGGATGGGGTTGCTGTGGCCCATGGACGTCTGCTCCTACTTCCAAGAGAGCAGGAAATAGCTTTGAGGGATTTGTAAAGCTGTGCAGAAAGAGAATGGGGCAGAGAGAAGAGAGACATAGCTCAGCTCAGGCATGTGTCTGAGGTGGGCTCAGGTGGGACAGTGAGCTCAAAGATCCAGTTTCTGACCTCCAAATCCTACCCCAAACCCTCCTCCTTCCTCAGTGCCCACTCATCCCACTACCAAGGCCAGTTCAGGAGCAGCAACCAGATGGAATCACAGACTCATTTAGGTTGGAGAAGACGTCTCAGCTCACCAGTCCAATCCCAACCCATCCCCACCATGCCCACTAACCACGTCAAGTGCCACATCCCCCCCAGTTCTTCAACATCACCATGACTGGGGACACCCCACCCCAGGCAGCCCGTGCCAGAGCCTGACTGTGCATTCAGACACATCCAACCCTGCACACCCTCAGCTTTTCAACACACACCACAGAGCCCATAGCACTGTCCCTCCCACTTGGCAGGGGATGTCCCAACACAGCGGATGTCCCTGGGATGAGCTCCGTGCCCCCCATCACAACCACAGCCCCGTGGGCAGCGCGCACCCGGCCCTGTCAAAGCCACCTCGGCCGCTGGGACAACACGGCGAGTGTCTGCTCCCAAACAATGGCACCACTGTTCCCTCGTTACATATTTATGACACAAACACAAAGAATGGCTTTTCTATGGGGGAGCACAAAAGGGCTGTGTGCCGTGCTGGAGCTGCCCGCTGTGCCCTGCCCCTTGGGGGGAAGCCCGCCCTCGCCCCACATCCCCACATCCCCACATCCCCTGCATGGTGCTCCATGAGCCAACTGCTTGTTGCTGCTGTGGGTATCAGCTGGATCTGTGCTGCCCTGAGCTGCTACCCTGGGTCATGGCATCACTTCACCATCACTATGAGCTGGAGGATGGAGCACAGCACTGCCATAAAGGCCCCGTGTAGGGGGACAGGTGAGGGCAGCACCTTGAACCCAACCTGGGTGCACCCAGGGTTGTGCAGGCAGCAGGGTGATGGAGGGGATCTGCCCCTCTGCTTTGTGCTAAGGCACCTCATCCATAAGCACTGCATCCAGATGGGGAGTGCTCAGCACAGGACAGACACTGACCTGATGGAGGGACACAAAGAAGGGCCCAGGGATGGAGCTGCTCCCATAGGACAGGCTGAGGGTTGGGGCTGTGCAGCTGGAGTGTCTTTAAGGTAAAACGTTTTACAATGAACCAAAGTTGTGCTCCAGAGTAACAATTCCTATCCTGGGTATAACTCCCCTCCCAAAGAAAATACATGGGAAAGAAATGAATGAGTTCAAGTGTTTAAAGATTGCCGTAGTGATGTCTGAGGACTTGGGCTCTTCATAAACACAGCACGATAACCATCGGAAGGATAAACAGCTCAGGATGGGGCCAGTGGCCCAATAGCTCCCATTGAGCTCCTCACGGCAGGGAAAGCTCTTTGCTATCAAGGAGCAGCTCAGAGTGCAGAGCAATGCTTGGACATTGACTCACTGCACACAAAGCCCTGAGGCAGCATGCAATGAGGGTCCATCAGTGCTCAGCCTGAGCTCATCCCTCCCACACCACACAACCTTTACAGCAGAGTTTAATTAAAGCCCACACGGAGCCAGACAGCACCGTTCTGCTTCATCCTCTATTCACACCAGCCCTTCTCTTGGTCACGTTGACCATCTCCACGCTGTCATTACTGTGTCAGTTCAGATCCAGGAGTGTCCGTGAGGTTCTTCAGCTCCTGCTGCCAACACAAGCCCAGCTCTGCTCTGTCGCAAAGCTTTGCCCTCTCTGTTCCTTGAGCGCGTGCCAAGAGGAGAGTCCTATTTGTCTTTAGAAACATTTAAAAGCAGAAGAGGAAGTAATTAACCAATAAATCATCCGTCTGTTTCCAAGATCTCGGCCCAGGGAAATGCTGCTCGGGGCCCACGGGGTTACTGGCAGCCACAGAGATAAGCGCTTCCCAGCTGCCTGCTGCTGCTCCACGGCCATTGCTGGAAATGCTCTGCAGCCATGGGAAGTCCTGTGCAAAGAGCCCCAACCCATGACATGGCTCCATCCCTACAGCCTGCCCAGGGACCCCAATAGGGAAGAGTGGGACCCCCAGCACATACAGAGGGTCTTTGGGGGAGGTTCTGAAAGAAAACGGTGCAGCCACGGACAAGGTCAGGGCTCAGAGAGGCCGCTGGGGTGGAGGCAGGGAGATGGACAGTGATATAGTGAAGGGGGATGGCTTTAAATGGACATAGATGTGGGGAAATCCTTTGCCCTGAGGCAATGCACAGCTGTCCAGAGCTGGGGGGTGGGAGGGGGGAGGTGACCAAGGCCATGGATGGGGCCCTGGGTACACAGCCCTTTGTATGGGGGGTCCCCTCCAGCCCAACCATCCTGTGGTTCTGTGATGAATCACATCATCGTAGGTTAGAAAAGCCCTCCAAGACCATCCAGTCCAACCACCGATATCTCCCCACTAAACCATGGCCCATAGCACAACATCTACATGGTTCTTAGACACCAACAGGGACTCCTCCAGCTCTCTGGGCACCAGCCCCACTTCCCAGAGCCAAAGGACACGGTCACAGCTCACCTATGGAGCATGGAATAGCAGTGGGGACTGCACTCACTTGAGCACACGGTACAGAAGGTCAGTGCTCAGAGCTCTGTGCTCAGCACTATGGAGCACAGAGCTCGGAAAGAGGAAGCAATGCTGCGCCCCAGCAGTACCATAACCACCATAATCACCTCGTTTCCTCCTGGCTGTCAGAGCTGCAGTGATGGTCAGTGCTGATGTTGTGCCACCGTCATGGAATCAAAGGATCCCAGAGCTGTGGGGGCTCGAAGGAACCTCTGCACTTGCCCTCAGTGAACCCCAATGGGTTTCTCTCCACCCTCTCCATTACCTAATGGTCAGCACTATAGGAAGTCATCACCATTAAGCTGTAATACAGGAGCAGTGTGAGTCAAAACAGGCAAGGAAGGGCTGTTAAGCAGCATGACGTTGGGAGGGGACACAGTAGGGTTACCTGGTTGTAACATTATCTCTGTATGATCTGCTCTCCCATTCAGGCTGAGCAAAGAGAACCATTCTGAGATGTCAGTGTAAACAGCTGGCGACTGTGCACACACGTATTTACTGGTACTGGCTCATTACAAGAGTCTGGGCAGCCGAAATTTGCACTTCCACGTTTACAGTAATGCCTGCTTTATAAACCCCCCCAGTCTGAAACGTTATCAGACGCTCCCACAATGAACGGCGGCTTTTCCTGAGAAACCCAATGGGATTTCTTTAGGTTTCCTTAACTGAGAAAAGGGTTTAGGATGGTGTCTGTGGGGCTGTGTTCTCATTGGGTCCCATTCACGTCCTTGGGCACCTCCAGGATGGGGTACCCGCAGCTCTGCTCATAGCAAGCACCAAGCAAAGAGCACAGAGACAGAGACTGAAAGTGCTTTGGGGGAGGGACCTGCTCTATTTTTATCCAATGCCAAATTCCAGTTGCTTCCCGGGGGACCCACGAGCCGTCTCCAATGGGTCCCGTCCCCACAATTATAGGGCTGCACCACCAGTGTTTACCCGGAGCCTAAAAACAGTGCCAGCCATCCCCAGTCTGTCCAGTGACAGCAAACAGCAGCACAGACCTGCAGGGCAAAGGGTGTGGGGCATCTGCTGCCCAAAGGACTCAGGATCACAGAACCATTCCAGTTGGAAAAGACCCCCGAGACCCCCAAGCACACATCACTCCTTGTATTGGGCACCATGGACAGCACAAGCTCATGCAGCCAGTGCTTCATCCAGGACTGCAGCCCCAGTATGGCATGATTCCATTGAGCCACAGAATGGATGGGTTGGAGGGGTCCTTAAAGACTGTAAGAACCATAGAGTGGTTAAGTTGGAAGAGACCTTATAGATCACAGAGTGATAGAATGATTGGGTAGGAAGGGTCAGAGCTACAGAGTGGTTGGGTTGAAAGGATCCTTGAAGATCATAGAGCCATAGAGTGGTTGGGTTGGAAGTGCCCTTGAAGATCATAGAGCCATAGAAAGGATCCTTGAAGATCATAGAGCCATTGAAAGGATCCTTGAAGATCATAGAGCCATAGAGTGGTTGGGTTGGAAGTGCCCTAGAAGATCATAGAGCCATAGAGTGGTTGGGTTGGAAGAGACCTTATAGATCACAGAGTGATAGAATGATTGGGTAGGAAGGGTCAGAGCTACAGAGTGGTTGGGTTGAAAGGATCCTTGAAGATCACAGAGCCATAGAAAGGATCCTTGAAGATCATAGAGCCGTAGAAAGGATCCTTGAAGATCATAGAGCCATTGAAAGGATCCTTGAAGATCATAGAGCCATAGAGTGGTTGGGTTGGAAGTGCCCTTGAAGATCACAGAGCCATAGAAAGGATCCTTGAAGATCATAGAGCCATAGAGTGGTTGGGTTGGAAGAGACCTTATAGATCACAGAGTGATACAATGATTGGGTAGGAAGGGTCCTTGAATATTGTAGAGTTATAGAATGGCTTGGGTTGAGTTGGAAGGGACCTTAAATATCATTGAGTGGTTGGGTTGGAAAGGTCCTCAAAGATTGTAGAGCGGTTGGTTTGGATGAGACTTTATGGATCACACAGCAATAGCATGGTTGGGTTGGAAGGATCCTAGAAGATCACAGAGCCATAGAGTGGTTGGGTTTGAAGGTTCCTTATAGATCACAGAGCAATATAATGGTTGTGTTGGAAGCATCCTTGAAGATCACAGATCCATAGAGTGGTTGGGTTGGAAGGGTCCTAGAAGATCACAGAGCCATAGAGTGGTTGGGTTGGAAGCGTCCTAGGAGATCACAGAGCCATAAGATGGTTTGGGTTGAGCTGGGAGGTATCTTCTAGATCACTGAGCCACAGAATCCCAACATTACATGGGGTGGAAGGGACTTAAGGGCCTACTCATCTCCAGTGCTGGTCATGGGCTGGTTATCCCCAATTTGTTCAGCTCAGTTCACCAAGTAGCCCAGTGCTGGAGCAGTGCCCACAGCTGCCGGGAAGGAAAATTCCTTACAGGGAGCAGGCAGCACCAACACAGCAGTGCAAACACCGGGCGCAATGTGAACACGGGGTGTGTCACTGGTTTGTTCTTGGTGTTATTTGTATTTGAAAACAAATCTGCTTTCATTGCTTTATTCCATCCCACCAGCAATTTCTGAAGGCTTTGTCATAGAGAAACCCAGAGTGCCAGCAGTGAAGCACACAGATGTCATACAACACTGCACGCAGCACCCCGTGTCTGTGCCCTGGTTGCATTGGGCTCCTATCACTGCAAACCCTGCAAACCACAGCCCTTCAGTCCCATCTCTCATCATGGTTGGACTTCATTTTAATCTCATTTGCATATGCAAATGGTAGCCTATTTCTGCTACTCCGCAGAGCACGTTTCAAACGCTGTAAAACTGATCAGATTGCATTGGAAGAACAAAATGCACAGGAACACAACGCAGGAGGCAGCGAGCTCACGTCCTCCTCCTGGCTCCACATCTGCATCCCTGCTCCAGGAAAGAGTCTGAGTGGAAGAAAAGTGTTAAATACATGGGAATTCCAACTGGGAAATGGAAGCAAAGGCAGCAAGGCACAGCAAACTAATGGGACATCAGCTCCAGCGACTGCCCCACTGCTCCCCACGTCAGCAGGGAGATGAGGGGTAGCTGTGAAAGCTGGTGGGGCACAGCAACAGCAAACACAGTGCTGGGGTGAAGGGAGAAGGGCTTGAGGCTGCTTCCCTCCCCAGAGGTGAGGACCCAGCACTGCTGCCCTCCAGCCCAAGATATGGCCCTGGTGGGGGGCACCCACCCAAAGCAGGGCTGGGGATGGGGTGTCCCTTCCAAACCAACCATTCAGGGCTTCTGTAGCTCACTGCAGACTCCCAGGCCCAATGCCACGTGTGGACACATCACCACCAAGCAGAAGGAGCAGCCAGGGCACAAAGGGAACTGAAGCAGGTCGGTTCTGCAGAAACAACCCCCCTGTGAAGCCACATCCACAGGAGGAAGGGGCTGCAGCTGCTCATGGGAACAGAGAGCACCACAGACAGAGAACCAACCCCAACCCTTCTCATCCCCAGGGCTCTCAGCCTTTCCCCAAGGCTACGGCTGCTGCCACCCCCCACCATCAGGCTGACACCAGGAACAGGGAAGCTGTGACAGCTCAGCTGGCCCCCCAGACTCCTCTGCCCTTACATGCTCAATCAACCTCCTCCCCCGCACCAAAGGGATTATCCAGAAAGCCCTTCAGAGGCAGTGCTGTCTCTCGAGGTCACCAGAGCTCAGAGGAAGGACAGGTAGCATTGCACCAGGTATCGGGGATCACTGTGCCTGCGTGAGCAGCTGGCAACGTCACCAGGCTGATGGCAGCCCCTGGGGAGGCAACCCAAAGCACAGTGGTCACCCAGTGGGCACTGTGGCACTGAGAAGGCACGGAAATGCTGTTCAACACCACTCTTGTGAGCAGGAAACTAAATCTTCCTCTTCTTCCCCCAGTACATAGGCCCTGTATATGGTTCTAGGATCTTCGAGAACCCTTCCAACCCAACCCAAGCCAGTATGTGGTTCTGGGATCTTCAAGGACCCTTCCAACCCAACCTAAGCCAGTATGTGGTTCTGGGATCTTTGAGGACCCTCCCAACCCAACCCAAGTGAGTATATGGCTCTGGGATCTTCAAGGACCCTTCCAACTCAAACAAAGCCAGTATAAAGTTCTGGGATCTTCAAGGACCCTTCCAACTTAACCCAAGCCATTCTATGGTTCTGGGATCTTCAAGGACCCTTCCAACCCAACCCAACCCAACCCAACCCAACCCAAGCCATTCTATGGTTCGGCAATCTTCAAAGACCCTTCCAACCCAAGCCAAGCCATTCTACGGTTCTGGGATCTTCAAGGACCCTCCCAACCAAAGTCATTCTATGGTTCTGGGATCTTCAAGGACCCTTCCAACCCAACCCAAGCCAGTATGTGGTTCTGGGACCTTTGAGGACCCTCCCAACCCAACCCAAGCCAGTATATGGTTCCAGGATCTTCAAGGACCCTTCCAACTCAAACAAAGTCATTCTATGGTTCTGGGATCTTCAAGGACCCTTCTAATCCAAACAAAGCCAGTATAAAGTTCTGGGATCTTCAAGGACCCTTCCAACCTAACCCAAGCCATTCTATGGTTCTGGGATTTTCAAGGACCCTTCCAACCCAACCAAAGTCATTCTAACTTTCTGCGATCTTCAAAGACCCTTCTAGCCTTCATCCCATCCCATCAGGACACAGAAACACCTCCTCTGACCAGGGAATAAATCGAGTAGGCTTTGGCCTCTTCCTCTAACGTGCCTGAAGGTTTTTGTGTGCAGCAATGGCTCTTCCATACAGCCATGTCCATAAATGTTGGAGGCAGCAAGGAAAAGGCCGACTCTATGGTTCTGTGATCTATAAGGCCCCTTCCAACCCAACCACTCTATGGCTCTGTGATCTACAAGGTCCCTTCCAACCCAACCACACTAGTGCTCTATGATCTACAAGGTCCATTCTAACCGAACCACTCTATGGCTCTGTGATCTACAAGGTCCCTTCCAACCCAACCACTCTATGGCTCTGTGATCCATAAGGTCCCTTCCAACCCAACCACACTAGTGCTCTATGATCTATAAGGTTCATTCCAACCCAACCACTCTATGGCTCTGTGATCTACAAGGTCCCTTCCAACCCAACCACTCTATGGTTCTGTGATCCATAAGGTCCATTCCAACCCAACCACTCTATGACTCCGTAATCTACAAGGTCCCTTCCAACCCAACCACTCTATGGCTCTGTGATCCATAAGGTCCCTTCCGACCCAACCCCCCTGGTTCACCCCCAGTGATCCCACCACAGCTCACATCCCCTCCCACCCCACCCAGGTACGCAGGGGCTGCCTCCATATAAGGGAAGAGAGCTGAAAAGCAGATGTGCTATGCAGAAAACCCCAGCTTCCTGTTCGCTCCCCTTCTACCCACATGCTTTTTTATTGAAGGCTGACAATAGCAAACAATACCAGGAACGTGATGTTGGTTAGCGATGCAAAGAGCCTGGCCAGTGCAGCAGAGAGGAGCATGCAGGTGCAGTGCACCCATGAGCTCTGGGGCTCTGTAGCACCCCACATTAGATGAATTCAGTGCCACCACCCCCAGCCTGTTTGAGTTTCCTTAAGTACAACAGCTCAGCTCACTAGTTGCTTCCTCACAGGAGAGATGCTAAGTGGATCCTGTTCTGAAGCATCATCCCCCTTTTGCTTGTGAAAGCTCTATGCTGGAGCAGGAGAAGCTACTGTAGGACATGGGTACAACCCACAGGAAGCCACAGCAGTGTCAGATGCTCAGACTGAAACCTGCTCTGTTCCTGAGCAAACTGAGAACCACGAGCACAGCCACGGCAATGGGGGGACCATGCTGAACCCTCTGCCCTCCCTGAAGCCCAAAGGCACAGAGCTTTGGAACACACCCTGAGCTGGACCAGGAGAGGCTCCTGAGCCCACCTCCATATGATCCCAGCATGTGACACCCCCCACTGGGAGTACAGCTTTATAATTAAGGGGCTGCATAACAAGGCCCCATCCTGAGCAGCTGGGGCTGTGAAGAGCCATTCTGGAGACCCCCTATGAGGTTATTTGGCAGTTCAGGGAGGCTACAACCATAGCAGGGGCAGAACAACGGCCCTACACCCCCAGGAGGTCAGCTCCTACCCTGGGATATATGGCATGCTGGCACTGGGTGCTTGGTAAGGAGCTGCTGAGCACAGCACCAAGAAAACAACAACAAATCCCAGGATTTACATGGGCTCCCAGCAGCCACTCCATCTGGAAGCTCTGCAAATCCCAAAGCTGTGCATGCAGCCCCGATAACCCCAGCGCTGTGCTCATCCCACTGCTCCAAGCACCATAAGCTCACTGAGCTGGGGGGCTCCCAGCCTATAGCAGCAGTGGGGCTGAAGGGGCCATTCCAACCCAACTATTCTATGGTTCCATGACCTCTATGGACCTTTCCATCCCGAGGAATTCCCTGAGTCTGGACTCTGTCATATACAGCCACAACCACAGCCTGAGCTCTTCAATGGAACAGCTCGTTCTGACGTAAAGCACAAGGCAAACCTCAAGTATGCACATGGGTGGCTCCAAAACCATCCAACGTATTCACGCTGACATCTTCAGTGCGAGACGTTTCCCTGAGGTTTAACATTATGGGAAGGCAGTTGTATGAAGTAAGAGGCCAACAGAACCCCAGGGCAAAAGAAATGCATCAGCTTCCTTCTTCTGTATGTGCTGAGGGCTGTTCAAGTGACCTCAGTCTGCAGAGCTTGGAGAACAAACATGGGGATGTAAGAGATGAAGGTGAAACTGTGAGGACACGGATGACCACGTGAAATGAGCAAAGAAACCTTCCAATGGCTGAGAAACAATCCAACAGCAAGGAGAATAAAAAGCATGAACACGGAGGAACTTGGTGAGCCTGAAGACAAGAGGGGAAGAACATAAAGAGTGAATCCCCAAAGCAGAAATCCCCACTGCCAAAGGTAAAAGAATCCCAGAGCTGTGAGGGCTGGAAGGGATCCGTGCAGCTCCCCCAGTGCAAACCCCCCCCTGCAGTTCCCTGCACACAGAGCATCCAGGCAGGTTTGGATCTATGCATAGAAGGAAGCACCC
This sequence comes from Coturnix japonica, assembly GCF_054131305.1. Lineage (NCBI taxonomy): Eukaryota > Metazoa > Chordata > Aves > Galliformes > Phasianidae > Coturnix > Coturnix japonica. Next base: position 397,969 of record NC_140663.1, read on the forward strand.
CCACCTCTCCGAGCAGCTGCGCCAGGGCTCTGCCACTGTGAAGTCAAGGAGTTCAAAGTCAAGATGTTCCAGGCCCTGTCTTCATAGCTACGCAGTTGCATGAAGGATGTGGGATCACTCGGAGCCTTTTAGGGGTAAAAACATCGAGGCTGCTACATGCACAGAGCCTGGGTCAGACTCTGTTATCGCACCCGTGCTGCTCACTAATCCGTGCTCCGAGAGCATCGTGGCCAAGTTTTGCTCATCCCATTTGACATCTCACACAGATGGAACGACCAGAACTGTCCCGCTGAGGCCAGAACTAACCTGCAACGTGTACAAAGCACCCACACGGCCTCCATGTCACCAGGCTCCTGTGCAAAGGCTCTGCATTACTGATGGGCACCGCTCTATGCAGCAAAGCAGGCCCTGTCTCCTTGAGCTGCACTGCTGACCCACACCTGGGGGTGTCCTGTCCCATGGCCAACCCCTGGTTAATTCCCACATCAAACAGCATTTCCCTTCCCACGTTGGCTCGCTCTGTGTGTTTGGAAGCAAAGTGGAGCAGCCCATCCTCAGTGCGCCGCGCTGCTGCCTGACCTCCTTCCTACACAGCTCTAAGTTCACACTGCCCTCACCCAGCACCTTATCTCCCCTTCCTTATCACCTGGCTCCATGCAGGAACCCTATGAGGCAGCCTGACAAAGTCCAGCATCACCAAACGCAGCGCTCCCACCCCACGCATAGCTCCGTGCGCTTCTAAATCCGACTGATGACACAAGCCCTCGCTGATCCCCCTTCTGCTGCAGCTCTGGGATGAGCTGAAGCCAACGATTGTGCTCCTGCTCGGCTCCAAACAGAGATGCTGTGTCTGTGGGTGAGTGTCAGCCTGCTGCCCGCAGCTGGGACTGTGCTGCCCGTCCCTCCGTGGTGACAGATGGAGCCGTGGGTGATGACAGAGCTGTGGGGAGAGACAGAGCTACGGCGATGCATGGGCAGGATGGGGAAGGGCCTTAAAGGGTTGAGTTGGAAGCATCCTTAGAATCACAGAATCCAGACGATGGTTGGGTTGGAAAGGACCCCTCAGCCCCACTGCTTCTATAGGGCTGGGTATCATCAAGCTCAGGCCGCCCAGGGCCCCATCCACAGCCTCCAGTGATGGAGCATCCACATATCATAGAGGCATAAAGTAGTTGGGTTGGAAGGGACCTTGTAGATCATAGAGTCATAGAATGATCGGATCGGAAGGGACCTTATAGATCATTGAGCCATGGAACGGTTGGGTTGCAAGGGACCCCTCAGCCCTACCCCTGCACACACTGGCATGGTATGACCACACTGCAGGACCTGCTAATGCATCCCAACCCCAAGGAACGTGCTGCCCAGCCTGGGTCCATCATGTACCCAAAGCCCTGACCAGGTCCTGCAGGCAGTTTACTTCCCATGGTTTCAACTAACAGACACTCATCTCTGTTCTTCAATCATCAGACGTTTGGGCTGCACGTATTTAAATGAGAATCAAACCAAGCAGCGTTAGGTCAGGACCTTAAGAATGCCAGAAATCTTCTCCCACCCTTAAAGGATTGAATAGGAAGAACAATTTCTTCCCTATAAGAGCAGTCATGCACTGATAGAGGCTGCCCAGGGCAGTGGGGGAGCCCCCACCCATTAAGGGGACCGAGGACTATGGTGATATGGCACCAGGGGACTTGGTCATGGCACAATGGGGACTCAATGATCCTTATGAATCCCTTCCAACTCGACATAACCTCATGATCTCCGAGGTCTTTCCGTGCTGGGTGCTGGGCTCAGAGCTGCCCATGTTGGGGCAGGGTAACCCCCCTGTAACCCCACGAGCAGCATGAGCGCTTATCTGGGCCATCAGCAGGAAGGTGACGCAGTGATGAGGGGCGGGCAGCCTGGCTTGTTTTCTGCTCCACTTCCTACAGCTACCCACAGCACAGATGCATCTAACAAACCGAGACGCTCCGTCTCAGCCCCTGCTGCATCCTAGAATAAAGAAAAAGAAAGGAATAAAAGCAACGTGCAGCACTGACCCCATCTCAGACACGAGGCACCGGCAGCTGATGAACTCCCTGCAAGCTGACACGTGGCTGCTTCCAAACCATGCCACAAACAAAAGGGGATTGGAATCGGTGCAAGGAGAGGGTCTTTCTTTGCTCTATGGGGTGAGCAGCCCCCAGATAAGCAATGCAAACCTCTGCACGCATGGGATGCCCATGCAGCAGGCCTGAGGAACACACCCCTATATAAGTGGGGAGAATGAGGTCAAGATGTGCTCTGTACCCCTCACAATTGCATCCCTTCCAGCAGCACCACCAGGGCACGGCCCAGATGCGGCCTGAGCCTCCTTTGTTTGTGTTTGTTTGCTTCCAGCACTGACCAAACCGCAGCTGCTTCTCCCAACCGGCGTCACAGAGCTGCAAACTGGGAAACAAAGCTCCTCCGGGTACCAAATGTGCAGATTCCTCCTCCTCGACAATATAAATACAAACTAAAAGCGAGAGAAATGTCAAAAGAGAAAACCCAAATCCCAAAACTCTCACTGGCAGCGAAGAAAATATTACTAACAGTGAAGGAATTTGCTCCCGACATATGTTTCAAATTGGTGCTTCCTCCTCACGTTCACCCACTCTGATGAATCCGTGACACACGTGGAAGGCAGCAGACAGCACCAGCACTGGGCACACAACCATATCATAGTGCTGGTTCTGCAGCTGGTTCTGCCCCACGCGGAGGTGCTGCAGTCAGTGGGGCAGCACTGCACGCACACAGAGCCACCCTCTTCCTAAACGTGGATGTGGCAAACGCAGCTCGCTCTTAGCAGCCACTGGAGGTGGTTCGATGGCTGGGGCTTCCACATGCATGGAGCGGCCGCTTGGTCTGAGTCAAATGATGACTCACTTGGCTGGGCTGCACGGCAGCACGCAGTGAGATCCCACTGCCAGCACTGAGCGGCTGTGCTGCAACATCAGCTGCCCCACAGCCACCCCAAGGCAGCAGGAACCACCCCACAGCCACCCCATGGCCACCCCATGGCAGCAGGAGCCACCCCAGGGCAGCAGGAGCCACCCCACAGCCACCCCATGGCAGCAGCAGCCACCCCACGGCCACCCCATGGCAGCAAGAGCCACCCCAGGGCAGCAGCAGCCACCCCACAGCCACCCCAGGGCAGCAGGAGCCACCCCACAGCCATCCCAGGGCAGCAGGAGCCACCCCAAGACAGCAGCAGCCACCCCACAGCCACTCAAGGGCAGCAGGAGCCACCCCACAGCCACCCCATGGCCACCCAGGGCAGCAGCAGCCACCCCACAGCCACCCCAGGGCAGCAGGAGCCACCCTACAGCCACTCAAGGCCACCCCACAGCCACCCCAATGAACATCCTCTACTAAATCCCAGCCAGGCCTCACCCTGCGCTCCAATGATGAACCCTTGGCCAATGCTGGACATGTTCTCAACCTACACTGCTCCTCCCCAGACCCATATAAACCATGGGGAATACAGAAGCCCCCCCAGCCACAGCCTGCAGACATCAGCCACCGGTCTGCACAGAGAGAACCACCAGCACCAAGAGACCTCGACTACTGTCAGAACATCATGAGCCATCACAGCTCTATGGGATAAATAAACATAGGGAGCTGGGTACCAGCTCCATGCAGAGCCCCACGCTCCCCATGGGGCTGGGCACACACCCCATTTCCTTTCCTGCCCCTCTATGGCCTCGCAGTAGCTCCATATGCTTTCAGTTTGTGATGGCACAGGGCTGCCAGGCCCTGCCACCCTCCTGACCTACAGCACAAGGAGGTGGGTGCAGGCTGAGCCCACTCCCAGCCCTGCCTTGATGGAGGTGGGGGGGCTCGAGGGCAGCTCCCTCTCAGCAGCTCTGTGTTATGTGGGGCGGGGAGGTGCAGCCCTGAGACCGACCCAACCTGTACAGCAATTAGTCACAGAGGGGAGCAGCGCAACCTTCCTCCCAGCCTTATCTAAGAGCTGCTTTCAGGGTGGGGGGGGGGGTGCAGGTAAACCCCATCCGAGATTTCCAACTTCAAACTCAAACCTTGAAGCCAGCACAACTCAGCTCATCCATTGCAAGGTCTCTCCTTTGTAACGTCCCACCTTAATGCCTTCATCACACAGCACCTTCTGCAGACACGTCCTGAACGATGCCATGAACGAGCTGCCATCCCAGGGCAGGACCAACACAACCCAGAATCACTCAGGCTGGAAAAGACCTTCAACACCATCGAGTCCAACCGCATCCTACCATGTCCCATAGCTCCAGGAATAGGGATTTCCCTGCTTCTCTGGGCAGCCACTTCCAGCTCCTTTTCCTATAGATGTTTCCTAACATCCAGAGCTCTCAGAGGCAGCACATAAAGGAACTGAGCGGCTGCATCCCAGCCTGCAGAGTTCAGTGTGGATCCCACCTTCAGCATGAGGGCATGAGGGTTGCACTCCTTGGATCCTCACCTGGGCTGAAGCACTGAGAGAACAGGGGAGACAAGGACAGAACTCACCGCAGGGTCATTCAGAAAACACTGTGGCAGCTGGATAGACTCAGCTCTGCAGCCTGAGGCCTTTCTTGATCCTTTGCTCTGGGTCCTGTGGGGCAGCATGTGGACCCAGAGCTTGTGTTTCTAACGCAGCTTGATGGGGCTGCGAGACTGAAAGTAGCAGCTGGATCCCACAGCGTGACAGCACTGAGCACCACAACCATCAGCATTCACATAATAGAAGCCAAAGGGGCTGGAAGGGATTTCTATACAGCTCCCACATTGCTATCCCTGCAGCAGCTGCACACAGAGCATCCCAGCAGGTTTGGATCTATGCACAGACGGAGAGTCCCCACCTCTCTGTGCAGCTGAGCCACCCTCACAGCACAGAGCTCTTCCTCACACACAACTCCCTGGGCTCCAGTCTGTGCCCGCTGCCCCTTGTTTTGCTGCTGGGCACCACCAAACACAGCCCAGCCCCCTCCTCCCGACCCCAACCCTTCAGATACCCACCTACACTGCTCAGATCCCCCTCATCCTTCTCTCCTCCATGTCCACAGCCCCAAGGCTCTCAGCCTGTCCCCATCAGGCAGTGCTCCAGACCCCCACCATCTCTGCACCCTCAGCTGGGCTCTCTCCAGCAGTTCCCAGTCTATCTGGAGCTGGGCAGCCCCTCATTGAGCACAGTGCTGCAGCTGTGCCCTCCCCATTACAGAGCAGAGGGCAGGAGCACCTCCCTGCCCTGTTGGCCACGATCTGTGCAGTGCAGCTGAGGGTCCCATTGACCTTCTGGACCACCAGAGCACACTGCTGGCTCACGGTCCACCAGGACCCTCAGGTCTTTCCCTGCAAAGCTCCTTTGCAGCAACTCAGCCCCCAGCTTGTCCTGCTGTGAGCAGCCACATCCCAAGCACTGATTCAGGCAAGGCTCAGGGTCAGGGTAGGCCAGCGTCAGGGTCAGGCAAGGCTGAGTGTCAGGGTAGGCCGGGGTTAGGGTCAGGTAAGGCTCAGGGTCAGGCAAGGCTCAGGGTTAGGGTCAGTGTAGGCTCAGGGTCAGGCAAGGCTCAGGATCAGGGTAGGCCAGAGTCAGGGTCAGGTAAGGCTCAGGCTCAGGCAAGGCTCAGGGTTAGGGTCAAGTAAGGCTGAGGGTCAGGCAAGGCTCAGGGTCAGGTAAGACTCAGGGTTAGGGTCAGGCAAAGCTCAGGGTTAGGGTCAGGTAAGGCTCAGGTTCAGGTAAGGCTCAGGGTCAGGGTCAGGCCAGGCTCAGGGTCAGGTAAGGCTCAGGCTCAGGCAAGGCTCAGGGTTAGGGTCAAGTAAGGCTGAGGGTCAGGGTAGACCGGAGTCAGGCTCAGGTAAGGCTCAGGGTCAGGGTAAGCCGGGGTTAGGATCAGGCAAGGCTGAGGGTCAGGTAAGACTGAGGGTCAGGGTCAAGTAAGGCTCAGGGTCAGGTAAGACTAAGAGTTAGGGTCAGGCAAGGCTCAGGGTCATTGTCAGGTAAGGCTCAGGGTCAGTGTAGACCGGAGTCAGGCTCAGGTAAGGTTCAGGCTCAGGTAAGGCTCAGTGTCAGTGTATCCCGGTCTCAGCCCGGTGTAGGCCCATGTGAGCAGCCCCCGTTCCGCTCCCACGTCCCGTCCCCTCCCATCGTGCCGGTCCCGCCCATCCCGTCTCTCAGTTCCAAACCCCGCTCGGACCAACAGGCCCCGCATCCCCCTCAGGCCCCGCAGCCCCTCGGCCTCCCCCGCCACGTCTGTGGGGCGCGGCCTGCCGTCCCCCCCATCCGCCCCGCTGAACTCACCTCGCTTTTCGGCGTCGTAACCCACCAACACGAAGTAGTCGGCGAGTCGGGCCATGGCGGCGGGCCGGGCCGGGCCGGGCCGTGTAGGCCGCGCTCACCTCCCGTCCGCCGCCGCCATCGCGCTGCCCGCCCGCCCGCGCGCCGCCCACAACGCCGCCGCCGCCATCTTGGCCCCGCGCGCTACACGGCCCGGCCCGGCCGCACTGCGCATGCGCGGAAGCTGAGGAGAAGGGGCGTGGCCATGGCGCCGCCATTGGGGTGAATGGAGTGGGCGTGGCTTAGGAGGGAGGGGGCGTGGATTAGGGAGGAGTGGGCGTGGTTTATGTAAATAAGGTGAGTGTTAATGTGGAAGTGGGCGTGGCTTTGGGGGGGGGCGTGGCTTGGGGAGCGGAGGGCGCCCCTGGGGTCCGGTCCCAGCCCCATCTACAGCTCCATCCCACCCCCATCCCCATCCCCATCCTAACCCCATACCCATCCACAACTGATCCCATCCCATCCCCATCCCCATCCTAACCCCATCCCCATCCTAACCCCATACCCATCCACAACTGATCCCATCCCTATCCCTATCCCTATCCCTATTCCCACCCCATTCCCATCCCCATTCCCACCCCCATCCCCATCCACAACTGATCCCATCCCATCCCATCCCTATCCCTATCCCTATCCCTATTCCCACCCCATTCCCATCCCCATCTCCATTACATCCCTATCTCCATCCCCATCCCATCTACAACTGATCCCATCTCCATCCCCACTCCCACCCCCATCCCCATCCTATTCCCATCCCCATCCACAACTGATCCTATCCCATCCCCATCCCCATCTCCATTCCATCCCTATCCCCATCCCTATCCACAACCGATCCCATCCCATTCCCATCCCCACCCCATTCCCATCCCCACCTCCATCCCATCCCCATCCTATCCCCATTCCCATCTCCATTCCATTCCCATCTCCATCCCTATCTGATCCCATCCTATCCCCATCCCCATTCACAACTGATCCCATCCCCACCCCCATCCCCACCCTCATCCCATCCCATCCCCATCCCCATCTCCATTCCATCCCCATCCCCATCCTATCCCTATCCCCATCCCTATCCACAACTGATCTCATCCCATCCCCATCCCCACCCCATTCTCATCCCCATCTTCATTCCATCCCCATCTCCATCCCATCCCCATCCCCATCCTATCCCCCTCCCCACCCCATCCCCATCCCCATCCCCATCTCCATCCCCATCCCCATCCTAACCCCATACCCATCCACAACTGATCCCATCCCCATCCTATCCCTATCCCCATTCCCCTTCACAACTGATTCCATCCCATCCCCACCCCATCTCCATTCCATCCCCATCCCATCCCCACCCCCATCCCCACCCTCATCCCACCCCATCCCCATCCCATCCCCATTCCCATCTTCATTCCATCCCTATCCCATCCCATCTCCATTCCATCCCCATCCTAACCCCATACCCATCTACAACTGATCCCATCCCCATCCTATCCCTATCCACAACTGATCCCATCCTCATCCTATCCCCATCCCCATCCTCATCCTCATTCCCATCTCCATTCCATCCCCATCCCATCCCATCTCCATCCCCAACTGATCCCATCCCATTCCCATCCCACACCCATCCCATCCCCATTCCATCTCCATCCCATTCCATATCCACTCCATCCCCATCTCCATTCCATCCCTAACTGCATTCCATCCCCATCCACAACTGATCCCATCCCATCCCCATCTCCATCTCCATTCCACCCCCATCCTAACCCCATCCCCATCCACAACTGATCCCATCTCCATCCCCATTCCCATCCCATCCCATCCCATCCCCATCTCCATCTCCATCTCCATCTCCATTTCCATTCCATCCCCATCCATAACTGATCCCATCCCCATCTCCATTCCATCCCCATCCACAACTGGTCCCATCCCTACCCCTATCCCCATCCCATCCCCATCCTATCCTCATCCCCATCCCCATCTGATCCCATCTGATCCCATCCCATCTGATCCCATCCCATCCCATCCTATCCCCATCCTATCCCCATCCCATCCCATCCCATCCTATCCCCATCCCACCCCCACCCCGAGTGGAAATGGGGCAGACAGACAGGCCGGGCTTCTCCCCCTCCCCGCCCCCTTTGCAATTAATCACACATTAATTCATTAATTAGCCGAAAACAACCAAAGAGCTGCCGTCCCATCCAGGCTCATTCAGTCACCTCTACCTGCAGGCACAATGGCACTCTATGCTCCACCCCGGGCGGGGGGCGCAGGTCCGGGTTAGAAGCGGACCGGACCCCGCTCCGGGCCGAGCCGAACCGAACCGTGCTGTGCCGAACCGAACCGTGCCGAACCGAACCGTGCTGTGCCAAACCGAACCGTGCTGTGCCGTACCGAACCGTGCTGTGCCAAACCGAACCGTGCTGTGCCGTACCGAACCGTGCTGTGCCGTACCGAACCGTGCCGAACCGAACCGTGCTGTGCCGTACCGAACCGTGCTGTGCCGTACCGAACCGTGCCAAACCGAACCGTGCTGTGCCGTACCGAACCGTGCTGTGCCGTACCGAACCGTGCCGAACCGAACCGTGCTGTGCCGTACCGAACCGTGCCGTACCGAACCGTGTTGTGCCGTACCGAAACGAGCTGTGCCGTACCGAACCGTGCTGTGCCGAACCGAACCGTGCCGAACCGAACCGTGCTGTGCCAAACCGAACCGTGCTGTGCCGAACCGAATCGTGCTGTGCCGTACCGAACCGTGCTGTGCCGAACCGAACCGTGCTGTACCGTACCGAACCGTGCTGTGCCGTACCGAACCGTGCCGTGCTGTGCCGGACCGAACCGTGCCGTGCCGTGACACACCGCAGCCCGTGGCTCCTCCCGCTGCTCCTCCCGCCCGGCGATATTTAACCTGGAGTCACAGCGTGCAGACGGAGGGAGTCCAAGAGGAGCCGGCAACGGAACCGGGTCAGCCCCGCGGGTAGGTACGGGTGGTACCGGGCTGTACCGGACCGGATCGGGGGTGGGGGGGTACCGGGGAACAGCGCTGCGATCAGCGCAGCTCCAGCACTGCGACCCACGGAGCCGCTCGTGGACACTGAGCCGAACCGTGTCCATCCGTGCAGAACCGAACCGAGCCGAACCGAGCCGAGCTGAGCCCGTCCCATCCGAACCCGGCCCTGAGCCGCTCTCCTGTCCCCGGCCACGCCATGAGAGCAGCGCTGGGTTGCATCACCCTCGCTCTATGTGCGCTGCAGCTGCCCCACGGCCGGGCCCTGCCCCACGGCAGAGCTCCCAAGTACAGGTGAGGCGGCCCCACATCGCCCCACATAGGGGGCAGCAATGGGGGTGGATGGAGGGGGGCGAGGGGGGAGCCCCAGGGTCTGTTGGTGGTGGTCCCGAAGTGCTGCGGGAGCCCAAGAGTTGGGGGGTGGGGGGTTAATGGGGGGATAAGGGGTGGGAATGGGGAGTGGGGGGTAGGGGATAGGATGGAGAATGGGGTCAGGGATAGGGGGAATGGGAAATAGAGGGGAATGGGAGGTATTTGATGGGGAATAGGGGGAGAGAGAGGATGGAAGCAGGGAATGGGGCTGGGTGGAATGGGAGATAGGAATGGGAATAGGGAGATGGGGGGTGGGAGATGGGGGGGAATGGGAGATGGGATGGAATAGGAGACAGGGAATGGGGATGGGAGATGGGGGTAGGGAATGGGGATAGGGATGAGAATCAGAAAAGGGGAATGGGAAATAGGGGATGGGACCAGGGAATAGGCTGGAATGGGGAAAGGGGATTGGGATGGGGATATAGGGAATGGGAAACAGTATGGGGAATGGGACTGGGAAGTGGGGTTGGAGTGGAATGGGAGATAGTGGATGGAACCAGTGAATGGGGTGGAATGGGGATAGGGATAGGGATGAGGATATGGGGGATAGGACATGGGGAACGGGGCTGGGGAGTGGGAATGGGGTGGAATGGGAGATGGGGGAATTGGGATAGGGATGAGAATCAGATGTGGGGAATGGGGGGATGGGGAATGCGAGCAGGGGATGAGATGGGGTGGGGATATGGGGAATGGGATCAGGGGATGAGGATATAGGGAATGGGATCAGGGGATGAGATGGAGTGAGGATAGGGATATGGGGAATGGGATTAGGGGATGAGATGGGGTTGGGATATAGGGAATGGGATCAGGGGATAGGGATATGGGGAATGGGATCAGGGGATGAGATGGGGATACGGGGAATGGGATCGGGGGGTGAGGATATGGGGAATGGGATCAGGGGATGAGATGGGGTGGGGATGGGGATATGGGGAATGGGATCAGGGGATGGGGATATAGGGAATGGGATCGGGATGAGATGGGGTAGGGATGGGGATGTGGGGGATAGGATCAGGGGATGAGATGGGGTGGGGATGGGGATATGGGGAATGGAATCGGGGTGGGGAATGGAGCTGGAATGGAACGGGGATGTGGGAGATGGGAGACGGGATGGGGAATAGGGATGGGGTTAATGCATGGGGCACAGCAGGGATTGGGAAGGGCTGAGAGGTGCACACACACACACAGGGGCACTATGGGTGTGCAAGGGGCACCGCCTGCCCGTGTGTAACCCGTGTGGGGTGTGAGGACATGTGCACACACGGGGACACGGGTGGTGTGCACATGCCTGGACACGCGTGTAGCTGCGTGTGTGGGGTGCTGGTGTGCGTGCGTGGCTGCACGCGCTGCGGCACGTGGGTGTGAGGTGTGGGTCAGGGGTTACGGCGTGTTCATAGGTGGGTGAAGGGGGAATGTGTCTGAATGAATGGGGTCACCCCGTCCCCATAGATGTGTCTGTGGGGTCTCCCCCATCCCCACAGCTGCTGGGAGATATGGGGTGGGGGGGAGGTGCTATGTCCATTGATGGATCTCTGCCCAGTGCCCCCTGTGCACATCCCCACCCCCCACCCCATGCAGATTGCCAGGGGCAGTGAACCAGGGCAGGATCAGGGCAGAGGATGGACAAGGGCTGGGGCAGGGGGTGTGTGGGGCAGGGAGGGGGGTGTGTGGGGCAGAAGGGCAAGAGCTGGGCCAGGGGTGCAGTCACAGTCATGGACAGGGAGCAGCTGGTGGGGGGGGCTATGGGGCAAATGTATGGGGTACAACAGTCTGCAGCCCTACCCCATCCCCACTGACCCCATCCAACCCCACCAACCCCATCCCTACTGACCCCATCCCATCCCCACCGACCCCATCCCATCCCCACTGACCCCATCCCATCCCCACTGACCCCATCCATCCCCACTGACCCCATCCCATCCCACTGACCCCATCCCATCCCACTGACCCCATCCCATCCCCACTGACCCCATCCCCACTGACCCCATCCATCCCCATTGACCCCATCCCCACTGACCCCATCCATCCCCACCAACCCCATCCCATCCCCACTGACCCCATACATCCCCACCGACCCCATTCATCCCACTGACCCCATCCCACCCCACAGACCCCATCCCATTCACTGACCCCATCCCATTCACTGACCCCATCCCACCCCACAGACCCCATCCCATTCACTGACCCCATCCTCCCACTGACCCCATCCATCCCACTGACCCCATCCCATTCTCTTGCAGGGAACCCCCGGATCGGAGACTCCCCCCAGCCATTCTGCGCCTGCCCCATCGGCACCCACCACTGCCCCATAGATCCCCCCCAAGGCTCCAACCCATCCAGCTCAACCACCTCATCAACCCACGTCCCCAACCAGCCCTATGGCACGGCCCCCCACGGCACAGACACCGACCACCCTCCCCAAAGGGCCAAAGGGGTCGACGTCACATCGGGGTTCGGATGCGCCACGTTCAGCCCATGCGGGTGGGCTGCGTGCTGGGAACCTGCCAGGTGCAGAACCTCAGCCACCGCCTATGGCAGCTGATGGGCCGCCCCGGCCGCCAGGACTCATCCCCCATGAACCCCAACAGCCCTCACAGTTATGGGTGAGGGTCTCCCCTCTCCACCCTCCCCCCCCCCCCCGAGGACTCTATGGGTCGGGTAGGAGTTGACACTTAAAGCACTTCCAGCAGCTGTGGGCTCCTGTGCACCTTTCTGTGGGGTCCCTGAGTGGGGATGGGGTGGGGGGGAGGTGGTGAAGCCCCCTAACAGGGCTGACCCCATGGAGGGGATGGGATGAATGAAGACCAGGGGGGGTCCAACCGAGCAGCGCACCCATGGGGGTGGTGGTGTGACTGCCCCACATCTGCGGCCCCACAGCAGCCCTAGAGCTGCAGCTCCATGCGCTCCATCCAACTCTGGGGTGCACAGCCGCAAGGGACACCCATAGGACACTCATAGGGCACCCATAGGACACCCCTAGGATGTCCCTGGGGCACCCATAGGGCACCCATAGGGCACCCATAGGACACTCATAGGGTACCCATAGGACACCCCTAGGATGTCCCTGGGGCACCCATAGGGCACCCATAGGGCACCCATAGGACACCCCTGGGATACCCATAGGACACTCATAGGACACCCATAGGACACTCATAGGACACCCATAGGACGGCTCTGGGGCACCCCTGGGACACCCACAGGACACTCATAGGACCCCCCTGGGGCACCCATAGGACACCCATAGGACACCCATAGGGCACCCATAGGACACCCGTAGGATGCCCCTGGGGCACCCATAGGACACTCATAGGACACTCATAGGACACCCCTGGAACACTCATAGGACACCCCTGGTGCACCCATAGGGCACCCATAGGACACCCATAGGACACCCATAGGACGCCCCTGGGACACCCATAGGGCACCCATAGGACACCCATAGGCCACCCATAGGACACCCATAGGGCACCCATAGGATACCCCTGGGGCGCCCATAGGACACGGTTGACCTCCTGTCCCCACAGTGTCCCCGGCCCATCGAGGTGTTTTGGGGTCAAACTCTGCTCTTTTGGCTCGGAGGATCGCGGTGCTGCGGTGCCACCTGCCGGCCGTGCTGCTCCGTCCGTCTGTCCGTCCGCCCCATTCTTGTGTCCTCCCTCCTGGCTGCCCGTCCATCCACTTCTCCATCCGTGTGTCCGTCCGCCTGTCCTTCCCCCCTCCCCCCTCATTCCCTCTCCCCCATCGGGCTGCAGTATCTCCGCCCTATTCCCCCCCCCCCGTCCCACTCCCAGGCTGTGGGGGTGGGGGGCTGGGAGATACAAGCGACCCCCACCTTCCCTCTCCCCTCCCAACACCCCCATCTCCTCTCCCCCAGGCTGGGGAAAACCATTAGACCCCAGCAGAGACAAGGACCCCCCGAACCCCAATGTGCAGCCCCACACTCAGTGCCTCCCCCATGTCCCCCCCCACCCCGTGCCCCTTTGCCCCGAGCAAGGAGCAGCGTGCTCAGACTCCAGCTCCCCCCCCCACCCCCCATATAAACCCCTGCGGTCTCTACCTGCATATGAAGCTCCTCAGCGAGGGGTTGGGGGGGTCCTCACCTCCATGTTGCACTATGGGGCAGCCCAAGTTGTGGGGAGCAGCTCAGGAGCCCCCCATTGCAGTGAGTGTGGCAGCTCGGGGCGCCGTGGCCGTGGGCTCAAACATTAACCGGGGGTGGTTAAATGGTGACTGATTGATTGCCCCACAGCCTGGGGATAAAGGTGGGGGGTCCTGGCAGCTCCAATGTGTGCCCCCACCCCGGCCAGCAATGAAGGTCCCGCAGGCGGTGAGTAGCTCGTGGAGGGCAGGACAGCAGCCACCCTTCCCTAAGGAAGCCCACCCCATAACTATGGCAGGGACTGGGGGGGGGGAAGGGGGCAGAGAGCCCCCAGGACCCACTGTGCAGTGTGTGTGTGGGGGGGGGTCCCAGGGTCTCAGTGTCACCACCTCAAAGTGGGGCCCAGGCCTGTGGATCTAACAGTGCAGTGGGGTGGGGGTGGGGGGCTTTTGGGGTCACAACGTCCCCTTGTTGTGCTCTGGGGGCTTGGAAGAGGGGGGCACTGGTTGGGTTAAAGGCTGGTCCTGCTCACCTGGAACCTTCCACCAGGACCCCAACCCTAATGAGCCACAGCCCAGTAAGGACAAGGCTGAGCTGCGCAACTACACGGTGAGGAGCTGCTGTGGGGCTGGGGAGAGGGCTGAGGGGTCTGGGGGGGGGGCAGGAGGAATCTATAGGGATAGAGGAGGTCCACAGGGCTGAGGGATCCATGGGGCTGGAAGGGGGTCCATAGAGCTGAAGGGTGTGCATAGGGCTGGAAGGGGATCTGTAGGGTTGAAAGGGGGTCCACATGGCTGAGGAGAATCCATAGGGTTGGAGGAAATTTACAGGGCTGAGGGGTCTGTGAGGCTGGAGGGGGGTCTGTGGGGATTGGGGGAAGCCCATAGGGCTGAGGGGTCTGGGGGGCTGGATGGAATCCATAGGACCGAGGGGTCTGTGGGGGGCTAGGGGAAATCTATAGGGCTGGAGGAGGCCCACAGGGCTGAGGGATCCATGGGGCTGGAAGGGGGTCCATAGAGCTGAAGGGGATCTGTAGGGCTGGAAGGGGAACTGTAGGGCTGGAAGGGGGTCCACATGGCTGAGAAGAATCCATAGGGCTGGAGGGAGGTCTGTGGGGATTGGGGGAAGCCCATAGGGCTGAGGGGTTGGAGGAAATCCATAGGGCTGAGGGGTCCGTGAGGCTGGGGGGAATCCATAGGGCTGGGACATCTTTGGGGCTGAAGGAAGCCCATAGGGCTGAGAGGTCCGTGGGGCTGGAGGGAATCCATGGGGCTGGTGGGATTCCATAGGGCTGGGACATCTCTGGGGCTAAAGGAAGCCCATAGGGCTGTGAAGTCTGTGGGGCTGGAGGGAATCCATGGGGCTGGAGGGGGGGTCCATAGGGCTGAAGAGGGTCCTGCGAAGCTATGGGGACCAAACCCCCCCAGCCCTGCCCCATTGCTACAGGAGGGGAAGCTGCTGGATCGCGTTTACAACACGTACCTGCAGATGCACACCCACCAGACAGTCGACTTCGTGCGTAGGAAGGTTTGTGTCCTGTTGGGGGTCCCGGGGGGTCCCTATGGGTTGGTGCTCACCATCCCCATCCAATGCAGAGCGCTGAGTACGGGGGCTGCTCGCTGCGCAGGATGAGCGCCATGCAGGCGCTGCAGCTGCTGGACCAACTGGTGGATGAATCCGACCCAGACGTGGATTTCCCCAACTCCCTTCACGCCTATCAGACAGCAGAGGGCATCCGGCGGGCCCACCCTGATAAAGGTGGGGTGATAAGGGGGGGTCTGACTGCCTGAGCCCCCTCCCCAGGCTGTGGATGGGGGGGTTGATGGATCCTGCTTACCCACAGATTGGTTCCATCTCGTGGGGCTGCTGCACGACCTGGGCAAGGTCCTGGTGCTGTTTGGGGAGCCACAGGTGAGCTTGGGGGGGCTGTGGGACCCCCCTATTTGGGGACGCTTATGGGGGGACACTGGGGATGTTTGTCACCCCACATAGTGGGCGGTGGTGGGAGACACCTTCCCAGTGGGCTGCAAGGTGCAGAAGTCGGTGGTGTTCCATGATTCCACCTTCCACAACAACCCGGACACCAGAGACCCCCGGTACAAGTGAGTGCAGCCCCTCCATAGGTGGGAAACACAGGGAGGGGGTGGGGGGGGAGACAGCCCCCTCCTTGTACCCCCTAATTCTGCCCCACAGCACCGAGTGTGGGATGTACCAGCCCCACTGCGGCCTGGAGAACGTGCTCATGTCCTGGGGACACGATGGTGAGCGTGGGGAGACCCAGAGCACAGGGGGGGAGGGATGATGGGGGGCTGCCCCCCATGGCCCCCCCTCCTTCCGTTCCCACCATACACAGAGTATATTGGGGTGGGGGGCAGCAGCCCAGCCCCCCAAACACCCACTTTCTCCACAGAGTACATGTATAGAGTGATGAAGTTCAACAACTTTGCCCTGCCCAAGGAGGTAGGGGAGGGCTGGGGTTGTGATGGGTGGGAATGGGGGGCACCCCAAAGGGCTGGATGCTCCCCCCCCACACCCCAAACCTCCCCCTTTCCCCCCCACCCCTCCAGGCTTTCTACATGATCCGCTTCCACTCCTTCTACCCCTGGCATGCACACGGGGACTACAAGCACCTGTGCAACGAGGAGGACCTGCGCATGCTGCCCTGGGTCAAGGAGCTCAAGTGAGTGGTGGTCGTGGGGAATGGGGGGGGGATGGAGGTGCTCTGTGCCCCCCACCCACCACCCCTAACCCCCCTCCTTCCCCATGTGCTCTCACAGCAAGTTCGATCTGTACACCAAGCAGGAGGAGCTGCCCGACGTGAAGGAGCTGCAGGGTTATTACCAGGCTCTGATTGATAAGTACTGCCCTGGGGAGCTCTGCTGGTGAGCTGGGACCCCCCCCATCCCCTGCAGATATAAAACCCCCCCCAGCTTCTTCAACCCCCCCCCCCCAGCACTCAGCACTCCCCACACTGTGTTCACATCTGTGCCATCAATAAACCCACTTGCCATGTAGATAACGCAGCGGTTGTGTTCAGGGTGTGGGGGGGTTCAATGGGGAATCCCACCCCCACAAACCCCACGGGGGGAGGGCTCCATCCCCCCCCAAACCTAAGGGAGAGGCCTAAGGGCTGGAATGTCAAAGGCTTTATTTAGAAAATTATAGGAAACCTCTTTGCCACCCATTGAGCTGGGGGGGGGGGGGGGGGGGGCGCGATGCAGGCAGAGCATTTCCCCCCCCCCTCCACCCCAGCACAGAACAGCTGAGCCCTAACACAGCCCCCACCCCACAGCCCAGCCAACTGGGGGGGCACAGGGGCAGCTCCAGCTGGGGGATGGGGGCAAGGAAGCAGCCACACACTGCACTGACCCAGCTGTGCGTGAAGGCACTGCAGGGAGCAGCACCACAGCCCCAGCCAGAAGCCCCCCCAGGGGGTGGGAGCTTGGGGGGGGTGGGCAGGTAGGATCTGGGGGGGGGCTGAGGCAGCACTTAGTGCGTGGAATACGGGGCACCCAGCGCTGCTATTTCCTCCTCTTGGTGCCACGGGGGCCGTCGCCATCAGCTGCTGCCCCCCTGTTTCGACCCTCCCCCTTCTCCTCCGCCTCCCTGCCCTCCTTCCTGCGCAGCTGCCCGTTCTTCTCCCCCTGATCCCCCCGCTGCTGTTTGGCTGCTTTATGGCGGGTGGGGGGTGCACCCCCCCGGGGCCGGCGGGCCACGGCACGCAGCAGGAAAGTGGTGGCAGCCACCAGGTAGAGGGACCACAACACAATGTGGGGGGAGAAGGGGCGGCTGAGCCGGCGCACGGAGCTCAGGAGCCAGGGCAGGAAGGCGTCCACGGGGCGCTTCAGGGGCAGCTTGTCCTGGGGGGGGGGAAAACAAGGTGTTGGGGGGTGAGCTATGAGCTGTGACCTATGGGGTTCGGTGCAGTGCAGGGAGTGGATCCTACCTTCAGGCCGTGCTGGGTAAGTAGATCATCCAGTGTTGGATCCCCCAGTGAGACAGTGGGGAAGAACTCCTGGACGTGCTGCCGCCGCCACCACCGTGCGGCTCCCACCCTGCAGGACAAGGCGATGGGGATGGGGATAGGAACCCCCCACCCCAACCTGCACCGCCATAGGGCTGCCCCAGAGCTCCCCCCTGCCTTCCCCTCCCTGCTCACCCGCTCTCGGCGCTGTGGGTGAACCAGTACTTGTAGAGCTGGGCACGGAGGTAGGTGGGCGGCTGAGTGCTGAAGGGGTATTTATCCTCATCAACCTGCACCAGGCGGATCACTGCGGGGGGAAATGGGGGTGGGCACAATGTCAAGGGGGGGCTACCCCATCCCACGGGGCCACCAGCAGCCCCCTCACGCTCACCCCGTCCTGCTCACCGTCCTCCTTGCCCTGCAGCAGACGGTGCACGAAGCTGGCAAACCAAGGGCTGCTGCTGTGGTGTGCCAGGGCTGCAAACCACATCTGCCAGTCCAGGCGGGGCTGGTGGGGAGCCACCACGGCGGGGGCTGCACTGACATTGCCTGGTTTGTACATGAACTCGATCTCCTGTAGGTAGAGCAGAGAGGGTTGGAGGGCAGATATGGAGCTCTGGGCTTAAGACACCCCAGTAGCCTGGCGTTCTGGAGGGCACAGCTCCCTTTTCCCCTCCCCTCAGGCCACAGAACAAAGCCCCACACCGCATAAGGACAGCCAGGTGGTCCAGCAGGATGGAACCACAAGGCAGGGATGCTCAGAGCCGCCTCCCATCCCACCATTCCCCCAACCCACCCCCCAGCAGCCAGGTGGGCGCTCACCGTCCAGCTCTGCTTGTCGTAGCTGCCCTCCAGCACCACCTCGGGCCGCCCCCCGACGCCGGTCATCCTGCGGAAGAGCCCGTAGGAATTCACCACCTGGAAGCGCTCGACTGCGCTGAACATTTGGTGGATGCCAGGCCACAGCTTGCCATTGGACTCATAGTCAATGTAGGTGAAGGGCACCTGGGGAGGGGCAGAGAGAGTGACCACGTCACCCCCACCCCCAAGGGAGAGGAGACAGAAGCTGGGGGGGCTGGGCTGAGCCTCCCACCCTCAAAGACATGCACACGCTGTGGGCGCTGCTGCACAACAGCAACTCCCCCCAACTCCTACCCCCAGTTAAGGGGATGAAGAGCACAGCATTGTGCCCCACAGCCTGGCCATGCACCCCCCCACATCCCCCCCGTGTGCTCACCAAGCTGACAGCAAACATCCCCACGGTAGCTGTGGCGAAGACGGCCCACTGCAGCGTGGCCCACAGCTTCCAGAAGAAGCCACGGATGCAGGCACACCTGCAAGAGGATGGAAGGGGGGTGAGAAATCAGAGCTGTGTGGCCCCACAGGCTGCATCTGCCTGGGGAGGGGGGCAGCTCCTGGCTGGGGGCACGTTATGGGGATGGAGACCCAGGTTAGCCCCCGCCTCAGCTCAGTTTGTGGAGTGAATGGGGGCTGGGAGCAGCTCCAGCCACCCTGGTTGTGCCCTGCTTTAGCAATGCAAAAAACAAAGAGAAAACAAACCCTCTCTGAGCCACCTCCATCCCATGCACACAGTGTGAGCCACGTCTTGTACTGCCTGCTCACCAAAGTACAGCCCAGCACAGCCCCCACCCCACTCACCGGTACATAGCAGAGAGGATTTCCCAGGACAGTGAGAGGAAGCCCAGCCCCACCAGGGGCAGCGTCACTGCTCGTAGCCACTGCGTGAACTCGTGGTAGGTGAAGGCTGTGGTGGAGGACAGCAGTCAGGGCCAGCTGTGGTGCCTATGGGGGCAGCAGGGCTGTGGGGGGAGCCACCCCAGCGCAGCCGTCACGTACCCACTTTGGATTCCAGCAGCTTCTTCTTCCAGTCGATCTCCAGGCTGAAGTAGTGGACGCTCCAGTAGAGCAGCAAGGCGTAGGTGGCCAGTTCCAGCAGGGTGGAAAGGAAGGAGAGGAAGGTAGGGGGCCAGGCTGCTGGAGGAGGGGGGCAGCTCAGCATTGGTGAGCACAGGGCGTAGCATAGACCAACCCATGGTGCATGGTTGGACCCAGGGCTGAGTGCCCATATGTGGGGAAGGCAGAGCTCAGAGTCCACGGCACCAGAACTACATCTCCCAGGGTCAGATAGTGATGGTGGCCCATCCCCTCCCCTCTCAACGCAGAGGGGCCTGCAGCCCCCAAACAGTGCACGGGCCCGGGGACTCACAGCTGCTTTGCTTCTTCTTGCCGCGTCCCATCCAGCGCCCCACGTGCTCCTCATCCAGCAGGGAGAAGGCCAGGACGATGGTGAGCGCGTTGAAGAAGTTGTAGTTGCCCGTGAGGATGATAAGGATCTGCAGCAGGACCTGGGCACGAGCAGAGGAGGGGTTGGGGGCAGCACAGAGCCTCAGGGGCACCCCGCTGAAGGCCACGCAGCATCCCCACACACCTGGCAGTAGAAGGCGAAGAGCCGCAGGCGGCGGATGGGCATGAAGAACAGCAGAGGGACGGCGATCTCAATGACATAGGTGGCCACCACGCTGAACTTCTGGAACCACACGGGCAGCTGGTGGGCATACCAGGCGGCCGGCGTGGGGATGCACTGCGTCTCATAGTGATAGGTGAGAGCTGGGAGGACAGCAGAGGGTCGGGGAGTTGGGGGGGCTCACAAGGGAGAGCTGCAAAGAGCCCCAGAGCTGCTTCAGGGCACGATCCGAGGCCAGAGGCTCCACCGAGGTGCCCCAAAGCCCCTTGCTGTGCTGCCCCTCACCTGTGAGCCCCCACCAGGTGGGGCAGCGGCTGGTCAGCTTCACCACGCCAGAGGCAAACATGAGGCGGAAGAGCAGCCAACGCACCAGCCAGAAGGTGACGCTGTCGTGAGGGCGCCAGGCTGTGGAACGCCATTTGAACAGGCGCAGGGGGGCCACCAGCACGGCCAGGAAACCTGCTTCCAGCAGGAGGCTGTCCCTAAGGGAACACCACAACCCCTGCTGCCACCACAAGCTGCGCCCCTGAGGTGACAACAGGGGGACAGAGCCCCTAAGGGAGAGGGCGGTAGGGACACAGAGTCCCCAAGCAGGGCAGAGGGGTGTGTACGAGGGCTGACTTACCACTGGAAGTAGAGGAAGACCTGTCCTACCTGCAGGGAGAGCCAGCAGTCAGTGGGAGGGAGGCCCTGTGCTGCAGGGGGTTTCCTTTCTGTCTCCCAAGCCACAGAGAGCCCCCACTGAATGCTCTGTGCCAAACCTGAGGGTGGCTGTGAGCCAAACCCAGGTAATGAGACAGCACTGCCCTGGGCACGGGATGGAGGAGGAAGGAAGGAGGAGGAGGATGCTCTGAGGCCAGATGTGCTGGCAACGCTCTGGTGCCAGGAACCACAGCCCAGGAGTGGCTCCAGAGCTCCAGGCTCAGCCACGTGGCCGGCGAGCAGCAGCACAACAGCCCTGGCTGCAGCCCTGAATGCAAGCAGCACAGAGGGGAGGAGGAAAATGGATTTCTCTCCAGCATCACCTTAAAAGGGAAGGACGAGGGCCTGGCACGCAGGGGCTGGGAGGAGGCGGCTCCGGACAGCGGGGAGTCCCAGCCCAATGCAGCCCCCTGTGCCACTTCCCCTCCCACTCAGCACAATGCAAACAGCTGCACACCAGGAACAGTTCCCACGCAGGCAGCTTCCTCTCCCATTCCCCGGTTTCAGAGGGAACAACACAACAGCTGAGGTTGGAAATGGATCTTAAAGCCCAACTGGTTCCAACTCCCCTCTGTGAGCTGGGTGCCCCCCAGCTCAGGCTGCTCAGGTCCCCATCTATGGCCTCAGGCACCTCCAGGTTTGGGGCACCCACAGCTCTGGGCAGCAATACCAGGGGTTGCACCACCTCTGGGTGAAGGATTTTCTCCAATGTCTGACCTCAGTCTCTTTTCTTTCAGTTTAAAGCCATTCCTCCCTGCTCCGTCTCTCTCAGCCCATATACAGAGCCATCCTCCTCCTGTGCACTAACCCCTTCAGGCACCAGGGCCGCAGTGAGGTCTCTTCACAGCCCCCAACCATCCCCATGCCCTTCTCAGACCCCACATCTCTGAGCTGGGGGCCCTGACTTGGATGAAGTACCCAGCCAAGCCCTCCTAAGGGCAGAGCAGAGCAAGATAATCCCTACCTTCCTTCACTGAACCCGCTTCTGCTACCCGCAACGCAGTTATGGCTGGGGGTGCACGCGATGAAAGAGGAACCCCTTTGTGCCACAACCGCTCTGACTCAGCCCAGCTCCTCCAACCAAAACCACAGACAGCGGGCACAGAGCTCGGTCCCTGCAGCCTCCTGATGTGCACCCATACCTGATAGAGCGAGAGGTAGAACACCCTTAGGACAGCAAACAGCAGGCAGTCACGCAGCGAGGAGCAGAGCAACGCAGCCATGGAGCCCACGGCACCCAGCAGGCAGAGCAGCTCCATGCCCTGCTCCGTATCCAGCCCCAGCTGTGGGCCGAGCCACAGCAGCGTGGGGACATCACGTAGCTGTTCCCACAGCCCCTTCCCGCTCAGACGTAGCACCCGGCGGGCTGGCAGGATCCCATCACGTCCATACAGCCCTAAGGGGTGGAAGGAAGGAGCTGGTCAGGGTGCAGCTCCCCATGGGATGAAGGTGAGAAGCCAGGACCCCACCTTGCAGCTCTAGGGCTCCATCTCTGCTCCCTGTTGTCTCTAAGCCCTTCAGGAACCTCAACCCACTGAGCTGCTCCCAACCCCTAAAGACACCGACCCCAATCCCTCAGCCCCCTGGAGACCTCAGCTGTCCCTCTGCCACCAACACATCCCGAGGGGGGACACCACGTCTACCATGAGCACCCACCCCTAGGACCCCAAAAAAGGGCCTCTGAGACCACCAGAAAGAGCCCCCTGTGTCCCCCAGGTCCTTCAACCCCCCCCAGGACCCCAATAAGGGCCCTATGAGACCCCCAGAAAGAGCTCCCTCCATCTCCCCGGTCCTTCAACCTCAAAAAGGGCCCTATGAGACCCCCAGGAAGGGCCCCCTGTCCCCCCCACGTCCTTCAACCCGCCCCCAGGACCCCAAAAAGGGCCCTATGAAACCCCCAGAAAGAGCCCCCTCCATCCCCCAGGTCCTTCAACCCCCCCTGGGACCCCGAAAAGGGCCTATGAGACCCCAAGAAGGGCCCCCTGTGTCTCCCAGGTACTTCAACCCCCCCCCCAGGACCCCAAAAAGGGTCCTATGAGACCCCCAGAAAGAATCCTCTGTGTCTCCCAGATCCTTTAACTCCCTCCAGGACCCCAAAAAGGGCCCCCTCCATCCCCCAGGTCCTTCAAGCCCCCCCAGGACCCCCAAAAAGGGCCCTATGAGACCCCCAGAAAGAGTCCCCTGCGTCCCCCAGGTCCTTCAAGCCCCCCCAGGACCCCAATAAGGGTCCTATGAGACCCCCATGTCCTTCAACCCCCTAAGGATGGATCCCCTCCACATCCCTTATGAAGCCCCTTAGCCCTCCCCACCTCAGGCCTATCCCCTCCCTCAGGCCCTCAGGCCTCACCCCCCTCAGGCCTCACCCCCCTCAGGCCCCGTCTGCAGCCCCCCAATAACCCTCAGAACCCCAACATAACCCCTTAATAGGAGCCCTCGGGTCGAGCCCACGGGCACGTACCGGGGATCTGGAGGTAAAGCGATACGAAAGCGGCGAGATAGGCCGCAGCCAACCCGGCCAGGAACAGCTCCCTGGGCCGCCGCGGCGGCTCCCCCATGGCGGGCCCGGCGCCACCGACACGTCCCCGCGCTCCCGCCGTACGTCACGTCGTCACGCACGCACGCACGGCCTGACGTGACGTCACGTTACGCCGCGCGTTGGGCGGGAAATACAAAAATGGCGGCGTGGAAAGAACCGGCTTCCGGGTGGAGCTGATGGGGGAGCTCCGCTTTGGTTCTGCTTTATTCCACCCGACACAGTGGGTGAGTGTCCGTGGGGTCTTCACGAGATCATAGGGCTGCTGTCATGGTGGGCTGATGTTATGGTGGGCTGATGTCATGTCGGACCCCCATCCCAGGGCATGAGCCGATCTGTGGTGCCCGAAGGTTTCTGTGGTGTTCTCTGTGGGATTGCCTTTATTTCTATGGGGTGTCCTCACTTAAAGCCTTTATTCCATTGGAGCTGAAGGTCTCTGGGGTGTCCTTATTTAAAGCCTTTATTCCATTGGAGCTGAAGGTGTCCTTATTTAAAGCCTTTATTCCATTGGAGCTGAAGGTGTCTGTATTTAAAGCCTTTATTCCATTGGAGCTGAAGGTGTCCTTATTTAAAGCCTTTATTCCATTGAAGCTGAAGGTCTCTGGGGTGTCCTTATTTAAAGCCTTTATTCCATTGGAGCTGAAGGTGTCCTCACTTAAAGCCTTTATTCCATTGGAGCTGAAGGTCTCTGGGGTGTCCTTATTTAAAGCCTTTATTCCATTGGAGCTGAAGGTCTCTGGGGTGTCCTCACTTAAAGCCTTTATTCCATTGGAACTGAAGGTCTCTGTTGTCTATTGAGCCTCTTTTGCCTTTAGGAGGGGTTGCACTTGGGGATAGGGTCATTAAATGGGTTGGGTTGGGAGGGACCTCAATGATCATGAGCTCCAACTCCCCCCCATAGACATGGCTGCCAACCTCCACCTTTAATACCAGCCCAGGCTGCCCAGGGCCGCATCCAACCTGGCCTTCAACACCTCCAGGTATGGACGGGGCATCCACAGCCTCTCTGGGCAGCTGGTCCAGCACCTCAACATTCTCTATCAACAATATCCCCCCCCACATCCAACCTCAATCTTCCCTCCTTCAACTTCAACCCATTTCCCCTTGTCCTGCTGTTATCTGCCCTCATTAAGATTTGGGCACGTCTTAGTGATGTGGTTGGGGCGGGTTATAAGGTCAGACTTGGGGATGTTTTCCAATTTGGGGGTCTTTTCCAACTTAAGATGATTCTATGACGTTATAACAGCCAACATCATCCTCAAAAACCCGTTCAGCTGACGATACCCCACTGTGCCCAACCTGCAGCTGCTGCCATGGAGGACGTGGAGTCGCGCTTTGCTCACCTCCTGCAGCCCATCCGGGACCTCACCAAGAACTGGGAGGTGGACGTGGCTGCACAGCTCGGGGAGTACCTGGAGGAGGTGAGGGCTCCGTCACGCTGTGGGCACAAAGGGAGGTTCTGTCAGTGCCTGTGGTGGCTGCTCACACCCCAGCACAGCTTCTGCCTGGTTTGTAGATGTGCTTGGCTGTGAAATCCAGTATTTCACATCTGTCCCTTCTGAGTGTTCTCTGCTTTTAAGGAGGTGCTGGGGATGTGCTTCTTGCAATGTGGTTATGGAGAAACTCCTTAGACTGCAGGGAATGGGAGGTGAATACTGATCAGTATCTGAAAGGAGGGGGCCAGGCTGTGTTTGGTGGTGCCCAGAGCCAGGACAAGGGGCAGCGGGCACAGACTGGAGCCCAGGGAGGGTGCTGTGAACAGGATGCCTTCCCTCTCTGCATTCACTCCCTCTCTGCATTCACTTATCAGTTTCGGTCCCCAGAACATCACATCTGGATTTTATCCTTTCGTTGTGTTGCTCTCAAATCAATTCTGGGAATCAGCATTTCATTTTCCCTTTTTCTTCTGTGTTTTTACAGCTGGACCAAATCTGTATTTCTTTTGATGGTGGCAAAACTACCATGAACTTCATAGAGGCAGCTCTGTTAATCCAGGGCTCTGCCTGCATCTACAGCAAGAAGGTGAGCACTAAGGGGTTACCAATGGGTGTTACCAATAACAGTAACCCTCTCCTTTACCAAACCTACACTCCAAATGGGGAAAAGAATAAAGAGGTTATTGAGATACTGAGCTCTGGCTGTCGGAGGGTAAGAGGAAGGTTGTGGCCACCAGCTGGAGGGGGTTTTTCTGGCAGTTGCTTTCTCTATCTCCACGTCTGGCTCCTGTTTTGCAGGTGGAGTATTTGTACTCGCTGGTCTACCAGGCACTCGACTCCATCACCAATAAGAAGTGAGTAACGTCCTCCATCCTCTGGGCAGACCAGCTGCAAAGGGGCCAGGATCTGCCTGTGTGATTTCACTTATGTTGCAAAGAATGTGGCCGTGTGCTCCTAGCTTGCTTGTCTCCCTCCCCATTACAGTACAGCCCTACTGTGGGAGCTCTGCCCTATTCTGCCTGGTGTGGGGCTGAGGCTGTGACCTGCCCTACTGAGCTCTCTTCCCTTAGGGCAGTAATTTGCTTCAGCAACCAACCTTCCTATTGCAGAGTTGGTCTCAGGCCCCATAAAATGTTCTCTGAACCTGAGGGTTTCTGTGGGATGGCGTGAAAGGCCACAGAAATTATTAGGGGCCTGATGCACCTCTCTGATGGGGAGAGGATAAGAACCATATAATGGTTTGGGTTGGGTGGGATCTTTAAAGGCTGCCTGGTCCCCCTGCCTGCAGTGAGCAGGGAGCCCTGCAGCTCCATCAGTGCTCAGAGCCTGGAGCTGGCTGATGGTGCTGACAGCCATGCTGTGGTCTGCACTCTCCTGCCTATGATGCCTGGGGTGCTTCTGCTTCGAGGTGATGCTGGAAGCTGCTTGCTTGCTGTGTGCAGCACAGCTGGAGGAAAGCTATCACTGCTTTGCCTTTAGCTGGCACTGGGCTGGGCCTCTGACTGTACCTTTGCTCCTTGATGC
Organism: Coturnix japonica; assembly: GCF_054131305.1. NCBI lineage: Eukaryota > Metazoa > Chordata > Aves > Galliformes > Phasianidae > Coturnix > Coturnix japonica. Next base: position 424,398 of record NC_140663.1, read on the forward strand.
AGGCGGGAAAGGCAGCCCTGCTCTGTGGGACCGGATGGCAAGGATGCAGATGCAACCTTTGGGATGGAGAAGGAAGAGGTGAGGGGGAGGTGGTGGGTGTGCTCCTGCAGATGGGCTCTGCAGTGTGTGTGCAGCTGCAGCAGAGGGTGTTCTGCTCCTGCACCCAGACAAGGCAGGAGAACTTTGTGAGGAGAGATGCAATGGCACAATGAAATGAGCCCTGTTGGTCACTGGTGTGGTCCTCTCTCTGCAGTTCCTTTCCCTGGATGACATCAGCGACACCAGCCAGGCCAGTGTGGACTTGAAGAAGGACCATCAGCCCAGTGTAAGGGAAGCTGCTGTTGTCCTTCTGGTCTTTCCTCCCTCTATATCAGCTCTCCTCACTGAATCTCTGCTGCCTGCCCAGCACATCTTTGACTCCTGTTCTCCTGCAGGCTGTGAATGTTGTTCCCTTGACTCCCATGTCTTTGGTTCCCCCGGAAGAGGCCGAGAAGACAAGCAACCCTCTGTTCAGGTGAAAGCCCACCCTCAGAGCCCCCCAGCCTTCAGCTGGCCCCCACCTGTCTGACTGTCCCTATTCCACGGCAGAAGGGTCATTCCTTTTCCCCTGGCAGGCAGGCAGAGTAATCCCGAGTGCACTGAGATGTGGGGGTGGGACCTGGTGCAGGGCAGGGGCTACTCTGGAGTGGGTGGGCAGGGCTTTGCATGGCCAGGGAATGCAGAGAATGGAGAGTGGGGATGATTTGCATTGTTGGGGATGCCTTGGCTCTGCTCCTTCTGCCCTGGGGGGCCACGGAGCCCCCATCCCCCTGACGGCCCCCATGTCTGCAGCCGGAAGGGGGAGATCTTGGCCAGCCGGAAGGATTTCAGGATGAACACGTGCACCCCTCACACCAGCGGAGCCTTCATGCTGGAGCTGGCAGGGCTCTCCCCAATGTGTTTGCAGCATCGGCACCAGGAAGAGAACAACGGCAGCGGAGCAGTAGGTACAGTGCTGGGGGGAGAACCCAGAGCCCCCATCTTGAGGAGCGGGCTGTGGGCTGCACAGAGCAGGGAGGCACTGCTGGGATGCTTCTCTTTTGCATGGAGAGAGGAGGATGTGAGCCAAAGCAATGGGAACAGCCCAGCTCCTTGGGCACAGGAGGCACTGCCTTTCCTCTGCTGCCTTTCCTCTGCTGCCCTTCCTTCAGCCAAAGATCTCTGACACCTTGAACAGGGTTTGTGCCCTGTGCTGTACTGGGGAGGCCATCAGCCTCCATAGGAAGGAGCAGCAGCACCGAGGCTGCTCAGTGCTGGCAGTTGAAGCCCTGTGGGCAGAGCACAGTGACCACACCTCTGTCCCTTGGCAGGAGCACAGCCCTCTGTCGGCGACGGGAGGGAATCCCTGTGTATGAGCACTGGTGCGATGCCTGTCCAGGCGCTGAACTTCTCAGATGATGGAGGTGAGATGTGCAGGATCAGTGGGGTCTGCCCCTCCATCCTGCTGGGCTGGGCTGTCTTAAGGCAGCTGCTCCTGCTCTGTCCCCTGACCCAGCCCAGCCTGTTTGCCATGGTTTACGAAGTAAAGCCCTTGGGGAAAATCCTCATTGCGCAGAATAGAAAAGGGAGGTCCTTGATGATCTCAGAGCTGCTGACCGTTTGCTTGCCCCACTAGGTGCTGCAGGACCAGACGATGACCATGATGGAGGGGATGACTTACCTGTGGTTGGACCTGAGGACAACATGGAAGTAACTCCAGCTGCCATTGAACACACCGAGCCACAGCGGGTAGGGCAGGCAAAGCTCAGTTGGGCCCTGAAGCCTGTCTGCCTTGTGGCTCACTGCCTGACACCCCTTCTGTGTCTGCCAGAGCGCACCCCAGGTGAAGGGTTACGTGCTGCGGCAGCGAGCCCCTGCTGAGGACCCTCAGCCCCACATCAAGGTATGGGAAGGGGAGCACAGAGCAAAAGCAAATCCTGGAATCATGGAGGTAGGAAAAGACCTCGTAGATAGATAAGTCCACCTGTCAATTCATCACAATGCGCTTCTAAAGCACGGCCCCAAGTGCTGCATCTTTGTGTTCCTTGAGCACCTCCAGGGGTGGGGATTCTTCCTGGGCAGCCTGACCACTCATCTGTAGAGCTTTGTGTCCTAATATCCACCCTGACCCTCTGCTGGTGCAACATGAGGTCCTCACCTCTTGTCCTTTTAAAGCCTAAATGCTGTGGGAAGTGCTCTGCACTGCACTTAGTGCTGCACCAACACCCATAGAAGGGTTTGCAGAGCCACGCGGCTGCAGAATGCCCTACATTGCTCTGCCACTGCTCAGACACAACTCACTTCTTCCACCAGGAGATGCTGGATCCATGGCGAAGCCTTGACCCCTTTGGTGACTCTGAGGACAAACCCTTCAGGAAAGGTATCTGAGGTGGGGCTGTGGTGGTGTTTCTGCTCTCCTGCCTTGGGGCTGCTCACCTCCAAAGGCTGGAACGGGGTTCTCCCTGCAGATCATCTCCTTCTGCCCCGCAGGGAGGCCCTTCTTAGCGCCACACGGCATGGACGATGTGGTTGGTGGCAAGCGGAAAAGGAAGGGACCCAGAAAGCTCCTGGATTTCTTGAACTGGTTTTCTGCAACCTGTGAGTGTTGCAGTCTGACCTTACCTGGCTGCTGCTCCCTGCTCTCCTCAATGGGCTGCACCTGTAGGGGTTTCTAAATGCAATCCTGTTCTTCTCAGACAACAACGGTGCTGACTGCAGGAAAACCAGGAGGAAAGGGCCGACGTTTGCTGGTGAGAAGGGCAGGGTGGGCTGAGTTGGGGTTCAGGCTGCAGCCATGTACAGGGCTCCAGGTGCAGCAGTTGTGCTGTGAAGCCCTTGTTGGGGTTGGGTTTGCATTGGGAAGAGGCCAATAATCCTTATCTGGGGTGACAGAGCTGAAACAAACACCTTGGAGAAGGGGCACCCTGCGGGCTGCAAAGCTCAGGTTGCTCTAATAGAGCAGTGTGAGGGCTCAAGCAAAGGACATGGGAGGAATAAGCAGTTTTACAACTTAAAATGGATGAGGATTGGTTGTGTTTAATGTTCACAACACTGAAACCTGTGACTTCCAGTCCTGCAGCCGTTCCTCATTCAAAAAGCAGCCTTTAAGCGTTGCCCCCTTCTTGCTGTGCAAAACCTCTTCTGCATTCAGGGGAGCTCCCAGCTTGTTGGTGCAGAGAGAAGGATGGGTGCTAAGGCAGCCCCAAAACCACACTGTGGAACCCAGGAAGCCTCGTTCTGTATCAGGGGATGCAGGTTGGCAGTGCTGACCTGTGCTTTGCGTTGTGTCTGTGCAGATCTGGAGGCGCTGTACTGGAAGCAGCAGCAGGAGCGGCTGGTGGCACAGAGGAAGCTGCAGAGCAGGATGGTGAGCACGCAGATGGGGTTGGAGGGTGGTGGGAGCCGCGCTGGCTGGGGACTCAATGCTTTTCCCCAGGGGCCACCCTTGTTACTACGGCCAGAGCATGAAGAGGAGGAAGAGCTGAATACGCCAGAGGAGCGGGATGATGGGGATGGAGAAGCAGCAGGTATTGCTGAAGTCTCTGATCTCTCTGAAGTCTCTGAGGGCTGAGCTGCTGCAGGAGCTATGGGGGTCCTGAGCACAGCCTGCCCTTCCTGCAGATGACTTTGTGGAGCATGAAGACATCCAAGAGGAGGATGTGGAGAATCTAGTGGAAAAAGCCATGGGTGAGCCCTGGGGGAGCTGTGAGGGCACCCCATCCTTCAGCCATTGCAGTGCATCCTGAGCAGCTGTGTGTCCCACCTATGGGGAACAGATGTGCCTGTCCTCACCTGGAGGCACAGGGCCAGGCACGCAGCTTCCCCCCCATCCCATCACACTGATAACACTGACCTCTCACAGCTCCCTGTGACGTGGATGCGCTGAGCTATGAGGAGCTGGTGAGGAAGAACGTGGTAAGTGTTGTGCCCGAGCTCAGGGCAGGGACAGCGTGGGCACAGCGGGTGCTGTAGGTGTCCCTCATCCCCACACTGTCCTTGTTCCCATCTTGTTCCACATCCCTTGCTCCCTGCAGGAGCTGTTCATCGCCAACTCCCAGCGGTACGTACAGGAGACAGAGCTCTCCCAACACATCCGCCTTTGGGAGGAGAAGATGGGGCCGGCGCTGCAGGAGCAGGTAAATAAAGCTGCAGGGGGAACAACAGCGGGGCTGGATGGGGGAGGCAGAGGGTCAGCACTGACCCCGCTGTCCTGCAGGAGGAGCGTACGGCCTTCGACATCCACAGCTACGGGGACAGGCTGGCAGCTCGATTCGGCAGCCTGGGGCAGTGGCAGTCCTTTGCCAGCCTGGTGGCCGGGCTGCCCCCCTTCGAGGTGTGCCGCTACATGCTGGCCTCATTGCAGCTGGTGAGTGTGGGGCCCTGGGGGTGAGGGGGGGGGGGGAAATGGTTGGATAGGGGGTGGTAGGACTTTGCTGCAGCCCCTGCTCCTCTCCCCAGGCCAACGACTACACGGTGGAGGTGGCGCAGGCCCCGGGGCTGGAGGAGGCAGTGGACACGGTACGGCTGCGGCTGCTCACAAGAGAGCGGGCACACGAGCGCTTCCGAACCTACATGGCCCCCTCAGCCTGTGAATGAGCCCCTCACCCCATATAAACCCCCCCCTATTCCACTCTGTACAGCCCCCACCACCCCACAGCTCTCAGCAATAAACCTCCCGACTTTAGTAAAGGCGGCCTCGTTTTTGGTGATGTGAACAAAGCATCCCTATGGGCTGGAGTGGGTTATAGCAGCAACAAGAAGCCTCCCTACAGGGGCTGCCCCCTGGCCAGGCAGAGCCCTATGGGGCTGCAGCTTCCCTTTGTGGGCTGACCCCAATCCTGAGCCCTATGGAGCCCTATGGGGCTGCAGTTTCCCTTTGGGGGCTGCCCCATGTCCAGGCAGAGCTCTTTGGGGCTGCAGTTTCCTTATGGGGGGGGCTGCCCCCCATTCTGAGCCCTATGGGGCTGTAGCTTCCCTTTGGGGCTGCCTCACGTCCAGACAGAGTCCTGTGGGGCTGCAGTTTCCCTTTGGGGGCTGCCCCATGTCCAGGCAGAGCCCTCTGGGGCTGTAGCTTCCCTTTGGGGCTGTAGCTTCCCTCTGGGGCTGCAATTTCCTTTTGGGGGCTGCCCCAGAGTCCTGTGGGGCTGCAGTTTCCCTTTGGGGGCTGCCCCCCATCCTGAGCCCTGTGGGTGCTCAGTGTAGGAGGGGCTGGTAGTTCTCCATGTGTCTCCTGACGCTCTCAGCGATCTTCTCGGCCGTCTTACTGCGGTTGTAATAATCCAGGAACAGCCCGTCGGGTCCCAGCAGGTAAATGATGATGGTGTGATCCACGATATAATCCCCGTCCTCATCCTTGGGCCCGGCGCTGGCGTACACCCTGTATGCAGCGCTCACAGCCTTCACCTGCTCGCTGCTCCCTGTCAACCCCACCATCCTCGGGTGGAAATCCCGCACGTAACGAGCCAAAGCCTCCACGTCGTCCCGCTCGGGATCCACGGTGATAAACAGCGGCTGCAGGCGGGGCAGGGCCGGATCCCGATCCAGCAGCTCCACAACCCGACTCAGTTTATCCAGCTCATCCGGACACACGTCGGGGCAGTGAGTGAAGCCGAAATACAGCAGCACCCACTGCCCGATGAAGTCGGCCTTGCTGCGGGGCCGCCCGCCGTGATCCAGCAGCTGGAAGTCGCCGTGTCCCAGCGCCAAGGCCCGCAGCTCCCGGTGCCGTTTCTCCGTCCTCTCTCGTTCCTTACGGGCCTTTAGATACAACCACGCTCCTCCCGCAGCGCCTCCCACAGCCGCCACCACCATCAAACGGCGGCTTAAAGGCAGAGATGGGGGTGGGGACCCCCCGGGCCGGGGGGAGATGAGGCCGCGGGTTGTGAGCGGCGGGGGGAGGCGGCGGAGGCAGCGGGAGGGCAGCAGGACCAGCGCCATGATGGAGGGGAGGGAGAGCAATGGCGGCCGGCACCTCACAGCGCACAGCCGGAAATGGCTCACCGGAAATAATCAACCGGAAATGGTCCTCCGGAAGTGGCTCACCGGAAATGATCGATCGGAAATGGTCCACCGGAAATGGCCCACCGGAAATGGCCCACCGGAAATGGGAGGGGACAGAAGGCGAGTGATTATAGAGTGGAGAGGGATGGGGAGAATCATAGAGTGTGGGGGGATAGAGGGGACAGAGCGGCCTACTATGGGAATATGGGGGCACCATAAAAGGGCGGACCACAAATGGGGGTCCTATAGGGGACCCTAATAATGGGACTCCAAATGGGGTCCTAAAGGAGGGGACCCCAATAATGGGAACCCAAATGGGGATCTTAAAGGGGACCCCAATAATGGGAACCCAAATGGGGATCCTTAAGAAGGGGACCCCAATAATGGGAACCCAAATGGGGTCCTAAAGAAGGGGACCCCAAATGGGAACCCAAATGGGGATCCTAAAGGGGACCCCAATAATGGGACCCCAAAAGGGGACCCTAAATAGGGGGACCCCAAAATGGAACCCCTAATAAAGGGGGCCCCCCAAATGAGGAACTCAATGGGGAGATCCCAAATAGAGCACACAAATGGGGAACCTCAAGTAGGACCCCATTAAAGGGGACCCCACAAATGGGAACCCCAACAGGGAGAACCCAAATGGGGAACTCCAATAGGGGAACCCTGCATGGAACACCTAAAAGAGGGCAGACCTAAATATGAGGACCCCAAAAGGGGACCCCAAAAAGGGGACCTCAAATGGAACCCCTAATAAAAGGGACACCCAAAATGAGGAACTCAATGGGGAGATCCCAAATAGAACACACAAAAGGGGAACCTCATGTTGGGCCCCTAAAATAGGGGACCCCCAAAATGAGAGCCCTAAAAGGGGGATCCCAAATGGGACTCCTAAGGGAGGGGGCTCCCATAATGGAAAACCCAATAGGGAGAGACCAAAAGGGGAACCCTACATGGAACCCCTAAAAGAGGGCAGCCCCAAAATGAGAACCCCAAAAAGGGGACCTCGAAAAGGGGGACCCCAAATGGGAAACTCAATAGGGAGATCCCAATAGGCACAGGGTGGGGAGGAGCGTTTCTTAAAGTGGCCACGTTGGTGGGGCCCGCCTTAAAGCAGCAAGGCCTCCGCCCCACCCCTCGCGTCAAGGGGCGGGGGCGTGGCGCGCTGTATGCAAATGAGATGCTGATAAGGGAGGAAGCGTGGTTGGAGTGGAGCAGCGAACGGTGCTGGAGAGGGGTGAGAGTTGATGGAGGGGGTCCTTGAGGGGCTCTTGTGTGGCTGCAAGGGGGCTATGGGGGCTTCATGGTGGGTTCCTGGAGGGGGGCTTCATGGGGGGCTTCGTGGTGGCATCTGGGGGGCTTCGTGGTGGCTTTGTAGCGTCTTCATGGTGGGTTCAAGGGAGGCTTCGTGGTGGGGTCGTGGTGGCTTCGTGGTGGAATCTGGGGGGCTTCATGGTGGATTCTGGGGGTCTTTGTGGGGTCTTCGTGGTGGGATTGTGGTGGTATATTGGAAGGGCTCCATGGTGGCATCTTGGTGGCACCATGATGAGACTGTGCTGGCATCCTGGGGGTCTCCATGGTGACATCGTGGTGGCATCATGTTGCCATCTTGGGGGGCTTCACAGTGGGATTGTGGGCGCTTCCAGGTGGCATCTCAATGGCTTTATGGGGTCTTCATGGTAGTTGCACGGTGGCCTCGTGTCTCCCCTCCCCCTCTGGTCCCCTCCACCCCACCCTGTGGTGTCACTTCTCCTTTCCATGGGGCAGAGGGACCAGTTCCTCTTTCGGTCCCCGTTTCTGTCATCATCCCCACCCTGTGTCCCCAGGGACGGCCAATGTCACCGTGGGACCCATGTGATAATTTTGGGGTGGTGGGGTGTGAGGGGTGAGCGGAGGTGGATGAGTGGGGGGTGACCAGATGTGACCGTGGGTGATGGGTGACAAGAGGTGACCATAAGTGACCATGGGTAGAGGGTGACTGTGATTGACCAGGGGCTACCATAGTTGGCAATGGGTGACAGATGGCCATGGATGACCATTGGTGGCTGTGGGTGACACTTAATCATGGTTGATAGGTGACCATTAGTGATGGTTGACCAAAAACGACCATAAATGACCAATGGTGACCATGGGTGACTTAAGTGACAGATGACCATGGGTGATCATGGGTGACAGATGACTTTTGGTGACCAGAGATGACTATGGGTGACCATAAGTGAAGGGTGACCATGAGTGCTGGGTGACCAGAGGTGACCACAAGTGACAGATGACCATGAACAATGGGCGGCCAGAGCTGACAACCCCTATTGGATGACCACAAGAACCCATCATTAACCACAGCATCTCCATGACAGCATCACACAGTTCCCCACGTGTATCAGGTCCCCGTCACCTCACGACGTGTCCTGGTGTCCCCTCCTGTCCTCGATGGCGTCCCCGGTGCCGCGCCGCGTTCGCCTGCGCCCGTGGCTGGTGGCCCAGGTGGACAGCGGGCGCTTCCCAGGGCTGCGCTGGGTGGACGCGCGGCGCCGGCTCTTTGTGATCCCATGGCACCACGCAACGAGGCATTTCCCTGCACACAGCGGTGACGATGACACCGTCTTCAAGGTGATCCTGGATGACCCAAGTGATGGAATGACCCGAACCTGAGCTCTGGTGGCTCTAATCACAGCCCTGCTGGCCCAAATCCCAACCCTAATCACCCTGACACAACCCTAGTGACCCTAAGCCAACCCTAGTGTCTCTAACCCCAACCCTAGTGACCCTAAGCCAAACCTAGTGGCTCTAACCCCAACCCTAGTGACCCTAAGCCAGCCTTATTGTCTCTAACCCCAACCCTAGTGACCCTAAGCCAACCCTAGTGGCTCTAACCCCAACCCTAGTGACCCTTAGCCAACCTTATTGTCTCTAACCCCAACCCTAGTGACCCTAAGCCAACCTTATTGTCTCTAACCCCAACCCTAGTGACCCTAAGCCAACCCTAGTGGCTCTAACCCCAACCTTAATGGCCCTAAGCTAACCCTACTGGCCCAAACCCCAACCCTACTGGCCCAAACCCCAACCCTAGTGACCCTAAGCCAACCCTAGTGGCCCAAACCCCAACCCTACTGGCCCAAGCCCTAACTCTACTGGCCCTTACCCAACCCTAGTGGCCCAAACCCTGATCCTAGCAACCCTAATCCAAGCCCTAATGATGCTGACACAAACTTGCTGGCCCAAACCCCAACCTTAATGACCATAATCTTAAAACTGATGACACAAACTCCAACCCTGATGACACTAACCCAATCCTAATGTCCCAAACCCCAACTCTAGTGGCCCAAACCCCAACCCTAATGACCCAAACCCCAAAATAATATCCCTAACCCAACACTAGTAACCAAACTCCAACCCTAGTAGCCGTAACCCCAAACCTAGTGGCCCAATCTGCAATCCTAGTGGCCCTAAGTCAACTCTAGTGGCCCAAACCCCAAACCTAATGCCTCAAACCCACTGAACTCCCTGACCCCAACCCAACTATGATGACCCCAACTCCAAATAATCCCAACCCTGATGACTCCAGGAGCGCCACCCCAATGACCCCAACCCCAATAAGCCCATCCCCAGTGATCCCAATGACCCCAACCTGATGACCCCAACCCCCCTAATCCCACCCCAATGACTCAACACCATTAATCCCAACCCACTGACCCCAAGCCAGTGATCCCAACAACCCCCACCCCAATGACCCTGACACCAATGACTCCAACCCAAGTCTGATGACCCCAGTGACCCCAATAACCTCAGTGTCCCCAACCATGTTGACCCCAACCCAATGACCCCAACTCTGGTGCCCCAAATGCACCACTCATCATGACCCCAATCCAATGACCCCATTCCCCAAAAACCCCATTGCAATAACAACAACCCAAAGACCCCAAGGCAATGACCCCATTTCGATGACCCCAACCCCGATGACGCCAACCCAATTACCCCAATCCAACCACGTAACCAATCCAACCATTGGTAATCCCAATTACCCCATTAACTACAACCCAATGATGCGACACCAATAATCCCAACACCCTGACCCCACTGACCCCAACCTGACGACCCCATTAACCCCACCCCATTGACAACACTGACCCCATTGACCCTGCAGGCATGGGCAGCAGAGACGGGGAAGTTCCTTGCGGGGCGGGATGAGCCGGATCCTGCCAAGTGGAAGGCGACGCTGCGCTGTGCCCTAAACAAGAGCCGCGAGTTCCGCCTGCACTACGACGGCACCCGCGCTGTGCCACCCCGGCCCTATAAGGTGTACGAGGTCTGTGGGGCTGACGGAGCAGGTATGGGGCTGGGGAGGGCTCAGTGGGTCTGTGGGGTACCAGCATCCCATAAGCGACATGGGGACATGGGGGGCTAAGCACGCTGCAGTGTCCCATTGCCCTGTAAGGACCTGGCACCCCACAAGTTGCTATGGGTGCTGTGGGGTCTCAGCCCCACATGGGACCCCTTTCTTCCCTCATAGACGTGGTGACCGGGGATGACTTCAGCTGTGGTGGGGAGGAAGAGGAGGAGGAAGAGGATGTCAGTGAGGTACTGGCCCCTGCTATACACATGGGGGTCCCCCACCCCACACTTGGGGGTCCCCTGCCCCACATTCGGGGGTCTCACACTCCATAATTGCCCCCTTTCTCCCTGCAGCTGCAGAAACTGATGTCTCTGAGTATCAATGGTCAGCAGGGATATGGGGTGTCCTATAGGGGAATAATGGAGTAGGGGAATTCTATGGGGGGATAGTGGGGTGGGGACACCCTATGGAGGTCAGTGAGGTGGGGGATCCCTGCTGGGGGGGGCAGTGGGGTTGGAATATCTCATGGGGGACAATGGGGTTGGGTTGCTACAGGGGGGATGTGGGGGGGGAGGAACCCCATTGGGGACTGTTAATGGGGTGGGGGCTCCCCCTAAATGAGGAGGGGTGATGTGGGGCATCTCGCAGGGGGAAAACCCCATAGGGAGTTGATGATGTGTGGATTCCCATGGGGGGGCAGTGGGGTAGGGGCACCCATGGAGGCAGTCAGTGGGGTGGGGGCTCCCCATAGAGGATCAGTGGAGTGAGTGGAGGGGTTGATGTGGGGCAGGCACCCTGTCAGGGGTCTATCTATGGGGTGGCAATGCTCTACGGGGAGCAGTGATGTGGGGCTGCCCCCTCACCCCACTGTTTCCCAGACTGCAGAAGGGATCCGGTGCCCCCCTGGCCTGAGGAGCACCCCCAGTTCAGCAGCACCGACCCCACAGTGCCCTTCATGCCCCCTGAGCTGCCCCCTGAGCTGACCCCACAGCTGAACCCACAGCTGACCCCACAGCTGCCCCCCCCGGGCCCCCCAGCACTCTTGGAGCATGGTGTTCCCAACCTGCTGGCCAGCCCTCACCTGCTGCCCTGTAAGCACCAGGTTGGGGTACGGGGTGTGGGGTGGGTGAATGTGGATATGGGATGGCTGGATATGGGTATAGGGTGGCCATGAGTATGGGGTGGGTGGATGTGGCTGTGGGCTGGCCACTGGGTGGTGGGACATGGATATGGGGTGGCCATACTGGCCACAGACTGGCAAAGATATGGAGTTGCCATGGGGTGGTTGGATGTGGCTATGGGGTGGGTGTGAGTATGGGGTGGCCATGGGGTGGATGGGCAGAGGTGGCTGAATGTGGACATGGGATGGGTGGGTATGGGGTTGGGGGAATACAGGGTTATGGGGCTTGGGAAATGACAGTGGGGTAGATGGGCATAAGGGTGGGTGGCTGTGGGGTCAGGGAGGATATAAGGTCACTGACCACAGGGTTGGGGGGCTGTGGAGTAGTTTACTGTGGGGTTGGTGTCATATGGGGTGGTTGGCTGTGGGGTGGGTGGGTATGGGGTCATTGGCCATGAGGCTGGGGGATGTGAGGTAGTTGGCTGTGGAGTCGAGGGGATATGGGCTCATAGGGTATGAGGTCAAGTGGATGATAATGGGGTAGGTGGGCATGGGGTTGAGGGGTTGCTATGGAGTTGGGGGGATATAGGGTCACTGGGCATGGGGGGAATGACAGTGGTAGTGGGTGGGCATGGAGCTGGATGGTTGTAGGGTGGGTAGATACAGAGGTGGGGGGATGTGGGGTGGTTGACTGTGCGATTGGGGGGATTTGGGGTCAATGGCCATGGCTTTGGAGGGATATAGGGTCACTTGGCATGGTATTGGGGAGCTGTGGGGTGGGGGGCTGTGGGGTCAGGGGGATACAGGGTGGGTATGCATGGAGCTAGATGGTTGTAGTGTGGGCGAGCATGGGGTCAGGTGGCTGTAGGGTGGCCAGCTGTGGGTTTGGGTGGCTGTGGGGTGGGTGAGCATGGAGTTGTGGGGTGACAATGGGGATGGAGAGATATGGGGTGGATGGCCACGGGGTCGGGGTGGCTCTACAGAATGGAGCTGCAGGGTTCCCCTGCATAGAGGATCCCCTGCGTAGAGGATCCTCCATCCCGACCCCATAGTGACGGACCTGGAGCTGCGCTTCCAGTACCGCGGGCGGCGGGTGAGCGCCCTGACCGTCAGCCACCCCCTGGGCTGCCGCCTCTCCCACGGGGGGTCTCTGCCCCCCACCCCGCAGCGCCCCGACCTGCTGGGACACCCCGAGCTCCAGCAGGTCCCCTTCCCCGACCCCGAGGGGATCCCACATGACAAGCAGCGCCGTTACACCCGCACCTTGTTGGGGGCCATGGAGAGGGGGCTGCTCCTGGAGCTGGGGGGGCAGGACCTGTACGCCACCCGCCTCTGTCGCTGCAAAGTGTTTTGGGATGGGCCCTGCGCCCCACCACAGGACCCACACCTCGACCCCCGGCCCAACCCCATGGAGAGGGAGAGGAGGGTCCAGGTGTTCAGCCTCCAGAGGTTCCTTGATGGTGAGTGGCATTGGGGACATCAAGGAGCCTATGGGGACATCATATGGCATTGGGGCTCACCATGAAGGGACATCACGGGGCAGTGTGGACACCAGAGAGCCCATGGGGTCATCTGGTGGCACTGGATGACATCAAATGGCATTGGGAGACAATGAACAGCCAATAGGGACATCAGGTGGCATTGGGGGAGGCACTGGGGAGTCCATGGGGACCTGAGATGGCAATGGGGACATCAGCCAGCACAGGGGACACCTATCAACCCAAAGGGACATTGGGTGGTACAGGAGGACTCTGATGATGGGGACATTGGTCAACACTGGGTTGGGGGGTGGGTGGGTGACATCAAGTGACACCTCGGTGCCCCTCAGGGCTGATCCTGTTCCAGAAGGGGCAGAGCCCAACGCCGCCACCCTTCGAGGTCTTCCTGTGCTTTGGGGAGGAGTGGCCTGACCACAGACCCAAGGAAAAGAAGCTCATCACCGTACAGGTTGGGGGATGCAGTGGAGACACAATGGGGACTTGTTGGGACACATGGCGGGGACACAATGGGGACACAATGGGGATGAGTTGGGGACACGATGGGAACACTTTGGGGACCTCCCCAGGGGACACGTTGTGGGGTGGGACAGGGACATGGCAGCAATGCACTGGGGTTTGGGGACACAGCAAAGGAGCAGTGGGGGATGTGATGGGGGACGTGTTGGGGCTGCATTGGGGACACGTGTGACGCATGTCCCCCCCCTCCTACCAGGTGGTGCCAGTGGCGGCACGGCTGCTGCTGGAGCTGTTCTCAGGGGAGCTGTCGTGGTCCGCTGACAGTGTCCCGCTGCAGATCTCACAGCCCGACCTGAAGGATGCTCTGGTGGAGCAGTTCAAGGAGCTGCACCGCCTGTGGCAGCAGCAGCAGCGCCCGGAACCCGGCCCACAGCCCCAGCTGTGATGTGAGGGTGGAGCCCCCCTGCCATGGGGAGGGGGAGAAATTGGGGTGTGTGGCCCTTTCGTGGGGAGCAAAGAAGCTTTGGGGTCTTTTCTTGGTGCTGTGGGGATGGTGGAGCTGTGGGGACAGCTGTAGAACCACATCTGGAGCACCACCAGAGCTAGAACGCTGCCACAACCAGAGTGCTAACTCTCCTGGAGCACATCTGGAACACATCTGGAGCACCTCCAGACCTACAACATGGCCATACCCAGAGCACTGCTGCTCCTGGAACGCATCTGGAGCACCGTCTGACCCAGAACGTCGCCATAGCTGCTCTATTGCTGCTCCAGCACGTCTGGAGCACCAGCAGACCCAGAACATCGTCATACCTGTTCTGTGGCTGCTCCAGGAGCACATCTGGAACACACATCTGGAGCACCAGCAGACCTAGAACATCACCATACCTGGATTTCTGCTGCTCCCAGAGCGCCGTATCAAAAACCAGTCACACCTGGAGCCCCACCATCCATAGAACATTGCCATACTGGGACCGCAGCTGCTCCTGGAGTGCCACATCTGGAACACAACATCTGGAGCACATCTGGAGCCCCACCATCCATAGAACATCACCACACCAGGACTGCAGCTGCTCCTGGATCACACCTGGAACACACATCTGGATCCCCACCTCAACCCCCAACCCCCTCCCCAAAAAGCAGACAGGACCACCATGGGCTGGTTGTGGTTTTTTTTGTTGGTTTTTTTTCCTTTTTTTTTAACCCATTTTTGCATCTTTTTTGTTGTTGTTTGTTTTTTTATTGTTCTCAAGATGGCTACAACACCAGAACGGAACCGCACACCCGGCCCCAGCCCCGTCCCCCTGCACTCGCACGGCCGAACCCCCCACCCCAAAACCCTGCGCTCTCCTCCCCCCCCCCCAACCTTCAACAAAAGAAAAAAAAAGAAAAAAACAATTAAAAAATAAAACAAAAAAAAACAACCAAATTTGGGGAAAAAAAAATGAAAAAAAAAATATAATATATATTTTAAGCAGTCCGACCCACGCGGCCGCGTCCCCGCGCCAAGTCCGCGTCCCCACCCCCAAACAACCCCGGGAGTGCGGACCCCCCCCAACCTCGGCCGCCCGCCCCCCTCCCAGAGCTCTTCCCTGGGTTCTCTTGGTGTCGTTTCAGGGAAGTTTGGTACTTTTTGGCGCTTGCTGAGGACGCAGTCCCGCTGTGGGGGGGTTGGGTTGGTTTGTTTCTGGGGGGGTCGCAGTGTTGGGACGCACGCTGCTCTGGTGCTGAGTGAGTGCGGCCCCCGGCGACGGCTGCGGAACCAATCATGGCGGCTTTGTTTCTGTCTTCTGTTAATTAAGGGATGTTCCAGGGATGGGGAGGGCTGCAGGGGGTCATCGCCCCAACCAACCCAATGCCATGTCCTCAACCCCACACGATGTCCACAGCTGAACCCAACCCAATGTCTCCAACCACACACCATGTTCCTGGTGCAGTGCCTTGCCCTCAACCCAAGACCATGACCCCATCCCAACTTGATGCTCCCAACCCAACACCACGTCCCCAACCCAACTTGACGCTCCCAACACAACTTGATGTCCCAACCCAACACCATGTCCCCAACCCAACTTGATGCCCCAACCCAACACCATGTCCCCAAGCCCAACACCATGTCCCCAACCCAACTTGATGCTCCCACCCAACACCATGTCCCCAACACAACTCCATGTCCCCAACACAACTCCATGTCCCCATCCCAATTTGATGCCCCCAACCCAACACCACGTCCCCATTCCAACTTGATGTCCTCAACCCAACACCATGTCCCCAGCCCAACTTGATGCTCCCAGCCCAACACCATGTCCCCAGCCCAGCACCACATCCCCAACCCAATCCAACACAATGTCCCCAACCCAATGTCCTCAACCCGACATCATGACCCCAACCCAAAATGATGCCCCCAACTGAACCCAGACAATGTCCTCAATAAAGCACAAATATCCCCAACCCAATGTCTCCAATCCAACACCACATCCCCAACCTAACACCACGTCCCCAACTCATCCCAACTCAATGTCCTCAACCTAACCCAATGTCCCCAACCCAACATGATGTCCTCCAACCCAACAGTGCCATGTCCCAACCCAATGCAATGTTCCTGATCAAACCCAGAACATTGTCCCCAATAAAGCACAATGTCCCCAACCCAGCACCATGTCCCCTATCCAACCCAGCACCATGCCCCCCAACCCAGCACAACATCCCCACCCCAACTTAGCACCATGTCACTAATCCAACTCAACACAAGGTCCCCAGCCAAGCACAACGTTCCCAACAAAGCCCCATGACCCCAACCTGATGTGATGTCCCCAGCTGAACCTAGAACAATGACCTCAACCCAGTGCCATGTTCCCAACCCAATTTGATGGCTCCATCCCAACACGATGTCCTCAACCGAACCCAAATCAATGTCCCCAACAGAGTATCATGTCCTCAACACAGCATAATATCCCCATCCCAGAGCAATGTCCCCAGTCCAACATCCCCAGCTGAACCTATACAACAATGTCTTCAACCCAACATGATGTCCCCAATGCAACCCAATCCCACACAGTTCCCCCATCCCAATGTGATGTCCCCAGCCCCAGCAATGCCCCTGGGGGTCTGCTGCCCCCATGGTGGCCTCTGGTCTCCTGTGCCTTACCTGGGAGCAGGCACCGTGCCGGGTGCAGGGCGCAGGCTATCGGAACAGGCGTGTGAAGTCCCGCAGAGCCCAGCAGACCTGCTTACATTCCTCCGCACTGCAAAGGGAGGAGGTGTTAGAGGGGTGGGAGACACACAGGGACACATCAGGGGCTGGGGTCCCATTAGATATTGGGATGTGGGCTCTGATCCCAAACTGAGGTCTGCAATTCCATCAGATATTGGGGTCCGGGCTCTGATTCCAAATTTTTGTCTGTGGTCATCAGACACCAAGGTATGGGATCTCATCTCAAGATGGGGTTTGGGGTCCCACCAGTTATAAGGGTCAGGGCTCTGATCCCAAACTGGGGTTTGGGATCCCATCAGATATTGGAGTCTAGGGTCACATCAGATATCAGGGCCCAGGCTCTGATCCCAGATTGAGGTCTGGGGTCCCATCAGATAATGGGGTCCAGACTCTGGTCACTAATTGAGAGCAAGGCTCCCAGCACTAACTGGGGTCTCTGGACTCTCACCTCGTCACCTGCTTGTGGAAATCTGTCAGCTGCTTGTGCGTCACCTGGATGGCCCCCCCTGTCGTCTCCTTTGGCAGCGCCTTCAGGGAGTTCTCCAGCCACCGACAGAAGGTCTGCAGGGAGGGGAGAAAAGTGAGAAGAGGGTACTGTGCTCCCCCTGGGTCACTCTGTGGGATGGGGGAACATGGGGACACCATAGGGATGTGGGTGACACAGTGATGCAGGGACATGTGGACACACGTAGGGACACAGGAATGTGGGGACATGGGGACACAGAGAAGTAGGGATATAGGGATACAGGAAAGCAGGAACATGGAGATGTGAGGGACATAAAGGATATAGAAACACAGGGATGTGGTGACACAGGGATGTGTATCTGCAGAGATATGGAGATGGGGGGGATGCAAGGACACAGGTCCATTGAGGACTTGGGGACATGGGGATGTGAGGAACACAGGGATATAGGGACATGGAGATCTGGTGGACATGAGGGTGTGGGGACACTGAGATTTGGGAATGTGGAGAAGCTAGGGGTATAGGGACATGGGGACACAGAGATGTGGGGGACATGGGGACACAAAGATGCAGGGATCTGGGGGATGTGAGGATACAGAGATATGGGTGACACAGGGATAAAGGAGCGTGAGGATGCTGGGGATATGGGGACAGGGACACGGGGATGTTGGAGACACAGGGTTGTGAAGACAGAGGGAACATGAGGCTGTGGGGACAGAGGGGACATGGTGATGTGTGCTCACCGCGCGGTCGCTCTGCATGATCTCCCAGAGCACCTCGGCCACGTCAGGCAGTGTGTAGGGTGGCAGGCAGAAGCAGCAGGTGTGCAGGAGCTGCGAGACGAGCTGCTGCCCCAGCTGCCGCAGCACCTGCGCTATCAGCTCCGTGCGCAGCTCAAAGTCCTCCTCGTGCTGCAGGGGGATGAGGTATGAGGATCCTGAGCCTGAAACTCTGATCTTAACACTAATCCTAAAATCCCAAACCAGAAACCGCAACCTTCAAACCCTAACTCTAAAACCCAAACCCTAATCTTAACCCTAACACCCTAAGCCTAAAACCCTAAGCTTAACCCTAATGCTAACCATAACCCTAAAACCCTGACCCTAAAACCTTTATCTTCACCTAATCCTAAAACCCAAACCCTGAGCCCGAAACAAGTCCAGCCCCACAATTCTAACCTTTACTCTAACCGTAAAACTGACCTCAAACCTTCACTCCCTAACCCTACATTTCTAGCCATAAATCTCTGACCCCACACCATCTTCGATCCCAACCCACCATCATCTCCACATCATGCTATCCCCAAATCTCCAAACCCTAACCCCAAAATTCTAACCCTAACCCACATCACCTCCAACCCCAACTTCCTCTCTGACCCCAATCCTATGTCCCAACCAGTCCTAAATCTAACCCTACAACCGCAACAAACCCAACCCTACATCCTCTCCCAATACTACATCCTCTTTTGACCTCCCAACCACACATCCTCTTCCAATCCCACTTCCTCTTCCAATCCAACCTTATGTTCTCTTCCAACTCAAACCCATATCCTCTCCCAATCCCACATCCTCTCCCAACTCAATCCCACATCCCCTCTCAACCTATATCCTCTCCCAATCCCACATCCTCTCCCAACTCAATCCCACATCCCCTCTCAACCTATATCCTCTCCCAATCCCACATCCTCTCCCAATCCCACATCCTCTCCCAACTCAATCCCACATCCCCTCTCAACCTACATCAACCTACAATCCCACATCCCAACCCAACCCCACATTCTCTCCCAATGTCACATCCTTCCCCACGTTCTCTTTCAACCCCAAATCTCGGTGCCCTGTCCCCTTCCCCCCATCCCACCCCACTCACATCATTGGCCACCCCGGTGTGCACGAGGTCACGCAGGAACTTCATGACGCTGCAGTTGGCGTCGCGGTGGTCCAGCGTGGTGGCGGCGATGGCCCATTGCAGGATGGGGATCATCACCTGGCTGCGCAGCAGCGTCACCGGGCTGCGCTGGATGAACCTGGGGACAGGGACAGTGCCACGGGGGCGGGGGGATGGGGGGTGGGGGGTACAGGGAGAGGAGAGTGTGGGGATATGACATGGGGATGGAGTGTGGGGACGGGCGGAGCACGGGGACAGAGGGATATGATGTGGGGATGATGGGACAGGGGGGTATGGGTACAAAGGGATGGGGGGATATGATGGGGGGGGCAAAGGGGTGAGGACAGGGGGATATGGGTACATTGGGACAGGGGACAATGGGTTCTGGGGAGAGGGATAGGAAGATATAATGTGACATGGGGTCAGGGGGATGTGGTGACAGCATGTTATGGGGATATCATGTGGGACAGGGAAACAAAAAGGACATGGGGATGCAGGAAATGGGGGACATGGGGATGCAGGGACACGGGGACAGAGAGGGTCTGGGGACATGGGTATGCAGGGAGAGTTAGACACGGGGACATAAAGGACCTGGGGACAAGAAAATGCAGGGACAGAGAGACACGGAGGACTTGTAGACATGCAGATACAGAAATGTAGATGACACAGAGATGCAGGAACATGGAGATATGGAGGACATGGGGATGTGCGGATTCAGGGACATGGAGGACATGGCTATTTTGGGATGTGGGGACACAGGTACCTGGCTGCAAGGCGGAAAAGATCATCCACGGTGTCGGGATGGTTCTGGAGGCCACTGGGCTGCTCAAGGAGCTGGAAGGTGGGGATGCAAAGAGCCTGTGGGGGGACAACAGTCATTAAGGCTCCTTGGCAATTAATTGGGCATCCTTGGTAATTAGGAGTCTGGGCCAATTATGTCACTTGGTGACCCCAGCCCCAAACTGCTCTCCTGGTCTTCCCCATATAAGGGCTCACAGGTTTGGGGTTGGGATTGAAGGATTGGGGCTGGGATGGGGTTTTGGAATTGAAGGATTGGGGTGGGGATGGTAGGACTGGGGATGGGTTGGGGTTCTGGAACTGCAGGATTGGGGCTGGAATTGTAGGACTAGGGCAAGGATTGGGGTTCTAGCATTATAAGACTGGGGATAGATCGGGGTTCAGGAACTGCAGGAGAGGGCTGGGATGAGCCCCACCTGCAGCATGTCGAGCAGCCCCTGCCGGCAGCCCTCCTCCATCCCATACTCATCCACCAGGATGCTGCCCAGGTACAGGAAGCACGAGTGCTGGTGCGCCCGGTACACGCTCACCATCTGCGGAAAACACACCACTGCAGCTTCTTCCCAATCCCAGATGGTGTCCCCCCATCCTTTCCCAATCCCATTTGAAGCTTCATACATCCCTTTCCCACATCCCTTTCCCGTTCCACCTGTGCAGTTTCATCCATTCCTTCCCCACTCCAGCTGAAACTCCCTATGTCCCATTTCAACCACAGAAGGTTCCCTGCACCCCTTCCCGATCCCAGCTTCAGATTCCCACATCCTTCCCTAATCCCAGATGCAGTTTCATGCATCCCATCCTAATCCCATTAAGTTCCCCTCCCATCCCTCACCAATCCCAAATCCCAGTTCCCACCTACACTTCCCCAGCCCCATTGGTTTCCCCATCCCAACCCATTTCCACCCAACCCTCCCCAATCCCATCCGGCTTCCCCTATCCCTTCCCAATCCTAATCCCAGTTCCCACACAACCGTCCCCCCAATCCCACTTGGTTTCCCCCCTCCCTTCCCAATTCCAATCCCAGTTCCCCACCCCACCCTCCCCAGTCCCAATCTCACTGGCTTCCCTTTGCCCTTCCCAATCCCATTGGTTTCCCCCCTCCCTCCCCAATCCCAATCCCAGTCCCCATTTATCCCTCCCCAATCTCAATCCCACACAACCGTCCCCCAGTCCCACTTGGTTTCCCCCCTCCCTTCCCAATTCCAATCCCCCACCCCACCCTCCCCAGTCCCAATCTCATTGGCTTCCCTTCCCCCTTCCCAATCCCACCGTTTTCCCCCCTCCCTCCCCAGTCCCAATCCCAGTCCCCATTTATCCCTCCCCAGTCTCAATCCCATTGGTCTCCCCCCTCCCCAGCCCCAGCTGCAGTTCTGTACACCCCCTGCTCCCCCCTCTCCCCATACCTGTGTGACCAGGGGCTGCAGCAGTGCAGCAGAGCCCTTCCCCACGCAGCGCACGGCGAAGCGCAGGCAGCGACAGCAGCGCTCCACGATGCGGTTATCAGCGCTGTGCTTGTTCAGGGTCTCAGACAGCACAGGCCAGATCTGGGGGCAGAGGGTCGAGGTGACACCCAGCACCCCACACGGCTGCAGGGGGTGCTGCCGGGTCCCATTCTGCACTCACCTCCTGGATGACTTTTTGGCACGGGTGGATCTGCCCATTCTCCACGATGGGGTTGGTGTGCCTGCAGGGAACAGAGTGGGGTAAGTGCCTCCAAGCAACACAGGTGTGATGGGAGGGGAAATGGGGATAGGAAAGGGACATGATGCAGACAGGACAGGGACAGAGTAGGGATGTGGCAGGGATGTAACGGGGACAGAATGGGAGTACAATCAGGACACAAACGAGACAGAATGAGGACATGACAGCAACACGACCAGGACAGGATGAGGACAAGACAGGGACAGAATGAGGACGGGACAGGGATAACACAGGGACATGACTGGGATGGAATGGGGACACAACCAGGACAGTATGAAGACAACACACGGACACAACTGGAATGAAATGGAGACACAACTGGGACAGTACAGGGACTTTACTGGAACAGGATGGGGATGAGACACAGACAGGACAGGACAACATGAGGACAGAATAGGAGAAGACAGGGACATGATAGGGATGGAATGGGGACAAGACAGGGACGCAGCCAGGAAAGCATGGGGACAAGACTGAGTCATGAACGGGACAGGACAGGGACACAATCAGGATAGGACAGGGACACGATAGACATAACCAGTACACAACTGGGACATGATGGAAATACAACCAGGATGAAATGGGGACACAACTGGGACATGACCAGGACATGATGGGGACACAATTGGGACATGGTAGGAGTAGAATGGCAGCACAACAGGGATAAGAACACCTCAGACCTAAAGATGACGGCAAGGCGATCCAGGGGCACAGTGGGGTCGGAGGAGAGCCCATTGCTCGGCTCCTGTGAGAGCAGCTGCAGAAAAAGGACAAGGGGGAGAGGGGGATCAGTGGAATTGTCCCCATGGCAGCCCCACACAGGGGGATGTCACTGTCATTTGGGGACAGATCCCAGCCTGGTGCCGTGGCTGTACCTTCTTCAGGGCGAGCACTTGCACAGCACACAGCTCGCTCAGGCACTCAGAGATCTTCTCCAGGGGCAGCCTGGCGAGGACCAACGCTGTCCCTGCAAGGCAAAGGCATGGGTTTTCAGGTGGGGGAAGTAAAGCCAATGCTGTTTGTATTGCTACACGAGTGGAAAAACACTATTTTGCCTCTTTAGCCACACACTCCTTCCATACATCCCTCTGCACATGCCCCATGGCTGCCCTGTTATTATGATTGTTCCTACAAGTCAAGAAGGACCCAAAGACATCAGGGACCCCATTGCAATGAGAAGCACCTGAAGCCATCAGGTATGTCAATGCAGCAAGAAGATCCCAAACCCGCTGCAGATCCCAACACAGTGAGAAGCACCAGGGCCCATTGGGGATCCCAACACAACAAGAAGGGAACAGACCTTCCAACTGTTTGGCTCTGCTGATCCACTGGACGCAGCCATGTTGATCAACTGGAAGCAGCCCTGTTGACCACCACCCACCACGGCCCTGCTGACTAACTTGATGTGGTCCCATTGACCAACTGGGCAAAGACCCATTGACCACCAACCAACACAGCCCCATTCACCATTAACCAATGAGGCCCCATTGACCAACTGGCTGTGGCCCCACTGACCATTACCTAGTAAGGCCCCATTGACCAATTGTTGTCCCATTAACCAACTGGCTGTTGCCCCACTGACCACCATCCAACACAGCCCCACTGACCAACTAGACACAACTCATTGACGCAGCCCATCCAGAGCCTGACTTGGCCCAGTCAAGGCCCCCTCCTGCCTCACTCACCCTTGAGGAGCCCAACTGCAGCTTCTGGGGACAGTGTGAAGGAGTCGAGGGAGCGGGCGATCTCCAGCAGCCCGGTGAAGTGCTGCGCCATGTGGTCGCGGCACACCGAGCAGATGTTGTGGATGGCTTTGGCTGCGGCCGAAGCCAACCTTCGGTCACACAGCCCCTTCATCAGGTAGCCCAGCACAGGGTCTATGGAGGAGGAAAAACCACAGGGTGAGTGCAGGGAGTGGGGCAGGGAGCAAGGGAGGGGGTCACTGGGAAGGACTGACCCAAGAACTGAGGGTTCCTGTCCACCACCTCGCTCATCTCGCCCACCAGCTCGATGCTGGTGTAGCGCACGGCTGTGTGCACTGTCTCAGGGAGCCGCACCACTCCCTCCAGAACCTCCACCAGCGTCGGGTTGTTCTCCCTGCAGGATGAGGTGGGGGTGGATTAGAATGAGGCAAATGGTTTAGGACGAGGCAGAGGGATTAACAGGGTCCTGACCCCCCTGACTCCACAAAGATCCCCCTGTACATGGCAGCCAGTGCTGGCATCAAAACATGGAGTATCTCTGGTGGGAACAGAATCATACAGCAGCCTAGGTTGGAAATGAAGTAACAGAACGTCTCAGTTTGGGAAGGGAATCCCAGTTTGTGAAGGGAATCAGAGAACCTTGGGTTGGGAACGGAGTCACAGAAGGTCCAAGGATGGGAATGGAGACACAGAACACATCTCCAGTTTGGGAATAGCACAATAATACATTCTAGACTGAGGACGGAATCACAGAATATCCCAAGAATGGAATCAGAGAGCACCTTGAGTTGGAAAAGGGATCTCCAGACGTATCTGGGAATCACAGAATGCTCCCAGTTTCAGAAATGGAATCACAGAGCATTCCTCAGTTTGGAAGTGGAATTACAAAATGTTCCCAGTTTCAGAAATGGGATCACAGAGGATCCCCAGTTTGGAAATAGCACCCATGAACTCTACAGAGTCCCCCAGAAGCACTCACTGGTCAACGCTCTTGGCGATGGAGGCCATGATGAAGAGGACAGCCTCTGTCACCTCCCAGGGTGGATTGCCGTCCTTCAGCGTTGCATAGAGCTGCAAGAGGGAGAAAACAAGCCCCCAAAAAAGCCCCAAAATTACCAATCTCACCCCAAAACAGCAGCATCCCTCCTGAGCCCAGGGTTTTGGGACCCTGTATGGGTGTCTGCATGTTTTAGGGCACAAGGAGGTAACGCAGACACACCTGTGCGAAGCACTCCACTGAGCCCACCAGGAAGATGAGGTCCTTGACCAGGTCCGAGACGCGCATCCGGAACTCGCCAAAGTCATCCGTCTCCTCTGGGACACCCTCCTGGGATAGAGGGGACAGGGAGAATAAAATGGGAGAAGGGTGGGAAAGGAGGAGAAGCTCCCACCCTCCAACAAGACATGTCCCAGCAGAAACACCTCTGGGAGGACACAGCGGAGCATGTCTCAGTGTGGGAAATACTGTGGGGAAGTGGGATGGAGCCCAGAGGAAACGCAGCAAGTGGAAAACAGAAAATGACATAAAGAATGTGGCCTTACGTGGTCTGAGTCGAGCTGGCAGTGCCGGGCCAGTGCGTGCAGCAGGCGTTGGATGTAGGCTTTGAAGATGCTATGGATGACGGCGTCTTCCGTCTTATAGAGATGCTCCCCCAGGCGGTACCAGAAGTTAAAGGAGATTTCGACCACCTGGATGGGGAGGGAGGAGAGAAATTCAGGATTTGTGATCAACACTGCCTGCAGGGCTTCCCATACAGGGTCTCTGAGGGCTTATGGGGTTGTGGATTTCTATTGGCACTGCTGCTTCTTCCACCCATGGCAAAACACCGAGTGTTTCACGCAGCTTCGTCAATCTACTTGTCAATTAGAAAAGGATTTTAAACCCAGAGGTCATCTAAAATTTGTCCCCTACAAGAAGGATGGGATGGTATGGAGGAGTGACCTACCTTAGAAGAAAGTTAGGATGGAAAAAGTTACCTGCCCTACAAGAAGGATGGGATGGGATGGGATGGGATGGGATGGGATGGGATGGGATGGGATGGGATGGGATGGGATGGAGGAGTGACTTGCCTTACAAAAAGGATGGGATGGAAAGAGTGACCTACCCTACAAGAAGGATAAGATGAGATAGAAGAAGTGATCTGCCCTATAAGAAGGATGGGATAAGCTGAATGACCTGCCCCAAAAGGAAGGCCAGGATGAATCTGCTTTCTAAAAAGGACAGAAGGAGTTGGCTCTCATCATCCTGGAGAAGACAAGGCTCAGCAAGGGCTCTTTGCAGCACCCCCAGGACTTAAAGGGTGGCCATGAGGAAGATGGAGCTCTCCTTACAATGACAACCAACAGAGAAGATGAAGGACAAGGAGGGGCTGACCCCGTGCCCACCTCGTACTGTGGGTGCCCTGCACAGATCAGCAGCAGCTCCAGCGTCCGCAGGTCGCCCAGCCCCTGGCCTGGCGTGCAGACAATCTTGTCCAGGAAGGTCTCGCACAGCTCAGTGAACACACGGCAGTAGTTGAGCACCCTGTGGAGGGAAAGAAAGGTGTGGGTCAGGGGGATGGTTGGTGGGGAGCATGGAGTGGGTTGTGTGGGCAATGGGTCCCAGAACCTATCTCAGACCATGGGACACTGTCAACTGTTTAAGCGTCCCATAGATCCAACCAAACCAAAGTTCCCGAGGAAGGAGCAATGGTCCCAAACACAAACACAATTACTCTCTACAAATCAACCCAAGGAAGGAGTGATGAACCCAAGGACAAACACACGACTGATTTATAAACCAACCCAACCTCCAGGAAGAAGCAATAATCCCAAAGAAAAAAAAGGGTAAATACATAATCCCTGACACTCTGGAATGGAAGATTCTTTCCACCTCAAAGCCTTCTGAGAATGAAGGCCTATTCTACCCCAAACCAATCTATGAAGGAGATTTGGGGTTTGTGATGTGGCTCTGTCCCTGCTGAGTTGCTACGAGCTTAAAATGTGGGGAAGAGATGTTTGGAAACAAAGGAACCATGGGAAGAAAAGAAAGATCCCCAAATGCATTTGGAATCTTCTTGGATTGGGATCCCCAGCAGGTTCAAGGGCTTCTTATTGGGATCCCCATTGGGCTTGGGATCTTCTTGTTGTGTTGGGATCCCCAATGAGTTTGTGATCCCCAGTGGCTTCAAGTGCTTCTCGTTGCATTTGGATCCCCAACAGCTTCAGGTGCTTCTTGTTGCACCAAGACCACCCATGGGTTTGGAATCCCCAGTGGGTTTGGGATCTTCCTGTTGTGTTGGGATCCCAATGGGTTTGGGATCCCCAACAGCTTTAAGTGCTTCTTGTTATGTTTGGATCCCCTATGAGTTCGGGATTTTTTGTGTTGGGATCCCCAGTGGGTTTGGGATTCCCTTGTTGCGTTGGGATCTCCAGTGGGTCTGAGATTCCCTTGTTGTGTTGGGATCCCCAGTGGGTTTGGGATTCCCTTTTTGTGCTGGGATCCCCAGTGGGTCTGAGATTCCCTTGTTGTGTTGGGATACCCAGTGGGTTGGAGATCCTCAATGGCTTCAGGTGCTTTTTTGCTTTGGAGAAACATCTTAAAATATGGGAAACTCATCTGCATGGAACTTGGAACACAAGGTAGGAGATTTCTGGAACCGCAGAACCATGAGCAGAACACAAAGGTGAGAAAGGAAAACAACACAGATGCAGCAAATCCCCAAAATAGCCACATCAGAGAGCAGAGTAGCCAACTCCTGCTGCTCCAGACACAGTCACTCACTTGTCCAGGTCCTCCCGTGCCACGGCCATGTGGTAGGCACTCTCAAGGGTGAGGACTCCCTGGAAGAGCTGCAGGGCCAGGGGCAAGTTGGTCTCCACATTCTCAATGGCATAGAGCGCCGAGCAGACGCAGTCTGAGGCGGCCTCGTGTAGGTTGGAGGAGGTCTTGTCTTGTTGCTGCAAGGAGGAGGAGGAAAAAGGGCAGATGGGTTTGGGAGAATGAGACAGATCTGTATGTTGTGCCACACACGGGGCAGCCCAGAGCACTGCAGGACGTGCATTGAGTGTTGTCTGCTCCTTCTGCTGAACAGGAGCTCTTGTTTGCATTTGTCCTTTGTTTAATTTGCACCATGGAACAGATGCAAATGAGCTTCCTGTTAACGAGGGGAGGAAGCGATACAACGTGGGGCTGCACCTCCAGAAAACGTCAGAATCCCTTTGCTGCTGGTGCTCTGCCATGTGCATAAAAGCACAAAAACCCCTTTGGAATTAAGCAATAAAAGTGTCAGCAAGGGAATTAAATTTTCTGCTGAAAACCTGATTTTCAGCATTGATTTCAGTGCTAAGCAAACGCAGTTTGTTCAAAGAAGAACATAGATGAAGAAAATACATTTTTCTCCTACCCAAGGAATACAGACAACTCCTCAAACCAAATGTAACCCCGAAACTTCAGTTCATGACTATGGCAAACCAATGACCAAGCTGCAAACCTGGCCGTGGTGGTGATCCCCGGACAGGCTGGAAATGGCATTACTCAGCCACGCCACCCCCAAAACTGGGAGCCCAGAACATTCCCATCCAACACATGGGATGGAGTTATAGGAAGAGAAGCAGCACCATATGGACTTAAGAGCACCACAACAGGAGGGATACTCACCAACACCTCAAAAAGGAGTGACAGCAGCTTGCTGTTGGCCATGAAGGTGCTGTCCAGGACCCCCAGGTTGAACCAGCTCCCCAGGCACCGGAAGATTTTGATGAGCATCTTCTCATCATTGCCTGCTTTCTCCACACACGTCATCTACGGCAAGACAAGAAAAACCACTTGCAGCACCCACATGATTTGAGAAATGAGGTTGGGGAAAGACAGCCATCCTGGAGACTCTGCGGGGTGACCTTCGTGTCCCCCAAGGGACGCACGGTTTGGGTTCTGGGTGCTGCCGTGCAGAGCCAATTGGACTCAACAATCCTCACGGGTCCCTTCCAACTTTGGGGTATTCTAAGATTTAACGATTCTAGGATCCTAAGGCACCCAAAAGGTCATGCTGGGCTTCCAGAGATCCTCACTGGGCTCATAAATTTCCAAAGGCAGGTTTTGCACTTCAGCCCAGCCCATGGCTGGACCCACAGCCATGAGATTAATGACATTTATCTGTACTCAAACACTGAGAACCAGAAGACAAATCACTTAATGGTTTGGGACCTTCAATCCTGCAATGGTCTGGGGCCAAGGGGACCCTCTATCCCAGAATGGTTTGGTGTGGAAAGGAAATCCAATCCCAAAACTGTCTGAGGTGGATGGGACCTCCTATCCCAGAACTGTTTGGGGTGGAAGGGAAATGGGGAGAAGACCCAATGGAGAACGTGCCCCATGTACTGCAGCACATGCCCTTACCAGCAGTGAGACAACAGTGCTGGAGTAGTAGGCCAAGTCCTCGATGATCTCGGTGCGGCGGTTGGCCCCGATGCGCAGCGAGCGGCTGTGCACCTCCTCGGGCAGCACCGTCAGGATCTCCAGCAGGAAGGGCAGTGAGGTGACATCATTGCTGTACCTGGAAGCAACCAGAGCATAGAGAGCACGTGGGCAGGGGGCAGAAACGTAGATGTGGAATTCTAAGCGCTGTCACATGTGGAGTGATGGATGGGAATTCCACCTCTACTCAGAGGCGACCTGAGAAGCTCCTCATTACTGACTGAGCCACAGAAACACCCCCATTGCTGCCCCATTTGCTGCCACGTGTCTTTTCAGATCGCACAGGTCTGTCCACCAGCAGACACAAACCATCACTTACTTTTCGACCAGCGTCTGCACGCAGCCCTTCCAAGAAGCCATCTGCAGGGCCAGGTCTGCTATTGCTAAAGCGAGCTGCGAAGGAGAGAAAACACAGCTTAGAGTGGAGATGCAAAACCCTCAAACATCCCTCATTGTGGGATGTTTGTGCCCCTCTGCTACCCAGCCATCCCATCTCACTGAGCACTTCCACCCCAGCTCAGGAGGGGCATTCCCAGCCAGCTGGCAGGAGGAGCTCTGCGGGCTCCCTTCCTTCAGCTTGCTGTCTGTGTTCCAATAGTACTAGGGGGAAAAATGAGCTCAGGTTTGGCAGCCCAATGGCCCTGCTGCACAGCTGATGCAGGCTCGGTGCCCCACGCTTGGTGCTGGGTTACTTAAAGACTTGGCTGGGCCGCACAGCACCACTGAGATTTGGGATAATGGGATGGGAGGGGTTTCCCAGAACACAACAGTGTCCACAGGGGATACAGAAATCAATTCAATGGGGACAAAGCATTGATCAGTTTAAATACAGTTATCAGATGGAGACAGGGAACAGTATCCTGTGCTTGGCATCCTGTGCTTGGCTCTCCTTGCTCTACGCTGGAGGAAAAGCAGCCAAGAAGACCTCGGGAAGAGCTTTGGTGGAAAAAAATCAGCTCCAGGGGAAGCCCTAACCCTGCTGGGAGCAGCCCCAGAGCCTCCCCCTACCTGGGTGACGATGACTGGCGAGAGGTCCTTCAAGTTCTGGATGTGGGACAGCAAAGAATCACGCAGGGACGCGTGTGAGTCGGTGGGGAGCTCGTAGAATGAGGTCTGGATCTTCATCTTCATCGTCTGCGCTGCAAAGTAGCACGACTCCACATCCTGCCGGATCTGCAGGAGCTGGTCTGAGATCTCCCAGGCATGAACCTGTGGGTGAAGGCAGAGTATTAAAGATGCAAACACACCTCTACATTCCCTGCACCAACACCGTTAGCCACACGATGAACTCCCCGTCACCAAATATTGGTCTACTGAACACTGGACATGGGGGCTGAGGCTGATGGTGGCACCCAACTGGAGCGCCAGTTTTTGTTTCAGTGAAATTATTTTGTTCCTCTGAAATCCACCTTTCTTTCCCTTAGCCCCAATAGTTCCCATTAGTTCCCATCACTGCATGCACCAGACACAGTCCCAAAGGGTTTAACCGATGAGAAGTGAGGCTGGGAAGAGGTGGATCCATCATGGGATTGGGGAATGGTTCAAGCAAGGGGGGCTCCTGCAGCCCCTCAGTGGTCTGGGGTTGGCAGGGGCCTTCAGCCCACCTTGCTCCAAACCTTCTCAATGCAAACCCTAACACACTAATCCTAAAGTGATAACTCTAATCCTAAACTAAAAATCTTAACCCTAAACCCCGACTGCATACTGAAAAGGAAGGCTCGCTCCTCCCTTTCCCCACACTCAGCTCCTTCCACAGCCTGTGTGAGGATTTCTTCTACCTCCCAGTCCCACCCAGGCTTCCAAAATGACTTTGGGCTGCAAAGGCCGCGTGTTGAAGGTGATGACAAACACCACAACAACCAAGATGGGTGCTCCAATAAAGACCAAGGCCCTAATGAAGCCCCTAACCTGAACAAATACCACGGCCAAAGGTTTCTTAAGGTTAATTAGGGGTTACCCTTCTACCTTGCACTTCCATATTCTCATTCCGTTAGCTTTAGGAATAGAGCCAAGGAACACCGTATCAGAATGAGCCATCAACACGAGCCCTGCCTGGCTCCTATCTATCACTAAGCCAAAAATCCACCTCAAAGCACAACCACACTGCACTAAGCCATCACTAAAAACCAACCGTGCTCACAGCTCTATGCACAGCAGCAGCCACAAAACACTTGGAGCTTGGTTACATCCATGGGACGCCTGTGAGGCAGGAGAACAGTGAAGGCATTTGGGACTTCCACCTCCCTAAAGCCCACAGCTCCATGTGCTCTGCAGCTCAACCTCTGCATGGCTCCATTGCTGCCAACCACGAGGACCAAGACACTCCTGGGGGGCTACAGAGCCATACCCGGAGCAGAGGGAGAGTCCAAAAGGGAATCAAGGACCTCTTGGAAGGCACCAGAGCCACTCCAGGAGCTCCTGGGGGACACCAAGGCTGTATCAGGAGCTCAGGGGACCTTCTGGGGTCACCATAGAATTACTGAGCAGCATTAGGATTGTACTAGGAGCACCGGGGATCAATTGGGGGATACTGGGGAGCTCTTGGAGGGTACCAGGACACTCCTCAGGGCATCAGAGCCATACTAAGAGCGCCTGGAGGGTATCGGGACCCACTGAGGGCACCAGAACAGAAACCCTCCATGGGGAGTGAAGGAAGCCCTGGGGGACACTGAGCCACTCCTGGAGGGCACCATGACACCCCACGGCCACGCTGAGAGCACAGAGGAGCACTGGGGAGCACCAGGGAGCTCTTAGGAGGGATCGAGAACACTCCCGGCAGCACCGAGTCTCACAGATCACAGAATGACCCGGGTTGGAAGGGACCTCAAGGACCATGTAGATCAAACCCCCCTGCCTGGCAGGGCCACCAAACATACACCTTTACTAGATCAGGTTGCCCAGGGCCCCGTCCAACCTGGCCTTGAACACCTCCAAGGACGGGGCATCCACAACCTCCCTGGGCAGCCTGTTCCAGGGCCTAACCACTCTCCTAGTGAAGAACTTCCCCCTAACATCCAACCTAAATCTTCCCTCTTTTAACTTCAAACCATTTCCCCGTGTCCTGCTATTGTCAGCCCTTTCCAAGAGTTTACTCCCCTCCTGGGAGTAAGTTCCCTTCAGGTATTGAAAGGCTGCAATGAGGTCACCCCGCAACCTTCTCTTCTCCAGGCTGAACAAACCCAGCTCCCTCAGCCTGTCCTCATAGGGGAGGTGCTCCAGCCCCCTGATCATCTTCCTGTCCCTCCTCTGGACCCTTTCCATAATCTCCATATCTTTCTTGTACTGAGGGCTCCACACCTGGACACAGTACTCCAGATGGGGCCTCACAAGAGCAGAGTAGAGAGGGACGATCACCTCCCTGTCCCTGCTGACCACCCCTCTCCTGATGGAGCCCAGGATCCCATTTGCTTTCTGAGCTGCCAGAGCGCACTGCTGGCTCATGTTGAGTCTCTCGTCCATCAGGACCCCCAGGTCCTTAAGGACCACTCCTCCCAGCCTGTACAGGTGCCTGGGCTTCTTCCAGCCCAAATGCAAACACTTTGCCGTGCTGAACCTCATTAAGTTCACCCAAGCCCAGCTTTCCAGCCTGTCTCCCCTATGAGGACACCGGGCCATCCCTGTGTGACCACCGGACCCCCCCGGTGCCGCTCCCCGCCGCTCCCCGCCCCTCTCACCTCCCAGAACCGCCGCCCCCCCAGCTCCAACTCCCCGCCCCCCCCCCCCCCCCTCCACGTGCTGCCCCCTCCCCGCACCGAGCGCTGCAGCTCGCCCAGCCAGCAGCTGGCCCGCTCCTTGCCGCTGGGGTCGGGGTCGTGGTAAAGGGCCTGCACGGCTTGGTACACCAGCTGTAAGCTGGGTTGGGCCCCGCCGCCCTCCATGGCCGCAGCCGCCGCTCTCAGGGCCGCCCTCCTCCTCCTCCCGCCGCCATCTTTGGGGCCTACGCGCCGGTACCGGAGCGCGGCGGTGCGACGCGAAATGTGTTCCCCCCGGAAACTTCGAAACGGGAAGTTCCGCCCCGCAAGGAAATGAGTTCCGCTCTTAATTTCCTGTTCGCCGGTGTTACGCCAATAGCGCTCCCTCCCGGAAACAAAGTTCCGGTCAAATCACCCCAATGTGATCCCATTAACCCCCCTGCGGTCCCATTAACCCCATTGTGATTCCATTAACCCCACTGGGATCCCATTAACCCCATTGTGATTCCATTAACCCCACCGGGATCCCATTAACCTCATTTGAATCCCATTAACTCCACTGGGATCTCATTAACCCCATTGTGATCCCATTAACCCCCCTGCGATCCTATTAACCCCACTGGGATCCCATTAACCCCACTGGGATCCCATTAACCCCATTGGGATCCCATTAACCCCACTGTGATCCCATTAACCTCATTGGGATCCCATTAACCTCATTGTGATACCATTAACCCCATTGTGATGCCATTTACCCCACTGGGATCCCATTAACCCCACTGGAATCCCATTAACCACATTGGGATCCCATTAACCTCATTGGAATCCCATTAACCCCATTGGGATCCCATTAACCTCATTGGAATCCCATTAACCCCATTGGGATCCCATTAACCCCATTGGGATCCCATTAACCCCACTGTGATCTCATTAACCCCACTGGAATCCCATTAACCCCATTGTGATCCCATTAACCCCACTGAGATCCCATTAACACCCCTGGGATCCCATTAACCCCATTGGGATCCATTTACCCCATTGTGATCCCATTAACCCCACTGGGATCCCATTAACACTCCTGGGATCCCATTAACCCCACTGGGATCCCATTAACCCCATTGGAATCCCATTAACCTCATTGTGATCCCATTAACCCCATTGTGATACCATTAACCCCATTGTGATCCCATTAACTTCACTGGGATCCCATTAACCCCACTGGGATCCCATTAACCCCACTGGAATCCCATTAACCCCACTGGGATCCCATTAACCCCACTGGGATCCCATTAACCCCATTGGGATCCCATTAACCTCATTGGAATCCCATTAACCCCATTGTGATCCCATTAACCACACTGGGATCCCATTAACCCCACTGGGATCCCATTAACCCCATTGTGATCCCATTAACTCCACTGGGATCCCATTAACCCCACTGGGATCCCATTAACCCCACTGGGATCCCATTTGCCCCCATTGTGATCCCATTAACCTCAATGGGATCCCATTAACCCCATTGGGATCC
This sequence comes from Coturnix japonica, assembly GCF_054131305.1. NCBI lineage: Eukaryota > Metazoa > Chordata > Aves > Galliformes > Phasianidae > Coturnix > Coturnix japonica. Next base: position 458,253 of record NC_140663.1, read on the forward strand.
CATTTAACCAATTGTGATTCCATTAACCCCCCTGCAATCCCATTAACCCCACTGGAATCCCATTAACCCCACTGGGATCCCATTAACCCCACTGGGATCCCATTAACCCCATTGGGATCCCATTAACCTCATTGGAATCCCATTAACCCCATTGTGATCCCATTAACCACACTGGGATCCCATTAACCCCACTGGGATCCCATTAACCCCATTGTGATCCCATTAACTCCACTGGGATCCCATTAACCCCACTGGGATCCCATTAACCCCACTGGGATCCCATTTGCCCCCATTGTGATCCCATTAACCTCAATGGGATCCCATTAACCCCATTGGGATCCCATTTAACCAATTGTGATTCCATTAACCCCCCTGCAATCCCATTAACCCCATTGTGATCCCATTAACCCCACTGGGATCCCATTAACCCCCCTGCAATCCCATTTACCCCACTGGGATTCCATTAAACTCATTGGAATCCCATTAACCCCACTGGAATCCCATTAACCCCATTGTGATCCCATTAACCCCAATGGGATCCCATTAACCCCATTGTGATCCCATTAACCCCACTGTGATCTCATTAACCCCACTGGAATCCCATTAACCCCACTGGGATCCCATTAACCCCACTGGGATCCCATTAACCCCACTGGGATCCCATTTGCCCCCATTGTGATCCCATTAACCTCAATGGGATCCCATTAACCCCATTGGGATCCCATTTAACCAATTGTGATTCCATTAACCCCCCTGCAATCCCATTAACCCCATTGTGATCCCATTAACCCCACTGGGATCCCATTAACCCCCCTGCAATCCCATTTACCCCACTGGGATTCCATTAACCTCATTGGAATCCCATTAACCCCACTGGAATCCCATTAACCCCATTGTGATCCCATTAACCCCAATGGGATCCCATTAACCCCATTGTGATCCCATTAACCCCACTGGGATCCCATTAACCCCACTGGGATCCCATTTGCCCCCATTGTGATCCCATTAACCTCAATGGGATCCCATTAACCCCATTGGGATCCCATTTAACCAATTGTGATTCCATTAACCCCCCTGCAATCCCATTAACCCCATTGTGATCCCATTAACCCCACTGGGATCCCATTAACCCCCCTGCAATCCCATTTACCCCACTGGGATTCCATTAACCTCATTGGAATCCCATTAACCCCACTGGAATCCCATTAACCCCATTGTGATCCCATTAACCCCAATGGGATCCCATTAACCCCATTGTGATCCCATTAACCCCACTGGGATCCCATTAACCCCACTGGGATCCCATTTGCCCCCATTGTGATCCCATTAACCTCAATGGGATCCCATTAACCCCATTGGGATCCCATTTAACCAATTGTGATTCCATTAACCCCCCTGCAATCCCATTAACCCCATTGTGATCCCATTAACCCCACTGGGATCCCATTAACCCCCCTGCAATCCCATTTAACCCACTGGGATTCCATTAACCTCATTGGAATCCCATTAACCCCACTGGAATCCCATTAACCCCATTGTGATCCCATTAACCCCAATGGGATCCCATTAACCCCATTGTGATCCCATTAACCCCACTGTGATCTCATTAACCCCACTGGAATCCCATTAACCCCACTGGGATCCCATTAACCACATTGGGATCCCATTTACCCCACTGGGATCCCATTAACCCCATTGGGATCCCATTAACCACACTGTGATTTCATTAACCACACTGGGATCCCATTAACCACACTGGGATCCCATTAACCCCATTGGGATCCCATTAACCACACTGTGATCCCATTTACCCCACTGGGATCCCATTTACCCCATTGTGATCCCATTAAACCCATTGGGATCCCATCAACCTCATTGGGATCTCATTAACCCCATTGTGATCCCATTTACCCCACTGCGATCCCATTAACCCCATTGGGATCCCATTAACCTCATTGGGATCTCATTAACCCCACTGGGATCCCATTAACCCCACTGGGATCCCATTAACCACACTGTGATCCCATTTACCCCACTGGGATCCCATTTACCCCATTGTGATCCCATTAACCCCACTGGGATCCCATTAACACCCCTGGGATCCCATTAACCCCATTGGGATCCCATTAACCTCATTTGAATCCCATTAACTCCACTCGGATCTCATTAACCCCATTGTGATCCCATTAACCCCACTGGGATCCCATTAACCCCACTGGGATCCATTAACCCCACTGGAATCCCATTAACCCCATTGGAATCCCATTAACCTCATTGTGATCCCATTAACCTCATTGGGATCTCATTAACCCCACTGGGATCCCATTAACTCCACTGGGATCCCATTAACCACACTGTGATCCCATTTACCCCACTGGGATCCCATTTACCCCATTGTGATCCCATTAACCCCACTGGGATCCCATTAACACCCCTGGGATCCCATTAACCTCATTTGAATCCCATTAACTCCACTGGGATCTCATTAACCCCATTGTGATCCCATTAATCCCACTGGGATCCCATTAACCCCATTGGGATCCATTAACCCCACTGGAATCCCATTAACCCCATTGTGATCCCATTAACTCCACTGGGATCCCATTTACCCCACTGGGATACCATTAACCCCATTTGGATCCCATTAACCTCATTGGGATCCCATTAACCCCACTGTGATCCCATTAACCCCACTGGGATCCCATTAACACCCCTGGGATCCCGTTAACCCCATTGGGATCCATTAACCCCACTGGAATCCCATTAACCCCATTGTGAGCCCATTAACCCCATTGAGATCCCATTAACTACACTGTGATCCCATTTACCCCACTGGGATCCCATTAACCCCACTGGGACCCCATTAACCCCACTGGGATCCCATTAACCCCACTGGGATCCCATTAATTCCATTGGGATCCTATTAAACCCATTGGGATCCCATTGTGCCAATGGGACACTGTAACCACGCTGGGATCCTATTATCCCATTGGGATCCCATTAACCTCATTGGAATCCCATTAACCCCATTGGGATCCCATTAACACCCCTGGGATCCCATTAACCCCATTGGGATCCATTAACCCCACTGGGATCCCATTAACCCCACTGTAATCCCATTAACCCCATTGAGATCCTATTAACTACACTGTGATCCCATTTACCCCACTGGGATCCCATTAACCCCACTGGGACCCCATTAACCCCACTGGGATCCCATTTACCCCACTGGGATCCCATTAACCCCATTGGGATCCCATTAACCCCACTGTGACTCAATTATCCCTCGTTGGATGCCATTACCCCATTGTTTCCAATGAGATCCCATTATTATCCTATAACCACTCTGGGATCCCATTGACTCCAGTAGGATCCCATTATCTCCACCGTGATCTCATTGTCCCGGTTGGGTCTCATTATGTCAATGGGACTCCATTAACCCCACTGGGATCTCTTATCTCAGCTGGATCCTATTAACCCCCATAAGATCCCATTATCCCCAACCGAGTCCCATCATCCAAATGGGATCCTAATGGGAAATAGGTTGGGTTGGAAAGGTCCTTTAAGTTCATAGGACTGTGGGATGGTTGGGTTGGAAAGGTCCTTTAAGATGATGGAGCCATAGGGTGGTTGGGTTGGAAGGGTCCTTTAAGATCGTAGGGCTGTGGGATGGTTGGGTTGGAAGGGTCCTTTAAGATAATACCACTGTGGGGTGGTTGGGTTGGAAAGGTCCTTAAAGATCACAGAGCCATAGGATGGTTGGGTTGGAAGGGTCCTTAACGATCATAGAATGATGGGGTGGTTGGGTTGGAAGGGTCCTTAAAGATCACAGAGACATAAGATGGTTGGGTTGGAAGGGTCCTTTAAGATCATAGCACTGTGGGGTAGTTGGGTTGGAAAGGTCCTTAAAGATCACAGAGCCATAGGATGGTTGGGTTGGAAAGGTCCTTAAAGATCACAGAACCATATGATAGTTGGGTTGGAAGGGTCTATAGAGATGATAGACCCTTTGATTGGTTGGGTTGGGTTGGGTGCTGTTGGAAAGGTCCTTAAAGATCAAAGAACCGTTGCGTTGAAAGAGTCCTTAAAGATAATAAAGCACCGAATGGTCGAGCTGCAAGTGATCCCGGAGCCCCCCAACCCCAACCGGGGGCTGAATGCCTCCCCCACCCCCCCGATCCTTACGGGCACAGTTGGGTGAGTCACATCTGGATGGGGGGGTTGGGGGGGGAGGCGGGGCACATCTGGGCGGGGCAGCCCCTGGCAGGTCCTGGCAGCTCCGTTCTGCTCCGCGGCCCCGCCCGGTGCAGCAGCGGCATCACCGGGACCGGCGCCAAACGGGCGGTGCCGGAGCCGTTCCGCTGCTCCGAGCGGCGCCGCGACGCTACCGGTGAGGGGCGAGGGGACCCCCGGATTGGGGGAGGGGGGAGGTGGGATAGGGACAAAGGGGGGCGGGACCTCGTGCTGCCCGGCAAAGGGGCGTGGGGGGTCTGGGGAGGGGGGGCGGCTTCTGGTGGGGCTGCTCTCAGCGATGCACTGCACTCATCCTGCCCCATAGCTTCCCCCATAGAGGTTCCGCAGTATGCCCCATAACCAGCCTGGACCCCGGCCCTATAGCTGCATCACTGCCCGCCCTATAGATGCTCCGTAGCATGTCCTATAGATCCCCTCCACTCCAACCTATAGCTGCCCTAAACTTTTGCCCTACAGCTGCCCTACTGCATGTTCTCTAACTGCCCCACACTCCACCCTATAGGTGCTCTGAACCTGTGCCCTATAGCCACCCTATAATTACATACATACCCTATAATTGTCCTACAGCTGCCTGTAGCTGCCCTGGACCTTTGTCTTACAGTCATATCTCAGTCCACCCTATAGCCTCCCTATACATGCCCTATAGCTGCCCTACAGCTCTATAGCTGCCCCCAGCCTCCTATTCCCTCTCCCCCCCCCCTCCCACACAGACACCAGTGTGACACCAATGGGGCAGCCACTGTGGGGGCTCAAGGACAGCATTGGGGACGGGATCAGGGCAGGGCTGGGGCCAGTGACATCCCTGTGCCCCCAGACACAGAGCAGGACAGTGTCACAGCACCCTGAGCACTGACCCCACGCCTCGCCATGGCCACCAACTCCCCTGTGTTCCCCATTGGCTCTGGGGTGACAACAGCAGTGCCACGTGAGTGTCCCCATATCATGAAGTCCCCAATGCCATTCATTATCCAATCCGGTTTAATGGGGGTCCTCCCACTCACCATGTCCCATCCTTGGAGTGTCCCCATCAGCAGTCCATGGGGTGTCCCCATGTTCCATCATTGGGGTGTCCCCATCCCCTGCCTATGTTCCATCACTGGGGTGTCCCCATCGCCAATCCATGGGGTATCCCCATCCACTGCTCCGTGTCCCATTACTGGGATATCCCCATCCCCTGCCCTGTCACATTGTTGTGGTGACCCCATCACCAGTCCATGGGGTGCCCCCATGTCCCATCATTGGGGTACCCCCATCCTCTGCTCTGTGTCCCATTACTGGGGTATCCCCATCCCCTGCCCTGTCACACTGTGGTATCCCCATCCCCCACCCCATGTCTCCATCAGGAAGCTATGGGGCTCCTACGGGGGCTTTGGCACCTTTGGGGTGTCCTAGGGCTGGGATGTGATCACAGGGTCTTCCTCATTTGGGATCATGTTGTAGGAGTCCCCGAAGAGTCAGTGCCGGATACGGTGGTGTTGGTGTGCGCCTTCACCGCTGCCTTCATTGCTGTGGCCATCGTGGTAGTGGTGGTGTGTCGGTGTTGGAAGCGCTGCTGTGGGAGAACAGGTGAGGACATGAGGACGGGGTGGAGTGGAGATGGGGTGGGACTAGGATGGGATGGGGGGGTAGGGGGATGGATGGGGATGGAGGTGCTGTGCAGCACAGCCCCCATCTCCCTGTGGTTACAGCCCAGGACCCTGCAGCATTGGAGGGGAACATGAACAGTGCGGCGGTGCCCATGGGAACCCCGAAGAGCCCAGAAGACTGAGTCCTGCGGGAGCCCCACGCGTGTCCCCGTCAATACAATAAAGCTCCGCTGCTGCCATCGCCTGCATTCATCATTGGGAACTCGTGGATACGCCCCCTCCCCTTAATCCCGCCCCCACCCCAAAGCGAATGCACTCAGGGCATTGCCCAGACCCCGCCCCCTGTTTAGACCCCGCCCCTTTTGGTTTAAGCCACGCCCCTTATGTACAGACCCCGCCCCCAGGTTCTATTGCTCTCCCTGCCGGTGTCCCCATTCCATTCCCATTGGCGTCCCATTGGGGACAGGTGCCCTCCACAACAGTAATGCCCTCCTCTCAGGTAGTAACTGTGCCCCAAAAGCAAACTTTTTTCCCTCAAAAAATGACTTTCCCTCCCTAAAACCACCTTTTCCCTGTCCCCACAAAATCAATCTTCCTTCCCCCAAAAACAATTTTCTACACCCAAACTTTCTCTCCTCACAAAACACAATTTTTCCTTTAAAAAAACCCCAACTTTCCTTCCCAAAAACTTCCCCCCACACACAAAAAAATACCTTTTTTCCCTTACAATCCCAGCTATTCCATCACTTTGCCTCCTCAAAAAACAGGTTTCCCTTCACAAAACCCAAATTTTCCTCACAAAACCCAACCTTTCCTTCCCAAAACTCAACTTTTCCTTCACAAAATCCAACTTTTTCCTCACAAAACCCAACTTTTCCCTCACAAAACTCAACTTTTCTCTCACAAAACCCAACTTTTCCCTCACAAAACTCAACCTTTCCCTCACAAAACCCAACTTTTCCCTCACAAAACTCAACTTTTCTCTCACAAAACCCAACTTTTCCTCACAAAACCCAACTTTTCCTTCACAAAATCCAACTTTTCCCTCACTAAATCCAACCTTTCCCTCACAAAACCCAAATTTTCTCTCACAAAACTCAACTTTTCTCTCACAAAACCCAACTTTTCCCTCACAAAACCCAACTTTTCCTTCACAAAACCCAACTTTTCCCTCACAAAACCCAACCCTTCCTTCACAAAACCCAACCTTTTCCTCACAAAACTCAACTTTTCTCTCACAAAACCCAACTTTTCCCTCACAAAACTCAACCTTTCCCTCACAAAACCCAACTTTTCCCTCACAAAACTCAACTTTTCTCTCACAAAACCCAACTTTTCCCTCACAAAACCCAACTTTTCCCTCACAAAACTCAACCTTTCCCTCACAAAACCCAACTTTTCCCTCACAAAACTCAACCTTTCCCTCACAAAACCCAACCTTTCCCTCACAAAACCCAACTTTTCCCTTACAAAACCCAACCCTTCCTTCACAAAATCCAACCTTTTCCTCACAAAACACAACTTTTCCCTCACAAAACTCAACCTTTCCCTCACAAAACCCAACTTTTCCCTCACAAAACCCAACCCTTCCCTCACAAAACCCAACCTTTTCCTCCCCAAACCAATCTTTCCCTCACAAAACACAACTTTTCCCTCACAAAATCCAACTTTTCCCTCACAAAACTCAACCTCTCCCTCACAAAACCCAACTTTTCCCTCACAAAACTCAACTTTTCCCTCACAAAACTCAACCTTTCCCTCACAAAACCCAAACTTTCCTTCCCAAAACCAATCTTTCCCTCACAAAACCCAACCTTTCCCTCACAAAACTCAACCTTTCCCTCACAAAACCCAACTTTTCCCTCACAAAATCCAACTTTTCCCTCACAAAATTCAACCTTTCCCTCACAAAAGCCAACCCTTCCTTCACAAAACCCAACCTTTTCCTCACAAAACCCAACCCTTCCTTCACAAAACCCAACTTTTCCCTCACAAAACCCAACTTTTCCCTTACAAAACCAAACCTTCCTTCACAAAATCCAACCTTTTCCTTCACAAAATCCAACTTTTTCCTCACAAAACCCAACTTTTCCCTCACAAAACTCAACTTTTCTCTCACAAAACCCAACTTTTCCCTCACAAAACTCAACCTTTCCCTCACAAAACTCAACCTTTCCCTCACAAAACCCAACTTTTCCCTCACAAAAGCCAACCCTTCCTTCACAAAGTCCAACCTTTTCCTCACAAAACCCAATAATTCCCTCACAAAACCCAACTTTTCTTCCCCAAATCTCTTTTTTTTCTCTTCAAAACCTGACTTTTCCCTCACAAATTCATCTTTTCCCTCCCAAACCGAACTTTCCCCTCACAAAACCCACTTTTCCTCCCTAAATCTCACCTTTTGTCCTCAAACTCCAACATTTCCCCCACAAAACCCAACTTTCCCTCCACAAAAGCCACTTTTCTCCTCCTAAGTACTAACCTTCCCTTCACAAAACCCACTTTGCTTCTCCCAAACCCAACTTTCTCTTCACAAACCCACTTTTCCTCCCTAAATCTTACTTTTTCTCCTCAAAATCCATCATTTCCCTCACAAAATTCACTCTTCCCCCTCCCAAACCCAACTTTCTCTTCATAAACCCCACTTTTCCTCCTTAAATCTCACTTTTTCTCAAAATCCATCATTTCCCTCACAAACGCAACTTTACCCCTCACAAAACCCACTTTTCCTTCATGAACTGAGCTCTTTCCCTCACAAACCCAACTTTTCCCTCACAAAATCCACTTTTTCCCTACTCAAATGCAACTTTCTCCATAGAAATCCCACCCTTCCCGTCACAAACCCAACTTTTCCCTCACAAACCCAACTTTCTCCCTCACAAAATCCACTTTTCCCCCTCTTAGACCGAACCTTCCCTCATAAAACCCAACTTTTCTCCTCCCACATGGAACTTTTCTCCCCCAAACTCAACTTTTCCCCTCACAAAATCTACTTTTTCCCTTCTCAAATGCAACTTTCTCCTCACAAAACCCACTTTTCTCCCCCGAAACACAGTTTTCCCTCAGAAAACTTACTTTCTCCCCCACAAAATCCACTTTTCCTTCATGAATGGAACTTTTCTCCTCACAAATCCGACTTTCCCCTCACAAAATCCAATTTTCCTCTTCTCAAATGCAACTTTCTCCATAGAAAACCCAAGTTTTCCCTCACAAACCCAACTTTCTCCTCACAAAACCCACTTTTCTCCCCCGAAACACAGTTTTCCCTCAGAAAACTTACTTTCTCCTCCACAAAATCCACTTTTCCTTCATGAATGGAACTTTTCTCCTCACAAACCCAACTTTCCCCTTACAAAATCTACTTTTTCCCTTCTCAAATGCAAGTTTCTCCATACAAATCCCACTGTTCCCATCACAAACCCAACTTTCTCCCCCACAAAACACACTTTTCCTTCATGAACTGAGCTCTTCTCCTCACAAACACAACTTTTCCCCTCACAAAATCCACTTTTTCCCTTCTCAAATGCAACTTTCTCCTCACAAAACTCACTTCCCCCCCCAACCCAATTTTCCAACAGAAAACTTACTTTCTTTACTTTTTTTTTTCACAAAACCCACTTTTCCTTCACAAACTTAACTCTTCTCACAAACTCAACTTTTCCCTCACAAAATCCACCTTCTCCCTTCTCAAATGCAACTTCCTCCATACAAATCCCACCGTTCCCATCACAATTCCAACTTTTCCCTCACAAACCCAACTTTTCCCCTCACAAAATCCACTTTTTCCCTTCTTAAATGCAACTTTCTCCATAGAAAACCCAACTTTTCCCTCCCAGACCCAACTTTCTCCCTCACAAAATCCACTTTTTCCCTTCTTAAATGCAACTTTCTCCCTAGAAATCCCAACTTTTCCCTCACAAACCCAACTTTTCCCCTCACAAAATCCACTTTTTCCTTTCTCAAATGCAACTTTCTCCATAGAAATCCCACTCTTCCCATCACAATCCCAACTTTTCCCATCACAAACCCAACTTTCTCCCTCACAAAACCCCACTTTTTCCCCTCCCACCCCGAACTTTCCCCTCCCAAAACTTTCCCTCCTCCCCAACTCCTCCTTCCCTCTCCCGCCTCTCTCCTCCCTTCCCTTCCCGCCCCGTCCCACCCCAAACTCCCCCCCGTCCCCCCCCACAGGCCGGGCCATGGCGGGCCCCGGGGCCGCTCCGCCGGGCTCGGGGGCTCCGTGCGGGCCGTGGGGCGGGGGCGGCCCGTGCTGGCTGTGGGCGCTGGCGTTGGGCCTGGCTCTCGGTCCCCGCCGTTGCCCCGCTGCTCCCCTCAACGCTTCGGTCTCTCCTCCCGAGCGCTGCCGGCGGCCCGCGGCCTGCGAACGGCTGCGCTTCGGTTCATGCCTGGGATCCGCGTTGCCCTACGCGCACACGTCCACGCTGCTGGCGGCGGACTCGGGATCGCAGGAGGAGGCGCACGGAAAGTTGCTCCTGTGGTCGGGTATGGGACGGGACGGATGGGGGGTGGTATGTGTGGTGGTGGGGATAGTGGGGGGTATTGAGGTGGTGGGGGGTTATGGGATGATGGGGAGTAATGGGGTTAATGAGGTGGTAAGGGGGAATGAGGTGGTGGGAGTGATGGGGATGATGGGGGGTAATGGAGCAGTGGAGTTGGGAGTATTGGAGGTGATGGGGGTGATGAGGATGAGGCGGGTGATGGAGATGATGGGGGTTAATGAAACAATGGAGTGGTGGAGGTAATGGGGTGAGTGGGGTAGTGGGTGGTAGTGATGATGGGGAGTGATGGGATGGTGGGGGGTAAGGAGGGTAATGGGGTGGCAGAGGTGGTGGGGGGTAAGGAGGGTAATGGGGTGGTAGAGGTGGTGGGGATGATGGAGGTGATGGGGTGGTGGGGAGTGATGGGATGGTTAGAGTAATGGGGTGGTGGGGTGATGGCGAGGTGGAGGTAATGGGAATAATGGGGCAGTGGGAGTGATGCAGTGGTGGAGGTGATGGAGGTAATGGAGTAGTGGGGGATAATGAGGCAATGGGGTGATGAGGTAGTGGAGAATGATGGGGATAATGGGCTGGTGGGGGGTGATGGGGTGGTGGGAATGATGAAGTGGTGGGGTATTATGGGGTTAACAGGGTGATGGGGTGATGGAGTGGTTGAGGTAATGGGGTGGTGGGGGGAAGTGGGATGATGAGATGGGGCAGCGTGGGGTCACTGCTAATATGGTCTGGTATGGGGCTAGGGGGTTGGTGGGGATGGTGGGGGATGATGGGGTGGTGTGAGATACAGGGGGTCACAGCATGGGGGACTATGGGGTTGTAGAGCAGTATGGAGGATGAGAGGAAGTATGGGATGAAGTGGAGTATGGGGTAGTAGAGGAGTATGGGGATAATGGGAACTATGGGGAATAATGGGGTAACGGAGAGGTGTGGATATGGGGAAAATGGAGGAGTATGGGGGGGAAAGGGAAGTTTGGAGGTAATGGGAAAGTATGGGTGTAATGATCTGGAGATCTGGCGGCATAAGGGGCTGTGGCAATAATGGGGGTTCCAGTGATATAAGGGGGGTGCTAAAGGGGTAATAGGGGGTTGGGGGAGTAATGAATGTGGAGGGTTGTAGCAGGGGCTATGGGGGCAGTAAGGGGAGTGTGGGGGTAATGGGGGAGTATAGGGGTACAACGAGGGGGTGTGAGGATATTAGTGCAGTGTGGAGGATAATATGTATGGGGTAGTGGGGTAATGGGAAGTTATATGGGAGAGTATGGAGGTAATAGAGGGATATAGGGGGAGTGCAGAGAGAATGGGAGATACATGAGTGGTGGGTGGTAATGGGGGAGTGGGTCGGTATGGGAGGTCAAGGGGGAGGTGACAGAGGGCTGGGTGCAATATGGGGCAGCAATATAGGGGAGCACTGCAGGGTTGTGGGGAAAGAAACAGCACCTGTGGATGCCCCATATCACCACCATCCCCCCCCCCAGGCCTGCGCAACGCACCGCGCTGCTGGGATGTGATCCAGCCACTGCTGTGCGCCGTCTACATGCCCAAGTGTGAGGATGGGCAGGTGGAGCTGCCCAGTCAGACCCTGTGCCAGGCCACACGTGCACCCTGCACCATTGTGGAGCGTGAGCGTGGCTGGCCCGACTTCCTCAAGTGCACTCCTGACCGCTTCCCTGAGGGCTGCCCGGTATGGGGACACTCGGGATACACCGAGGACATGGGGCACACTTGGGAATGTATTGGGGACACGGTGGGCACCAGCATCCTGCTGCCACACCTTCACATCCCTAGGGGTGGGTAGAATCTGGCTGTCCCCAACCTCACCACGAGATCAGAGTTCATCCTGGTGGTTTGTCATTAGAGTGCCACCTGCCCCTCTTCCTCCTTTTCTTTTTCTTTTTTTTCTCCTGTCTTTCTTTCTTTCACTTCCCCCTTATTTCTTTCCTTTTTTCCTTTCTCCTCTCCTATTCCAATCCTTCCTTCCCTTCTTCCACTCCCTCTTCCTCTTGCCTCTCTTTTCCATCTCCTCCTTTTCCTACTCCTCTCTCTCCTTCTTCTCTTTCCTTCTTTTCTTCCTTCTATCTACTCAGTCTTTTTATCCTCCTCCATCCCTGCTTCTTACTCTCTTTCCTCCCCCTCTCTTTTCCTCCTCCTCCCTCCCCTCTCCTTTTCCCTCCCCTCTTCTCCCTCCTTCTCCTCTCCCCTCCTCATCTCCTTCCCTTCCCCCTTCCTTCCCCCTGACTTGCCCTCTCCCCACAGAACGAGGTACAGAACATCAAGTTCAACAGCTCAGGGCAGTGTGAGGCGCCACTGGTGCGCACAGACAACCCCAAGAGCTGGTATGAGGATGTGGAGGGCTGTGGGATCCAGTGCCAGAACCCGCTCTTCACCGAGACGGAGCACCGTGAGATGCACGTCTACATTGCTGCCTTCAGCTCCGTCACCATCTTCTGCACCTTCTTCACCCTGGTGAGCAGTGCTGCTGGGAGACACCACGTGTAGCTGGGCCCTAAAGGAGCGCGGTCACCAATGTCCCTGTCCCACCCTAGGCCACCTTCGTTGCCGACTGGAGGAACTCCAACCGCTACCCTGCCGTCATCCTCTTCTATGTCAATGCCTGCTTCTTTGTGGGCAGCATCGGCTGGCTGGCACAGTTCATGGACGGCGCCCGCAATGAGATCGTGTGCCGTGCTGATGGCACCATGAGGCTGGGGGAGCCCACGTATGTTTCACTATCATCCTTGACCCAGGACGTGTTCTTGGGAGGGCTTTGGAGTTTTAGACCAAGAGGTCTACCCTGGGTCTGGTGGGGGTTCTTGGGGTTCTAGATTGAAAGCTGTCCTCTGGGCCTAGGGGGTTCTCGGAGCTCCAGGGTAAGAGATGTCCCCAGGACTAAGGGGCATTTTGGGGCTTGGGGACAAGAGGATGTCTCCCAGTGGCCAATGGCACCCCTGTCTTGCTCCCCATAGCTCCAATGAGACACTCTCCTGCGTCATCATCTTTGTCATCGTCTACTACTCGCTGATGTCAGGCGTCATCTGGTTCGTCATGCTGACCTACGCCTGGCACACGTCCTTCAAGGCGCTGGGCACCACCTACCAGCCGCTGCTGGGCAAGACCTCCTACTTCCACCTCATCACCTGGTCCATCCCTTTCGTGCTCACTGTGGCCATCCTGGCTGTGGCACAGGTAATAGAAGCCCACCTTCCCCCCCAGATCCCTGCTTGTTCAGGTGGATGCAGCCAGGTGACATCCCCATCTCACCAGGTGGATGGTGACTCCGTCAGTGGTATCTGCTTTGTGGGTTACAAGAACTATCGCTACCGTGCTGGCTTTGTCCTGGCACCCATCGGACTCGTCCTCATCGTTGGGGGCTATTTCCTCATCCAGGGTAGGTGTGGGTGCACTGTGGGGATGGGGGCATTGCAGGTGTCCTCACTTCTGACCAGTGTGTCCCTACACCACAGGGGTCATGACGCTTTTCTCCATCAAGAGCAACCACCCTGGGCTGCTGAGCGAGAAGGCGGCCAGCAAGATCAATGAGACCATGCTGCGGCTGGGTGAGGGCAGCTCCAGCAGCACCAGTTCTGTGGGAGCTGGGGTGGGAATGGGGATATTTGTCCCATGGATGGAGACATCCCTGTCCCACATCTTGGCACCAAGAGGCAAATTGTGTTGTTGGTGGTGTCACTGGAGGTCAGACTCAGCCAGGAATGTCCAATTTCTCTTCCAGGCATCTTCGGGTTCTTGGCCTTTGGCTTTGTCTTCATCACTTTTGGCTGCCACTTCTATGACTTCTTCAACCAGGCAGAGTGGGAGCGAAGCTTTCGGGAATATGTCCTGTGAGTAGGGCAGGGACAGTGAGCAGGGGATGCATTGAGTGACTTGGTTTGAACCCTATGTCCCCTAAGAGGGGACCACATCCCCTGCTGAAGGTGCTGGACATGGCTGGGTGTCCCCTTCACTCATGTCTGTCCACACAGGTGTGAGGCCAACGTGACCATCGCCACGCAGACCAACAAACCCATCCCAGAGTGTGTGATCAAGAACCGGCCGAGTCTGCTGGTGGAGAAGATCAACCTCTTTGCCATGTTTGGCACTGGCATCTCCATGAGCACCTGGGTCTGGACCAAGGCCACCCTGCTCATCTGGAAGCGTACCTGGTGCAGGTGGGACCCCGGGATGTCTCCCCAGCTGCCACCCAGTGTCCCGTGGGGATATCATCGTGCCCCATGCAGCTTCCTGTGGGGATATCAGCACAACTCCATGCCTCATACAATGTCTGGATATGCTAGAGGTCATCTTTAGGCTTTTGGCCATTGGGTCAATGAGTTGTGGGGTCATAGTAGGTTTTGAGGATGGGTTATAGGGTGGCATGTCCCAAAAGACATGTCCTGGATATAGGATAATGTCCCATTTTGTGTCACCACAGCTCTCTGCCCCTTCTAACATCTTCAGATATTGGGATGACATCCAACATCTTGAGATGCTGGAGGTTATCACCTGACTTTTGTCCCCTGAGTCAACAAATTGCGGGGTCACAGCAGGATGGGGAATGAGATGGTGTGTTGTGGTTGTAGGATACCTCCACCCCCACAGGACACCAGTGCAGTCCCTGGTGTACCCCTATCAAACAGGGACAGTCCCCAGGACTGTGGCTGTGCATACCCTCCATGCGCCACCACATGTACCCCTCCTTGTCCCTAGGCTGACGGGGCAGAGTGACGACCAGCCCAAGAGGATCAAGAAGAGCAAGATGATTGCCAAAGCCTTCTCCAAGCGCAAGGAGCTGCTTCGTGACCCGGGCCGGGAGCTGTCCTTCAGTATGCACACCGTCTCTCATGACGGCCCTGTGGGTACGTGTGATGATGGGGAGGGATGGGGCCACATCTCCCCGTTGTCCCCACCTTTGGGATGGATTTCCCTCTTTGTCCTCACCTTTCTGATGGGTCTCCCCCTTTGTCTTGGCAGCTGGTTTGGCATTTGACATCAATGAGCCGTCAGCTGATGTGTCATCTGCGTGGGCTCAGCATGTCACCAAGATGGTGGCCAGGAGGGGGGCTATCCTGCCCCAGGACGTCTCTGTCACACCAGTGGCAACACCTGGTAAGTCCCTGGGAACATGAACGGGGGAGAATTGGGTGGAGAGGAACCTGATGAGGTTCACAGAGGGCAAGTGTAGGGTCCTGCACCTGGGGAGGAACAACATCACTACAGTTTGGGGACTGAGCTGCTGGAAAGGAGCTCTGAGAAGGACCTGGGGGTCATGGTTGACCAGTGGTTGACCAGTAGATGAACAGCAGTTGGCTACGGGTTGACCAGTGGTTGACAAGCAGTTGACTACAAGTTGACCAGTGGTTGACAAGCAGTTGACTACAAGTTGACCAGTGGTTGACAAGCAGTTGACTACAAGTTGACCAGTGGTTGACAAGTAGTTGACTACAGGTTGACCAGTGGTTGACAAGCAGTTGACAACAAGTTGACCAGTGGTTGACAAGCAGTTGACTACAAGTTGACCAGTAGTTGTCAAGCAGTTGACTACAGGTTGACCATTGGTTGACAAGCAGTTGACTACAAGTTGATCAGTGGTTGACAAGTAGTTGACTACAAGTTGACCAGTGGCTGACAAGCAGTTGACTACAAGTTGACCTGTGGTTGACTACAAGTTGACCAATGGTCGACCAGTGGCTGACAAGCAGTTGACTACAAGTTGACCCATGGTTGACAAGAGTTTGGAACTCTGTGTGTTGAGCTGTGGCCGCTCTCTCCATCCCTATGTCCCGCAGTGCCACCAGAAGAGAGGAGCAACCTTTGGGTGGTGGAGGCCGACGTCTCCCCAGAGCTGCAGAAACGCAGCCGCAAGAAGAAGCGGAGGAAGAAGAAGAAGGAGGTGGTGTGCCCTGAACACCGCACCGGGCTCTCTGTGGCCCCCCCAGCCCCCAGCTCAGTGCCTCACCTGCCCCGGCTGCCCCAGCAGCCCTGCTTGGTGGCCATCCCCCGCCGTAGAGGGGACACCTTCATCCCCGCTGTCCTCCCTAATGGTGCTGGGGGGTTGTGGGATGGTCGGCGCCGAGCCCACATCCCCCACCTCATCACCAACCCCTTCTGCCCCGAAAATGGTTCCCCAGAAGATGAGGAGAGCCCCGGCCCCAGCGTCGGGCACCAGCAGCACAACGGGGGCCCTCGATGGCCCCCTGAGCCCCTTCCTGGTGGCAGCGGGGTGACGAGGACTCGGGGTAGACGTGCTGGTTTGGCTCCCATCCACTCCCGGACCAACCTGATGAACGCGGAGCTGCTGGACGCCGACTCAGACTTCTGAGCCCTGCAGGGACCAGCAGAGCCCCAAGAGGATGCTGGAGCTCACCCAACACAGGAACCAAGCCCAGCATCATCATCCACATGGATTTGATACCCATCCCAACCCACAGCGGGATTTGAGGATGGGAAGAGAGGAAAACTGGTGGGGCAGCACCCCCTGAAGGCGCTATAAGGATTTAGGGGTGAGATGGGGGGGGGACACTCCCTCACACCCAGCGGTGATAGGCAGCTTAGGGTGTTGATTTCAGCCCCCACTCATGGGACTTGACAGCCACCCCCACAGCTAGATGGTACGTAGAGCTTCCCAACACTTTTATGGTGCCGATAGGGTTTGGAAACCATTTTTGTATACTTTATAATGCACCAAGATACGGCAGCCCAGCAGCATCTCTTACTCTCTGGGCTCTGCTGCAGGGATCCCAAAGTGCCTTTCAGATCCCAAAGGGTGCACCAACCCCCCCCCATCCCCCAAGCAAAGCTTTTTTAAACCGTTTTTTAAAGGAAAAAAAAAAAGGAACAAATTATTATCCCAGCCCTGATGTAGGAGGACACTCGTCCTTGCTGGTGCTTTATATCTCCCCCCTTCTTTAGCCCTTTATTCAATCCCGGTAGGCTCACAGCTTTCTCCCTCCCCTCTCTACCTTCCACATCCCCTTCAAGCGACTTCCACGGGTTGATTTTTGCTGTGTAAAGCAGAAACCCTTTCCTGTATCAGTATTAAATGTGCCGAGTTTCCATTTCTTATTGCTGCCCTGCCTTCTGTAGGGGTGGAACTGGGGTCCTTAAAGTGCTCTGGGGTCGGTGGTAGCTTCTATGGGAACCCCACCTCTTATGGAGAACCAGAAACAGCAATGGGAATCGCTATGGAGCCCATTGGGTGCCCTGGGGGTGTTTTGGGGTGATTTAAGGATGTTTTGGGTACTTTAAGGGTGTTTTTGGGTGCTATAAGGATGTTTTTGGTGCTTTAAGGATGTTTTTGGGAGCTTTAAGGGATATTTTGGGTGCTTTAAGGGATGTTTTTGGGTGCTTTAATGATGTTTTTGGATGCTTTAAGGATGTTTTTGGGTGATTTAAGGGATGTTTTTGGGTGCTTTAAGGGATGTTTTTGGGTACTTTAAGGATGGTTTTGGGTGCTTTAAGGATGTTTTTCGGTGCTTTAAGGGATGTTTTTGGGTGCTTTGAGGATATTTTTGGGTGCTTTAAGGATGTTTTTGGGTGCATTAGTGATGTTTTTGGGTGCTTTAAGGGATGTTTTTGGATGTTTTAAGGTCTGTTTTTGGGTACTTTAAGGGTGTTTTTGGTGCTTTAAGGATGTTTTTGGTGCTTTAAGGGATGTTTTTGGGTGCTTTAAGGATGTTTTTGGGTGCTTTAAGGATGTTTTTGGGTACTTTGAGGGCTGTTTTGGGGTGCTTTAGGGGATGTTTTTGGGTGATTTAAGGATGTTTTTGGGTGATTTATGGATGTTTTGGGTGGTTTAAGGGATGTTTTTGGGTGCTTTAAGGGATATTTTGGGTGCTTTATGGATGTTTTGGGTGCTTTAAGGATGTTTTGGGTGCTTTAAGGGATGTTTTTGGGTGCTTTAAGGATGTTTTGGGTGATTTAAGGATGTTTTTGGGTTCTTTAAGGGATGTTCTGGGGTGCTTTGAGGGATGTTTTTGGGTGCTTTAAGGGTGTTTTTGGGTGCTTTGAGGATGTTTTTGGGTACTTTAATGATGTTTTTGGGTGATTTAAGGGATGTTTTTGGGTGCTTTAAGGGATGTTTTTGGGTACTTTAAGGATGTTTTGGGGTACTTTAAGGATGTTTTTGGGTGCATTAGTGATGTTTTTGGGTGCTTTGAGGATGTTTTTGGGTGCTTTGAGGATGTTTTTGGGTTCTTTAAGGATGCTTTGGGTGCTTTAAGGGCTGTTTTTGGGTGCTTTAAGGATATTTTTGGGTGCTTTAAGGGCTGTTTTTGGGTGCTTTAAGGATATTTTTGGGTGCTTTAAGGATGTTTTAGTTCTTTAAGGGATGTTTTTGGGTGCTTTGAGGGATGTTTTGGGTCCTTTTATAGCTGTTTTTGGTGCTTTAAGGATGTTTTTGGGTGATTTAAGGATGTTTTGGGTGCATTAAGGATGTTTTTGGGTGCTTTATGGATGTTTTTGGGAGCTTTAAGGATGTTTTTGGGAGCTTTAAGGATGTTTTTGGGTACTTTGAGGGCTGTTTTGGGGTGCTTTAAGGATGTTTTTGGGTACTTTAAGGGCTGTTTTGGGGTGCTTTAGGGGATGTTTTGGGTGCTTTAAGGGCTTTTTGGGGACCCATAATGAGCCAGGGGAGGGGATCCATTGCCAGCAGGTGGCACTGTGGGTCTTCCCGTCCCCGTCCCTGTTTGATATCGGAGGAAATAACCCGACGGATCGGAGCCGACACCCCGATGTCCGAGCCCCGTTCCCCACCTCCCCATCCCCTCTTAGGCCGCTCCATCGTGGCAGCCCCCACGGCCGCCATTACGCGGCCCAGCTCCCTCCGAACTACATCTCCCAGCATCCCCCGCGCCATGGGGGCGGGAGTGAGGGCGGTGCGGCGCCGCGCGGGGGATGCTGGGAGAGGTAGTTCACTCCTAGAGCCGCTTTACTGAGATGCGACGCGGGGTTCGCTGGGAGTTGTAGTTCCCCCACCGCCATTGGTCGGGAGGGGAAGGGGGCGGGAGGACTACGAGTCCCATCATACCCCGCGAGTGGGGGCGGGCCTTGTTGCTGTGAGGGAGGCGGAGGCGGCGGCTGCGATGTCGGTGCAGGTGGCGGCCCCGGCGGTGGAGCTGAAGGAGCTGAAGGAGCTGAGCGGCCCCATGGAGAAGGGCTGCGATGCGGCGGGTGTCCCACACCCCTCCCCGGGGGTTCCGTGTTCTGGAACGGAACGAGAAGCGGCCACGGCGGCTGAGAGGCCCCCACCGGGAGCCGTGAAGGTGCCTCAGGCCTCGGCCATGAAGCGGAGCGACCCCCACCACCCTCAACACCGGCACCGAGATGGGGGGGTCGGCGTGGGGGGGGCGGCGGATGGCGGAGCGGCGGCCGAAGCGCTGGTCAGCCCCGACGGGACCGTCAGCGAAGCGCCACGTACCGTTAAGAAGGTATTGGGGGGATGGGGGGGGGGTCGTGGGGCTGTAACCCCCCCACACCGGGTCGTGAGGCTGTACCCCCCCCCAAACCCGGGCTGTGGGGCTGCCCCGGTGTTTGGGGACCCTGTGATGGGATATGGGGTTCCTCCCCCTTGTTATAAGCACCGTGGTAGTGCTTTGGAAGGGATGTGACCCCCACAGGCTGAGGCTGGGGGACAAGGAGTGACCCCCCTGCCCATTCCCCTCTCCAACTCTGTGTTTGGGTATGTGGTTTTCCCTCTCCTTCACCACGAAGTGAAGCTGAGATGGTACATGGGGACATGGGGGGTCCTCCCCTTGGGGTTGTGGTTCTTGGGTTGAACCTCCTGTAACTGGAGCTGGGTCACCCCCCAAACCTCCCCCAGAAGTGAGACTCTGCCCCTCAATCTGGCACAGTGGTGACAGGGTCACTCCCCCACAAGGATAACGTTATGGTTCTTCCCCCCCACCCCCTAAATAGATACCTTGGCAGTGCTTGGTGTCCTTCCCTTCCCCCCCACCTGCTTCTGTACCTGTGCTTGGGGACATGGGGTGACCCTTGATGGGGACACTGCCCTATAGGTGTGCCTGGCTGGTTGGCTTCCCATCTCCCCCGTTATCTTGGGGTCATGGAAACGCCCTGGGTACAACAGGTATTATGGGAAGGGTGATGAGGTGTCTGGCTGTGCCAGGCACGTGTCCAGCTGTACTGCTGTGTGCATAGCCTGTAGGTGTGGACGTTGTTTGCACGCGTGTGTCTCCAGGGGTACCTGCAGGTACATGCACACCTATGCGAGCTGTCACTGTGTCCGTTCAGACTCTCTGTGCTCACCTCACACCCTTTGGATGGGGGTCATCAATGGCTTATCTCCTTAGAATGTGGATTGGTGAACTCTTATCTCGTTATATCTTCAGCTGTTCTTGGATTGGGAGCACGTTCGTGTCACGGTGGTTGTTGCAGAAGGTTTATGGCCTTCACTGGCAGAATTTTGCCCTTCTGTGTTTAACTCGGTGCGTCTCAGTGCTGTCACGTCGAAGG
The DNA here is from genome assembly GCF_054131305.1 of Coturnix japonica. Taxonomy (NCBI): domain Eukaryota; kingdom Metazoa; phylum Chordata; class Aves; order Galliformes; family Phasianidae; genus Coturnix; species Coturnix japonica. Next base: position 479,074 of record NC_140663.1, read on the forward strand.
GGAGATTATGAATAAGAATGGTTGGGTTGGGAGAGACTTTAAAGGTTATACAACTATGGGATGGTTGGATTGGAAGGATCCTTCAAGATCATTGAACCATAGGATGATTTGGTTGGGTAGGAAGGGTCCTTGAAGATTGTAGAACCGTAGAACAATCAGGTTGGAAAGGTCCTTGAGGACTGTAGAACAGCTGGGTTGGAAGGGTCCTTGAAGATCACAGAACTATAGAACAGCTGGGTTGGAAGGGTCCTTGAAGATCACAGAACTGTAGAACAGCTGGGTTGGAAGGGTCCTTGAAGATCACAGAACTGTAGAACAGCTGGGTTGGAAGGGTCCTTGAAGATCACAGAACTGTAGAACAGCTGGGTTGGAAGGGTCCTTGAGGACCGTAGAATGGTTGGGTTGGAAGGTTCTGACTTGTCCCAACCCTCGCTGTCCATTGGGATGCCCATTTAGTGTGTTAATCCACTCAGGGCATTGGGCTCCACAGCTAAATTAATTCACACACAAAGCACAAGTCTGGCTTTTCTGGACTATTTTCCCATCTGCTGACCCAGAAACGTTGGGATCTTGCATCAAATCTTGCCAAATCATTTGTGGCTTTGGAGAGGGACTCAGCAACTCTTTCCAAGGCTGCCGAAGCCTTTCTCCCCCATTTCATTCCTGTATCTATTTTTCCCTCCTGTGCTTAAAATCTCATAGCAGCGCATAAGGAGAACAGAACCAGTCCAGACTAAAGCTGTGTTTGGGGCCATCATTCTCCACTCATGCTGCAGGCTGGGTTTTTGGGTGAGTAACAGCCACAGATGAACTTACACCTGCAGGTGTGAGTCAGGGCCCTGAGTCACGTTGGCTGCTTGCTGGTCCAGGTTTGTGCTTGTACCACGGTTGGGTGGTAGCGTGTTTGCTCATTGAGTTTGCCAGGTAGGCGGTCGTTGTGTTTTGTGTGTCCTTACATTAAGGAGTCCAAAAGTGGCGGAGCTGGTGGCTGTACTGTTGCAGAATCCCAGAACTGTGATGGTTCAAACGGGACTTCTGGAGATTCCCCTAATCCAACTCCTGGTAAAGCAGGTTCCCTGTGGCAGGAATGTGTCCAGATGGGTTTTGAGTGTCTTCAGAGAAGGAGACTTAATTGGTCTTTGTGGCCACAGGACACACCCTTCCAATCCAACCTTCCATGGCTCTGTGATCTTTAAGGACCCTTCCAACCCAACCATCTCATGGTTTCTATGATCCTTAAGGGCCCTTCCAACCCAATCATCTCATGGTTCTATGATCCTTAAAGTCCCTTCCAACCCAACCATCTCACAGTTCTATGATCCTTAAGGGCCCTTCCAATCCAACCATCTCATGGTTCTATGATCCTTAAGGACCCTTCCAACCCAACCTCTCATGTCTCTTGGATCTTTCTGGTCCTTCCAATCCAACCATTCTGTATCTCTATGATCTATAATATCCCTTCCAACCCAACCATTCTGTGGTGTGTTCCTGTGATACCTTCGCAATCTACCCCATAAATACATGTGAATTCTGTGTCATGGAGCTGAGGGATTTTGTGGGAGCCCTGCACTTCATTCTGCATTCCTTGAGTGCTTCTCTCTGCTCTCTGAGTTCTTCCAACCTGCAGTCATTACTTCTGCCAGGCTGTTAAGTGCTCCCCCGAGGCTGCGCTCTCCTAATGAGCACAGCTGCTGGATGAACGCTGCTTGGTTAAATCTCATTGCTGGGGGCCATGTGCTTTTATTGCATACAACACCCCTGGGCCCATCTCCTGGTAGAGTCTGATTTCAGGAGATTCTGTGCTTGTGGCTGCCTGGAAGGAGCCAGAACCTGAATTTTGGTTGAGTAACAGGGATGGAAGTTGGGGGCAGTGCTGGGAATAACGTGACTGAAGGAAGAAAGTCATTCCAAATGCGTTACAGAGTTGCAGTGGTGCAGGGCATAGAAATATCTGCTTTGCTTAGTGATAATCCCACCGAAATGCTTCACTTTCAGCCATAATTGAGTTAATTCCTTCCTTTTCTGTTAGCTGAATCCAATGGAAATCTGCGTGGGCTGCCAGGTCAACCCATGCATTGAAATGGGAGAAGGCAGCGAGCGGGAAAATGAGGCTGAGGAATGTGAGGCAGCGGGTTCTGCAGGGAGCACAAAAAGCATGAGGTCAGAAATTAGAGATATAGAGCTGTATTTGAGGTCGTTTCTCATCTGACCCCCTTCTGCTTTCTGCCTTGAATCACGGGTGTAGTGAGTGAAACGGAGAGCGGCGCGGGGCAACACGTGGCTCCGTGACGTGGTGACATTTGCAGGGACTCTGCTGCTGACCCGGTGACACCGTGCTCTTTCCCTGCCTGGGACAAACAGAACATTAGAATGGTGTGGGATAAGCAGGGATAAGCCTGGAAGCTCACACCGAGGAAGACGTGTGTTGCTGCTGTTGCAAGGTAACTCCGCTTAGTCGTGGCTCATGGAATGCGAAAATTAAGGTGCTTGCCAATAGGTTTGGGCTTTCTGTTCTGAAATGAAGCAGCGACCTTTTTCCTGGGATACCTCAGGGTTCAGCAGGATTCCTGCTGGATCCCATGAAAGGAGAGGAGAGCAGTCCCTGGTTATGCCTTTCTCCGTGCACTTTGTGCCTTCCCAGCAAGAGGGATCCAGCACCGGTGCTTCTGCTGCTGACATCTGAGGTACCAGAGTCAACGAGAAAACCCCTTTTGTTTTCCAGCAACTCCTGTTTCAAGTAAAGCTCCTGAGTATTTCATTCTGATGCATGAGGTATTGGTGCTCTGTGTGCTTTCAGCGTGCTGAGGAGTTTGTTTTGGATTCCAGCAATGAAAAATATGATATAAATAGGAACAGTTGTATGCGCCCTTTGCTTCTTAGGCAGAAGTGCTTTGTAGAGGTGCTGGGCTGAGGGCACGTTGTGGCTTTATGATCTTTGGGTTGGTATTCCCAAACTGTGACAGGGCTGCATGAGAAGAGCAGTTGCCATTCTGTAATTCTATGATCTTTGAGGACCCTTCCAACCCAACCATCTGTATGGCTGTATGATCTTTAAGGACCCTTCCAATCTAACCATCCCACGATTCTATGATCTTTAAGGACCCTTCCAACCCAACCATCCCATGATGCTATGATCCTTAAGGACCTTTCCAACCCAACCATTCTATGATCTTTAAGGACCCTTCCAACCTAACACAACCATCCTATGGCTCTGCTGTCTTTAAGGACCCTTCCAACCCAACCATCCCATGATGCTATGATCTTTAAGGACCCTTCCGACCTAACACAACCATCGTATGGCTCTGCTGTCTTTAAGGACCCTTCCAATCCAACAATCTGTATGGCTGTATGATCCTTAAGGACCCTTCTAACCCAACTATCCCATGGTGCTATGATTCCAACCCAACCATTCTATGATCTTTAAGGACCTTTCCAACCTAGCACAACCATCCTATGGCTCTGCTGTCTTTAAGGACCCTTCCAATCCAACAATCTGTATGGCTGTATGATCTTTAAGGACCCTTCCAACCCAACCATCCCATGATGCTATGATCTTTAAGGACCCTTTCAAACCAACCATCCTATGATTCTGTGATCTTTAAGGACCTTTCCAACCTAACACAACCATCCTATGGCTCTGCTGTCTTTAAGGACCCTTCTAACCCAACTATCCCATGGTGCTATGATCCCTAAGGACCTTTCCAACCCAACCATTCTATGATCTTTAAGGACCTTTCCAACCCAACCATTCTATGATCTTTAAGGACCCTTCCAACCTAACACAACCATCCTATGGCTCTGCTGTCTTTAAGGACCCTTTCAACCCAACCATTCTATGATTTCAGTAGCCCACATCTTCCATCTTGCCACACAGTTTCCTGTACATTGGAATCAAACTCAAGTGATTTTTCTTGTAGGTGGTCAGAAATTAAGGATTCATTGCAATCAATTAACTAAGCGGTAACAGCATACAGAAGCTCTGTGACATAATCAGCTATTTCTTCTTTTTCTTATCAGTACCTCCGTGATCTGTTTCTCATTATTTCTTGTTTGTTACCTCCTCAGCCCTCCTGCAATGAGAGAGGGTTGGTTGTAACTGGTGGGAAAAGCTCTGGATAATAACCAAGCAACAGAACAGTGTGAAGAGCACCGTGCTCCCTGTCTGGCTTTGTAATGCATTCCAACAATGCACAGATGAGCACAATGCAAGCAGAACAAATTCGGCTTCAATACAAGAGTTGTGGGAGGGGAACTCTGTCTTCTTTCTAGAGTGGTGTCCTGCCTCAACCCAGCCAAGTGTGGGCTATCAGCGTGGAAATGCTCCCTCACTTCTCCTACCTGGTGCTAATTGAAGGCGATTTGCAGGTGATGGAACACAGCTCTCACTCCTCAGCTTTGCTGATCAAAAGGTGTAGTAGGAAATGGGGTTTTGTGCTGAAGAACCCGATGCAGGGAGCTGAAGGCATGTCGCCGTGCTTTATTTTCCTTCAGAAGGAAATACAGGGAACCATATTTGTCCTAACGAAGCAATGCATTTCGTTTCGGCTCCGCTTTGGCTTTGGCTCACCCAAAGCTTCGGGAAGGATGAGGGTGACAGACACAGAAGAGCTTCCCAGAACAAAACAGGTTTGTGTTTTGCTTTCTTTTTTTTCCCCCCCCCTTTTTGCGTCAACAACCCCTGCAACAATCCAGGCCTTTCACTCGGTTTAAATTGGGTTATTCAGCACTAATGTTATGCAAGGCTCCTGATTAGTGGTGTGGAGTTGGAGTTGGGAGACTATGGGAGCTGCGATGGAATTAAGGTAACCCTGGCAACCATTGTCATTAAAGTCAGGTTCCTCTTGTTGCATTCCTTGCAGCCCTCGTGTGCTGGAGCAGCACAAGGGTTCTCCCCAGAATATTCCAGTCTGGAGTGTGGAAGAAGAAGGTTTGAGGTGGTGAACGTGACTCACTTTCTTGTTTAGTGCTTTGTGGAGTCTTAGAACCGTGGAATATCCATTGGAAGGGACCCTCTAGGAGACCTGGTGTGGGATTTCTCTGTGTGGCTGAGGAGAAAGAAGGGAAAAAAAATATAAAATTAAAAGGAAAATAGTGTTATTTCACTCCCCACCCCCACCCCACATGCATACTGACCTCTACATAGGAGGAGACTTTGAGAAACAGAGAAGTAAGTGAGGAGGAAGAGGCTTTGCTTGGCTGTCTTGTGATACGGAGATGATCTTGGTCAGTGTCTTCCTCTTATCCAGTGGGGCGATATCACTTCTCTCTTCTCTGTGGATCTGAGGCTGGTGGATGTTTCATCTGCACTGTCTGGAGACATCTTGCAACCACGAGATATAGATGGACCAGGAATCCACTGGATAAACCTCCCAGTGCTTTATTTCAACCCAGCTCATGTGGGTCCTTGTAGCCAATAGGTTGACCCAAGGTTGACCATGAACCAGGAAGGCCAATGGGACCTTGGGGTGCATTGCACAGAGCATGGCCAGAAAGACCCAGTGCTGAGCTCACCAGTTCTAGACAGGGAACAGCTGGGAGAGCCCAGTGTAGAGATAGTGGGGGCCTGGAGCACCTCCTGATAGGGACAGGCTGAGAGCTCCAGGGCTGTGCACGTGGAGGAGAGAAGGCTGAGAGAAGGGATCTGATCAACAGCAAAGCACTTTCAGTACTTGGCATCACGTTTTTCCTTGACTTATTCATCATATAAATCAACTGAAACGTTTTCTGGTTTCTCCGCAGCAGATGCAGCACAAAATGACCACAGATGAGTCACTGGGCTGTCTGAACATGCAAAGCATTTTGATCCGACGTTCCTCGTGATGTGGCTTCCCCGTCACATTCTTGTTGCCTCACCTTTCTGTGGGGAGATGTTTGCTGCTGGTGTGGGGATTGCAAAGAGCAGCTGCTCCTATGGGAGGTGACAAGCTGTATTTGGGATATTTAATTCATAGAATCATAAGGGTTGGAGTCATCAAGTCCAAATGCCAACCCATCCCCACCATGCCTACAAAGACCTTGCATGGGGAAGGACTGGAGCTGTGGGCAGCAGCACTAAGGCTGATTCATCGCATGGTTTAGGGGTGAGGTTTGGGGTTATCCTACCTCAGATCACCCAGTGGCAATGCTGAGTGGGTGCAGACAGCTGCCAGGCCTGGGCAGACCTGAGGCTGAGCACTGAGCTTCTCATCCCGTGGGGATTCTGGACTGAACCTGAGCAGTGTGGGTGCTCCATCCATGGAGCTGCCCATGGCCATGGATGGGGTTTGGGTGGCCTAAACTGGTAGGGGAGACCCAGCCCATGAAAGAAGTGTGGCGAGGGGGCTTTGAGGTCCCTTTCCATTCAACTGTGCTGGGATTCTGTGATCTTGAAGGACCCTACCATCCTAACCATTCTAGGATTCTAGGGTTGAGATGGATGCTGCCATGTCCTCACTTCATCCTTGGAGCTGACTTAGTGCCATTCCTGATGCAGATCCTTGGCACTTCCCCGTGTTGTCATGGAAAACAAATTTAAGCCCATTCCCTTCCATGAGGATGGTGCTGCCTCTTGGGCAAATCCATTTCTGGGTTGTCAGAAAGAATCAGGGAAGCATTCTGGGTGAAAATCGGCTTTAAATGCTGTTCCTTTTCGTGTCGCTTTTGCCGCTCTCCTTTCCCATAGGCACAGCCGTCCTTGGCTGATCTCTGAGCATCTTAACGCACGTGCAGCCCCCCCAGCCCTCACGTTTCCTTCTCTTTATTCAGCTTTTGAGAAACCCTGAACAGAGGGAAAGCACAGAACGTGCTTCAGAGACAAACAGAAGGAGAGGACGCGTGCCGAGAGCCGAGCCGCCTACCAGGCACCTCCCAGCACATCACAATGCATCGGGGCAGAGCCTCAATTACCACTGCGAGGATTCTGCTCCCTCATCCATCTCACCCATCCACTCCTTTTGTTTCCTACCCCCACGTAAAATGCATTCAGGTCAGCACCCACCTCCGTCTGCAGAGTGGATCATGGAGGTACACAGCTGAGAAGACAAACATCCATTTCTCTTTTCTCTCTCCTTCCTAGAACTCCTTTGCTTCTGCATAAGGGCTGTGTGCTGTGATAATGCAGAAGTACACAGTGTTGGGTTTCAGCTATTCCAGCTATTTAACAGCAGTTATTCTTCACGTGAACTGCTTTGGGAAACAGCAGCTGTGTAATTCAGGGGATGGTTCATGAGCCTGAAGGGGATGGTGCTGGAAGGCTTCAAGCGCTGGATTTATCAGTGTCAAAGAATTGCTGAAACCCAAACCCAGTCCATCCTGTGGTTCTGCCATCTTTAAAATCCCTTCCAACCCAACTGTTCAATAGCTCTGTAGTCCCACAGGCCCGTGGTGCAAAAAGCAGGATGTGTTTCCTTGAGAAAAGGAGCTGCAAACAAACCTGACAGACGTTTAGCGAGATCCAGCCCCCGTTATTGGCAGGCACGCTGCCACTGTGATAAATGCTGTGAGATTTGTGCCCAGGGTGTGAATGACTCACTTACACTTGATGTGTTGCTGCTCACAGTCTGTGCTTTGTGGGATTTCCAGGTTTCTGGAGGTGTGAGGTGTGCGCTCCCCGTGGTGTATCACAACAGCCGCCCCTTGGGGCTCTCCTCCTGCTGAGACAGTAATGCTGGGAGTGATGGAGCTCAGATCTTAAGCTCTGCTGAGCTGCAGGAATGGAGTTGGAATTTTGTGGGGCTATGGATGCTTATTCCTACAGTGCTGCTTGCTGCTGTGTTTGGGTTGTGTAAGGGAGCTCATCCAAGCCCATAGATGTGTAGAGCCTTCCCATTCTTTTGTGCTGCATTTCCACTTCAGCCATCCATTGGTTTTGTTCATGAATGAGAAAACCATGGAATGGTTGGGTTGGAAGGGTCCTTAAAGATCACAGAGCCATGGGATGGTTGGGATGGAAGGGTCCTTCAAGGTTACGGAATGGTTGGGTTGGAAGGGTCCTTCAAGGTCATGGAATGGTTGGGATGGAAGGGTCCTTCAAGGTCATGGAATGGTTGGGATGGAAGGGTCCTTCAAGGTCATGGAATGGTTGGGATGGAAGGGTCCTTCAGTGTCATGGGATGGTTGGGATGGAAGGGCCCTTTAAGGTCAGGGAACATGTTGTGTCCCCAATAAATGGGATGCAGTTGCTGCTTTGTGTGTTCCCATGCCCTAGCCATGAAGCTTGCCCTTTGCTATCAAGCAATTTAATACTTTTAAAAACTTTTTTTCTTCCTTTCTTTCTTTCTTTTTTTTTTTTTTAATGTGACAACAAAGAGAATCTGCAAGAGGATAATTGAGCTGAAAGCACAACACAGTGAGATCATTATCGGAGAGCATGGCTGAATGGCCTTAGGAAGTATGTGCTTATTCATTGCACATATTCAATATTCATTTGAAATCTGCTCAGAGTACTTGCAGTTCTCCTGGTGTTGTTGGACAGAAACGTATTTTAGAGGCTGAGCCCAGGATGGAAAGCTCTTGGTGCAGTAGGTCACTGTGAGGTGGTTGTAGGTTGATGGGGATGGATTGTAGGTCACTGTGGGGTGGTTGTAGGCTGCTATGAAGAATCTGTAGGTCAACCTGAGAAGATTGTAGGCTGCTATGAAGAGGCTGTAGGCCACTGTGAAGTCATTGTAGGTCGCCATGGGATTGTGGTAGGCTGCTGTGAAGAGGCTTTAGGTCATCATGAGGTGGCTGTAGGCTGCTATGAAGTGGTTGTAGGTCTCCATGAGATGATTGTAGGTAGCTGTGAGATGGTTGTAGGTCACCACAAGGAGATTATAGGTAGTTATTAAGACATTATTGATCACTCTAAGGTGGCTGCAGGTCACCGTGAAGTAACTATAGGCTGCCATGAGGTGGCTGTAGGTAAATGGTGTATTACATGGCCTGTATCTTCCAAGAGACTTAAACATGGGATTTTATTTCACTCTTGTTCGATTCTGCGTGGGGAAGCCCCATTGCCTGCCACCAAAATCTGCTGGTTTGGGATTTCTGATGCTTGGGAAGGAAAAAGGCATTTTAATCTTTGGTTCATGGGGCCAAAGTGAAATGCACTCATTATCGTTAGCCTGTTCCAAGCACAGTCTGGTCTGAATTGAAAGAGACAGCATATATTTCTGAAATCCATTTTAGTGTTTAATGCTCTGTTGCAGAAAAAAAAGGCGTCATTACGGGTAATGCTACGCCCATTGGCTTCGGTAACCCTTGTCTCAAAGGCAGCGCTCGCACACTTTGCATTGTGCCTTTTGCTGCTTTTATGGCCTGATTGCTGCAGTGGTGATCTCGGGTAACAGCCTCATTTCTCTGCTGAACGTTTAGAAAGAGCTGATGAGCAGAAAAAGGCTTTTAATTGTGTGCTTGATGGACTGAAATATGGTGGGGCTGAGCTCTTCATCCAGCGCCCTGCGATAAATTTGTCATCTCCCGGTTTTGGTATTCCTTTTAATTGTCATTTTCTGTGAAAGCCCTTAAAAAGAGACAACGATGCTCTTAAATAGGACTTGAGGGGTTGGGGAAAGAACGTTTGCGTGGAGGAGTCATTCTTTTTGGAGCAGTTTAGAACAGAGCTGCTTTATTTCTCGGAGCGGAATGACGCACGTCTGAACTCTGCACCAAAAATGACATTGGCCTCCACTCGTGTTGCAACAAGAGCTGCTGTCTGGCTGCCTTTGGATTGTGCTTCAGAGCAAGGCCTGCCTCAAACAACAGGTCTGAACAGATGGATATCTGACCGAGCTTTTCTTGCTCAGCGCTGTGTTCCTTAACGTGACGCCGAGGCCGTTCCTGACCCCGTGGGGCACTTGGATGCAGTAACGGGCACACGGAGCCTGCAGCGATTTCAAGTTGATTTGACACGCCGTGGGTTTAATTGCAATACTCTTATGTGCACAATTAAACACGCTTAACTCTTTGGTGGATGAAGAGATTGGAAAATAGGCAAAGTTAGCTGGATCCTTCTCGTTCTGTTTGCTTCATTGGAGTTCTTTGACATTTACGTTCTTCTGAAATGAATTTCACCAGATATACAACAGATATTGTTCCATTCCATTTTGATCCCAGATTTGGGGGGAGGAGATACGACCTAGTATGTCCCTCCTGGAAGGAGGGGAGCAGCTCGTGTGTTGGGCTCCCATTGGTGTCTTTTTAAGAAGTGATATGCAGAGCATCTGCTTGATTCCCATAGTGATTTCTTTTCATGATTATTTCTTTTCCATAAGGCGTTGGTACATAACGGGATGACTCTGTCTGCATAGACAGAAGGAAAGAGGATTTGAGGGGAACACGACGTGTTTTTGGTCTGATTTTGTTGATCAGGGAAGTGAATCGGGGCATTTATTTCCATCGAAGACAGATGATCCATGGTAGAAATGCGTCCCTGTGAAGTTGCCTGAATGCAGCCGTGTGGTTCACCCTGTCTGTGTGTTGTGGATGGATTATTTCTAACCACATTCAACAGTGTTAGAGAATCGTAGAACTGTGGAATGGGTTGGAAGGGTCCTTAAAGATCATAGAATCATGGGATGGTTGGGTTGGAAGGGTCCTTAAAGATCATAGAATCATGGGGTGGTTGGGTTGGAAGGATCCTTAAATATCATATAGCTACAGAGTGGTTGAGTTGGAAAATACCGTAAAGTGAACAGATCTATAGAATGGTTGGGTTGGAAGGTCCTCAAAGATCATATTGCTACAGAATGATTGGGTTTGACCCCAAAGCTTCCCAGCCCCCCCTGCTGTGGGCTGGCTGCCCCCCACCGGCTCAGGCTGCCCAAGGTCCCATCCAGCCACGTCTTGCTGTACACTGCACACATCACATATTGGTGCATTTATTCAAAGCACAAAAATCCCACTCATGTCTCACAGTTATTTGGCTCTCTGGATCCATTTCCTGTAACGGATTCAGGATTTCAAGCAAATAAATACCACTTCGGCTCTTGTTCTTGGCTGCTCGGCGCTGTTATAACTCAGAGATTGGAACAGAAGCAGAACTCAGTGTGTTTTGGAAGCCTGAGGAATGTAGAGTTCAGGCATCCCCATGGTCCGGACCCAAACTGCACAGACTGTGGGCGGTCCAGTGCTTGTATTGCCAATAAAACAACACATCAACATCCTCTTATAAAACCTGACCTTCAATTTGGACGCTTTGAAATTAATAACCGTGGGGATGTGGCGGTGGGGGACGTGGTTTGGTGGGCATGGCGGGGGTGGTTTGGGGTTGGACGTGGTGATCTTAGGGGTCTTTTCCAACCTTTATGATTCTCTTTAGGGAAGTGGTTTAGTGGGCATGAAGGGGTTGGGTTGGGGATGGACGGGGTGACTGTAGAGGTCTTCTCCATCCTCAGTGATTGCATTTAGGGACGTGCTTTAGTGGGCATGATGGGGTTGGGTTGGGTTGGGGTTGGACGTGGTGACCTTTGAGGTCTTTTCCATCCTCAGTGCTTGTCTTTGGGGATGTGCTTTAGTGAGTATGGTGGTGTTGGGTTGGGGTTGGATGTAATGACCTTCGAGGTCTTTTCTATCCTCAGTGATTGTCTTTAGGAACGTGGTTTGGTGGGCCTGGTGGGGTTGGGGTTGGATGTGGTGACCTTTGAGGTCTTTTCTATCCTCGGTGATTCTGTACATTATAGAATGGCTCCAAATGACTCCAAAGCATTTTAGGTGCACTGAAAGAGGGAACTAAGTGGCATAGAAACGTGCTGCTGTGTTTGTTTTCCAGAAACAAGTTTAAATCTAGTTGTTAGGACACTCTTGGGCTGTCAGTCCCCTTCTCCATGCTGTCAGTCTGTGTTTTGGGCAGGTTGTGGTTCTGGTGTTGGCATGTCATCACTGAGCATGGGTCAGACAAAGAGTGGAGATGGAGAATGCATTTGTGACCTCCTGAAGCACCGAGCACTTCTGACAAATGGCTCCTCTGGGATCCACGGAGCATTGCATAGCTGCCGGCACACTGCTGGCTGCTAAGTGATTAAAACACGTCAATTAGCAGATGGTAATAGTGCTCGTTAAGCTTGATTTCACTGAGGCCTGATGAACCTGAAGACGCTGCTGTCTCATTGACAGTGACTGCGTCTTTTCCTCTCCGGGCACATTTGTTCTGTGCTGAGAGGTTTGTTGGTTTTTGAGTGTTTTTTTTTTTTAATCTGTTTTTTATATCTGTATTAATAACACATGAGGTTATACTCCGTAGTCCTGGTGGGATGGAGAGATGAGCTCAGAGCCGGGAAGCTCTCATCATTCGCAAGGAAAGGATGTGATATGGGGAGGGATGGGAACTGCACGCTTTCATTTTTGATAGCAGCACTCAGGGTCCTGGCAAGAAGGTGGTTGGTGCCCTGTGCTTGGCAGCCCAGCTCAGAGGAGCCCGTCCCAGCTGAGCCAGTCCATCCCAAGACCTTTCAGACCCATTGCAGGCACTCAGAGCACGGAAGGTGAACAGCTGTGACTGCATCTGCTGGTGGCCGCGTGGATCGTAGGATCACGGAATCATTGAGGTTGGAAGAGGGCATCTCCTATATCAGCACCCCAACCTATGCCAACTGAGTGTGTCCCTCAGTGCCGTATCTCCGTGGTTCCTGATTGGGGTGAGGAGCTGCAGGGCACAGCGCGGGGCGGCAGTAATCCCTCCTGGGAAAGCTTCTCCGTGTCCCTTGGGGGACCTGTCACTTAATTCCCATGGGAAAATGGAACAGAAGGGGGAGTTGGTTGTCGCTGCCTATTGAAGCAGCTCAGCCTCTGATTATGCCAAGGTCTGCTGATTAAAGCTTTGCTCGTTAACTTAATTTTCCCTGCTTCATTGACAGCCGAGCGGCGCGTGACGCAGCCAGTGTCACTTCCAGCACCAGTTTGGGGTGTTTGCAGTGAATCTGAGGGCTTGCAGTGTGTGAGCAGGTTGGACTCGGTGATCCTTATGGACCCCTTCCAGCATGGGATGTTCTGAGATGCTGAGCAGGGGAGCTTTTCCATCTCAAATACCCTTGTTTTGGGTTCTTCGCTCTTGTTTTATTACTGGGTTGGATTTTTCTTTATTGGGTGCTAGGGCAGAGATTTGGTTAGAGGGCCTTGAAATCATAAAATCAATAAGGCTGAAAAAGACCTCTGAGATCATCAAGTCCATCTGTTGACCCATCACCACTGTGCCCACTAACCATGTCCCTAGGAGCCACATCTATAATGTTTCTCCAGTCCTTCTTGTTATTGTTTTACGTTCCTGCCTTCCCTTTCTCTACCACCCCACGAACCTTGAAGCAACTTTCCAGCTCCCTCCCAACTTGTCATCCCTTGTTCTTGTGCCCAAGCAATGCGACGCTGTGGCTTGGAATTGGAATCTCTTTCCTTTTTCGCCCTAAAGCTGCTGTCAGAAGCAAGCAGGAGCACAGCAGATGGCAGCGAACCAGTATTAAATGGTTCTGGGACTGAGGGATGCTGCTGCTGGTGGCACAGTGCTTGGTGTATGGGCAAAGCATTCTGCCAGCAGAGATCTTTGGCATGTTCTCAAAGGATTGGTCAGCCTGCCCGGGGTGATGCATATTCAACATGGGTTTAGGCTTGCAAGGGAATGGCTATAATAAGATTATCATCATTCTTTTCTTTCCCCTTGTAGCGTTTCTCTTCTGGCTGAGCGTGTTTGTGGAGGGGCAGCTGGCACGGGATGTGCAGAGCCTTTGCTGTGAGTCAGATGGGTCAAATGACCACGGGTTTTCCTGGCCTCTTAGCACCCTTCCAACCCAACCATTCTGAGTCCTTCAAGGACCCTTCCAACCCAACCATTCTGAGATCTGTAAGGACCCTTCCAACCCAACCATTCTGAGATCTTTAAGGACCCTTTCAATCCAGCCATTCAGAGTCCTTCAAGGTCCCTTCCAACCTAACTGTTCTGAGTTCTTCAAGGTCCCTTTCAACCCAACCATTCTGAGATCTTTAAGGACCCTTCCAACCCAACCATCCTGAATCCTTCAAGGATCCTTCCAACCCAACCATTCTGAATCCTTCAAGGATCCTTCCAACCCAACCATTCTGTGATCTTTAAGGACCCTTCCAACCCAACCATCCCATGATTCTATGATCTTTAAGGACCCTTCCAACAGAGGTTGATTTTTGTAGTTCTGTGATTGTTAAGGTCCCTTCCAACCCATCCATTCCATGGCTCTTTGGGATTCTAGCATTCCATGACTCAGATGATGACATGGTCGTTTAAAGCCAGCGCAGTCTTGCTGCGATGCTGCCTTTCTCACTCTCCTTCCCTCCTCTCCAAGTTTAGTTTGAACAGAATTGTATAACCCCATTCATTCTTTCAGCTAATATTCAAATCCTGGTGCCGGCTGCACTTTTGCCTTTTAAAGACACAATTTCAAGCTGCCTGCTCCATGGCAGAACCATGTGCCATGTTCAGAGTACTGATGTTTTACTGTTCAGAGAGCTCCGTGTCCACAGAGTCCTGGAAACCCCATGGGGAAAATCAGTTGTTTCAAGCATAAATTTTTCTCTGATGATAAAATCTTGCAGACCCCAGCAGGTACACATGCCCTGGGAAGGTGTTTCTTGCCATAAAGCCCCAACCTTCAGTTTCTGCAAACACTTCTAGTTAAGTTGGAGGTTCAGGTAGGCAGCAAGCTCACAACTACTCCTAAACTGGGCTGTGTGGAAGGCAGAGGGCGGAACTCAGGTAACAATGCAGTAAGTTAATGAGAAAATGAGACTTGAGTTCAGCTTGTAAGAGCTGGGTGGCTTCTTTAAAGGCTGCTTCTGTTTTGGTGTTGACTTGACAAAAGGTCTTGAATTGGGAGAATTCATTGTTTTCTGTCCTCTTGGGAAGGAGATCTCAGCGCCAGGAGCTGCGAGCAGCCCGACATTAATTAACTTGTTGAATTCATGCTCACAAGTTAGCCTGAAGCTGGGTGGACCTCACACCCACTCAGATTCCCCTGGTTTTATTCACAGCAGAAGGCTCAAATGCTTTTTCCTCGGGCTCTCGCTCCCCCTCGTGACCATGTGTGGCTTTTGCAGCCCATCGTATGCATTAAACTCTCATTATCTTCATTCTCTGAGCAGTGTAAAGCGCTGCTGAGCTCAGCCTCGATGCAGGTGTGCACTCCAAATTCAACCTAATGGCCCTTGGTGCAAATGACTGCAGGATGGTGATGTAGATGCCCACCAGGACTGGATCCCATATAATCAGCACACCCAGCTTCTGCAAAAGACCCATATCCCATTTGTTCACCCACATTCCTGTTTTATTGACAGGGACAGCCAAGTGTCCTTGTTCCTTATTTAAGTATTTTGAAGGCTAAGAAGAGCGTGGGAGAGAGAACCCGGAGTGTCAGCATGGTTTGTAAGTCAGCAGCTCTTCCTCCTTCTGGTGACTGTGTTGGGAGTGAATTGCTACAGTTCATCAGTTCTGCAGTTCATCATCTGCAAGAGCAAATCCCGTAGGTTTGGGAAATCTCAGCTGCCTGTCCCTTGGGGCTGCAGCAGCCAGGCTGCATTTTTGCTGGTAAGGTATTTGTGTGTTGCTTGGAGCTGAGGATAAAACAGCCCAAAGCTCGAAGCAGAGCTGAACAGAAGCTGCTTTCACTCAGGAAGGAGGAGCGGTGCCAGCAGGGTGAAAATCTCACCAAAACCCAACAAACTTTCCCCAGTTTCTGTTCATCGAGGTGGTTCAGACAAAATCCATTTGCTTTGCAGAAGAGGAGTGTATGAGGTGTGTTAGCCCTGGGTTTTTCTGCCTACTGGCAGCAGAGGGAGCTGCAGCTGATTCAGCCAGCTCCATCTCTGCTTTTCTTTGGGACTGAGCAACACACGAGTCCTTTAAGACTATTTCTGATCCTTCATACAGCCATGGGATTACAAAGCCTGTTTGCAACCATATTGAGTTTAAATCCAGCAATAGAGGCATCCGGCTGGCTGCAGCTGCAGAAATGAGGTGGGCAAGGCACCCGGCATGGGATTGGGGGCAGAAATGATGAACCCAGCAAACTCCTGGAGCTGGGCATGGGGCTGACACTGATGGAGCTGGGGAATGGCAGCGCCTGCAGCCCTGCTTTCCATGTGCCAGCGTGGATGGTGAGTTATTTACCATGCTATTTTCATTCCCACATCACTGTCTGATGGCTGCTGTGGAGAGCTGGAAGTCTCAGGAGGAGTTGGGCACACTCGGGTCTCATTGGTCTGCATTCAGACACGGTGGATTTGGGGATACAGTGGTTGGGTTACAGTGACACTGGGATGTGGTGACATTGGGATTTGGTTGCACTGAGATACAGTGATGATGTTGGGATATGATGACAGTGGGATACAGTGACATGGGGGTATGATGGCATTGGGTACGGTAGTGTTGGGATATGATGACATGAGGATATGATGGCATTGGGATACGGTAGTGTTGGGATATGATGACATGAGGATATGATGGCATTGGGATATGGTAGTGTTGGGATATGATGACATGAGGATATGATGGCATTGGGATACGGTGGCATTGAGGTACAATGACATGGAGATATGAAGGTGCTGAGTGGTGTTGGGATGTGGTGGTGTTGGGATATGGTGACATTGGGACACAGTGGCACACAGCTGGCAGGAGAATCAGTATGAAGTCCAGGATCTTCTGGACACGCTCCCCTGCCAGGACCCATCAGCTCTCAAACTGCAGGTGACTGACACAAGACATGGTCCCAATGTGCCACCCCATTTCATGGCTGTGTTGTATTAAGAGCCAATTTTATAGCAATTTGGGGAGGAGGAGTGGGAGAAAACACGGCACCTTCCAGGGGACTCAATGTTTTATCAGCTACGAGATCAGCATAGCAATTGCTATCTCTTTAACTCTTTCAATTCTCGTTATCAAATCAGTTCTTAAATCAGATTCTGACATTGCCATGGCATCTCTGACACTGCAGCCACACCTCAGGGCAGTGTGTGCATCGTGTTGGTAGCAGAGGGGGTTGGAAACAGGAAAATATGCTTTTCTCTGCTTGGTTTCTCTGATGGAAAGAATTCTCCAGGCAGCTGAAAATACATCAGCCTTGCTCCAAGAAGCAGACAGGGCTGGGAGGCAGAGGGAGTGTGTCTGGAGCTCGACTCGGCGTTGTCCACGGGACTCATTTTCCTTGGTTTCCACTCATCTCTTTCTATTTTTGGAGTCGTGCCTCTTGGTATTTCTTCTAAAAATACTGAGGTCACCAGAATAAGAAGTTTATACGCTCATACAAAGCTATTCTTAGTGCTTCATCTTTGTCTGCAAGTGCAGCCCATGCGTGGAGGTTGGCTCCAAACTCATTGTTCCCCTCCATGTCCCATATCAGGTGCCCTCAGTGGAGCTCCCCGGGGCTCTGTGGATCTCGCAGCTTCTTTCTGTAAGACCACATTTCACCATTCAGGGCCTTGCTCCTTTTCTGTTGTTTTTCTTTTATCGTTTCACCCACGTTGTACGTACATCAGCTACAAAGAAATGGGTTTTTGTAGAACAGAATATCTGGAGTTGGAAGGGACCCATAAGGATCATCACACATTGATGACTTCATTGAAATTCTGAATTTAAGTTCTGAGCAGAGTTTGTGATCCTGATTTTAACTCAACTGAATTGAATTCTACGTGCTTTCTCAGGTCAGCGTGGAAGCGAACGATCACGCTTTAAATAATGATTAGCCTAAGCCGCAGAATGCTCATCCTCATTAAGGTCATTATTTCAAGCAGCTTTGTATACTCTTTCCTTAACACTCACTTCAAGCCTCTACGCAGCTCTTACTATTAACCAAACATCAAAACCCACACGATCCACATGGGATCTCATGGTATGTTGACTGTTCTCCAGTTTTATTTTGAGAGCAGATTTTAATCACATAGAGCTTATGAAATTACAGTGATGTGTTGGGACCACTGTTGAGGTCAATGGTCCGTTGATTCCCAGTGCCCTCTGTAGAGAAATAGGGAATCACAGAATCACAGAATGGTTGGGTTAGAAGGGACCTTAAAGGTCATGAAGTCATGGTATGGTTGGGTTGTAAGGGACCTTAAAGATCGTGAGATCATGGTGTGGTTGGGTTGGAAGGGACCTTAAAGATCATGGAATCACAGAATGGTTGGGTCAGAAAGGACCTTAAAGATGATGGAATCGTGGTGTGGTAAGGTTGGAAGAGACCTTAAAGATGATGGAATGACAGAATTGTTGGGTTGGAAGGAGACCTTAAAGATGATGGAATCATGGTATGGTTGGGTTGGAATGGTCCTTAGAGACCATGCAGTTACAATGCCCAGATGTAGGTTCTGCCTCTTCTTTGATTCATTATGGAAATAAAAGGTTCTCCCTCTTTGATTCTCTGTAGGAGTCATCTTGGGTGCACTGTCAGAGCAAAGTGTTTGGAAAAGGGCTCCAGAAATGAAATTAAAGCATCAGCTGTGGTGGGGTCAGGTTGGGCTCCGGGAGTGCTGTAATGAGAACCCACTTTGCCGCGTAACAAAAGCCGTTGTTGTTTTAGTGGCTCGTTAGTTAATGTTGTTCTAATGAGGCTCTGCTAATGGCATCATCTGACATTGGGCAAAAAGAAGGTTGGGGGAGAACCCGAGTTTAAAAGAGCCTAATTAGCAAGTTAATTATAGCGGGTGAGGAAATGGCCTGGTTATATAAATCAGCTTTTGTTACGCACACGCAGTAAAAACCGCTCTGAGCTCAGGGAGCAGAAGTGGGGTTGGAGGTGGGAACGTCACACAGAGCTGGGGTTCCTCAGCCCAAAGGGAGCCCAGGAGCCTCCTGCTGCTGCACCTTCCCTGCCTCCTTCCCCCGCAGCCGCAATAGGAGCCGCCAGCACCCGCAGCATGAACAAGAAGAAGTACAATGTCGATGGCGATGCAGGGAGGAAAGCCCAGGTGAGGGCAGCCCCCAGGCACCCTAAGGTCGTTTCCTGCCCCCAACATCCCTCTCTTTCTATCTCTGTCTTCCTTTGTTTCCCCAAAATTGCCTCTTTTGGAGCCTCCTTTCTGCAGAACTCCTCTTCATTTTCTCTCGGTGCAGCGGGGCTGGTCTGTGTTGCACCAGGATGAGCTGCGGGCACCTGAACCACGGTGCAAGGACCCAAGAACATCCCCAGCTAGAAGCAAAGCTTCTCTCATTTGCACATGAGGACTCGTGGCTCATTGCACATTAACACTTGTGGCTCAGGTTTCTCAGATCGAAGCAGCTGGAGGTGGAGAACCACAGCATCGGAACAACTCCTAAGTCACACACCTGCAGCTCTCCAAGCCTTCCTAATCCCTTCTAATTAGCACAGCCAGCTGCCACCTGTGGAGGCATTTCTTCTGCAGCTCAGGTTCCACCTGCAGCTCCTCTGTGTGACCCATTCATTGAACAGAGCCAACATGATGGAGATACTCCTGCACACAGAAACACTTTGAGAGGTCTGAATGCAATTGCTGCACTGCTTGGATTAACTGCACCTTGAATGGGTTTAAATGAAAGAAGAAAAGCTATTTCAGGCCAACAGCTTCTTAGGAAAGGAATATAAACCCCGCTGTGTGTGCTCAGGTCCCACCAGGACCCACCGCGATTCCCAGGGCTGAAGGAGCTCCCATCACCTTTTCCCTTGATTTCTAGCCCAAAAAGGGGCTCTGACAACCCACTGTATGGGCACAGTGCTGCTGCTTAACCCCCCAAACTCAGCTTTATGTTCCCAGAGAAGGGTCACATTCCTTATGCTGAGGTGACTTCTTCAAGCAAAACCACCTTCTCAGAATACCCCGAGGGTTCAGTTAATAGACTCAACTAATGGTTTGTAGTAAATTGGAGATGTAAATATTTAATCCCACTGCACCGTGTCAACTTGTATTTTGCCCATAGCAAAGTCCAAGGAGTTTTGCAAGTCTTGTTTCTGATTGTACAAGATGGGCTGGGTTGGAAAAGGGCCTTAAAGGTCATAGAGTTGAGGAATGGTTGGAAAGGACTTTATAGGACATGGAATAATCGAATGGTTGGGTTGGAAGGAATGTTACAGATCATAGAATGATGGAATGATTGGGTTGGAAGGGATGTTATAGATCATGGAATCATGGAGTGGTTGGGTTGGAAGGGACTTTATAGATTATAGAATGATGGAATGTTTGGTTTGGAAGGGACTTTATAGATCATGGAATCATGGAGTGGTTGGGTTGGAAGGGACTTTATAGATCATGGAATCATGGAGTAGTTGGGTTGGAAGGGACTTTATAGATCATGGAATCATGGAATGGTTGGGTTGGAAGGGGCCTTGGTGATCAAAGAGCACAGACATGGAACAGCCCCAGTGCCTGTGGAAGAGCCCAGAAATGGGACATGGGGACAAACCCAACCCTCTGTGGCCTCAACAGTGGGATCATCTGCAAGTGCAGATGTTTGGGTCAGGTGAACACCTGGATTGGGGCAAGCATTGATTATTTGGTCTTATTCAGCCCAAACTATATGCATCCCTACATGGCTTTGGGTGATAGAAATACCCAATCCTAAACGCTCCATCACACAGAGTGTGGCTGGTATTTGTGACTTGGGGTGGTTTTGGTTTTGTTTATTGTACTTTCTTGCAGTAAGCAAAGGGGTTTCCCATTCATTACAAAGAACACTGCAGGCTGGGTCAATCCCTTGTCACTTCTGCAGATGTTGGGGAGCAATCAGGCTCCCCTGCAACAAATAACCTTTATTTATAGGGAAAATAAGTTTGCGTGGAATGGGGATGGAAGCCATCTAAGTTGTGTGCTGTAAGAAGGCTTGAGGAGGAGCATCAGTCATTCAGAGGAGGGTTCAGGATTCCTCTGCCCCATCCTTGTGTTTTTCCACCCATTCTAACCCCCCGTTTCTCTCCCCAGATCCAGTTTGCTGACCAGAAGCAGGAGTTCAACAAGCGCCCGACGAAAATCGGCCGCCGCTCGCTGTCCCGCTCCATCTCGCAGTCGTCGACAGACAGTTACAGCTCAGGTTGGTGCCACCCCCCGTCCGTGTGTCCCATCCCTGTGTCTGTGCGCCCCAACATCTGCGTGTCCCATCGTGACATACATCCATCCCATGCTGGTATCTGCACATCCCATCCCAATGTCTGCGTGTCCCATCCCGATGCCCACGTAGGCCACAGAGAAGGGGAAGCATGGGAAGGGATTGTTGCTTTTATCTTATTATCTCCACACGTATTTGAGTGGAAAAATAGGTAGTTTTGCTTTTTAACCCTTGTGTACAACTCCTGCTGCCTTTCCTCCTCTCTTCCCCTTCCCCTTCCCCTTCTTTCCCTCCTCTCTTGCCCTTCATTTCCTCCTCTTTTTCCCCATCTGATTTCTTTGGGAATTCCCAGTTTATACTGAAAGTTCATTACTGGAGCAGTCTGTGAGGATTTATTCAAACCTAATGAGATGAAGATCAGGCTGAATTCACTGTGTGCCCCACACCTGACACGTCCAGCGTTTGGTGCTGATGCAGAAACATGACACAGCAAAGTCCTAGAAACAAACCTGGGGGGAAACGGGTGTTTTTCTGGTAACAGGAATTGCTCACTGGGGTTGTTCTCACATATTGGGCAATAGACCCATTCAGAGTTCATGGCACAGTAAAGCAAAGCTTCTCACTACCTGAAATGCAGGTCCTTCATCCTCTCCCTCTCCCTCTCCCTTTCTCTCTCCCTTTCCCTTTCCCCTTTTTCCCTCTGTTCCCATCTTTCCATTTTCTCTCCTCTCTTTTCCTTCCCCTTTTGTTCCCCTCTTCTTTCTCTGTTTTCCCTTCATTCTCTTTTCTTCCCTTTCCCCTCTTCTCTCCTCTTTTCCCCCCTTCTACCCCCTTTTCTTTTCCCCCCTTTGATTTCCCCCCTCTTTCTTGTTTCCTCTCCCATCAGTGTACAAGGATCTGTCTCACATCTGGCTGAGATCTGATTCACAAAAGTTGCCTTCAGCCCAAGATCTGTGCACAGCTTTGTGATCCTCCCGAAGCCCTTGATGTTGCACAATGGGATTTGGGGGTTGAGCAGCCCTGCTTGCCCACCCTTGGACCCATACGTGGGTTTGGGAAAAGGTTTCTGGCAGAGACATTCCAGCAGTGCTTAATTCCTGCTAAGAGCATTAGAGCTGAGCGGGTGTGGGGAGCCCGGCACTGAGCTCAGTCCTTGGGATCGATGGAGGTTTTCCTGGGAGCCAGAAGGGAGAGGAATTGGGTCTGGGGTGCTGCCTGATGGCTGTGCCATGGATCTTCTGCTGTGGAAATGAAAGCAGAACGATTGGCAGGGGATTGCATGGGCTCTGAGTTCTTGGAAGGTGCTGCAAACCCCTTCTTAGGTCATTCCCATGGCCTTCATGTCACTCTGCTCCTCCAGCATCACTTAAGCACAGAATTGGGGCAGAAAGATGCAAATCAATTCTGGCTGCTCGGTAGGACAATGTGCTGGAGATCATGGAGACCATACCTGGAGGGATGCTGGGTGCTGAGAACCTCCAGTTCTGGGACTCTTGACTTGTCATGTGTTGCAGTTCCAAAAGGAGCTCAACAAAGGGAGGTTTAACAAAATAAACTCATCAGGGGGCGTTTGATGAGCAAGCTGCAGGTCAGTGGTCAGCCCTGCTGAGCTCCCAGTGCTGCTCCAGGGGATGATTTTGATGCCAGGTCTTGTGTTCATGCAAACCCATGTAGAAACCACTGTGAGCTGGTGAGTGGTGAAGGGCTTTGAGTAACACTGTGTGGGGCAGCTCCTGCCAGGGAGGAAGAGGAAGAAGAGGAAGAGGAAGGGAAAGAGGAAGAAAAAAAGGAGAGGAGGAGGAGGAAGAAGGGGATTAAGAGGAAGAGGATTAGAAGGAAGAAGAAGAGTAGAAGGAAGAGGAAGGAGAGGAAATGGACGAGGAATAAAAGGAAGAGGAAGGAGAAGAGGTGGAAGGAGAAAGAGGCAAAATAATGGTGGAATCTTCCTTCCCTTTCCCTTTTCCTTTATCAAACAAGCAGAAGGAAGGAGGGCATGGTTAGCAGTCATGGTGGGGATGGGTTGGTGGTTGGGCTTAGGGATCCCAGAGGTTTTTTTCAACCTTTATGCTTCTTTGAATCTGAATGCTTTATTCCCTCTGACCTCCTATTCTCCCCCAGCTGCCTCCTACACCGACAGCTCCGATGATGAGACCTCCCCGAGGGACAAGCAGCAGAAGAACTCCAAAGGCAGCAGTGATTTCTGTGTGAAAAACATCAAACAGGCGGAATTTGGGCGTCGAGAGATTGAAATTGCTGAGCAAGGTAAAACGCTGCGTTCCTTCAGCTCCGCGTAGTTTGGGGTTTGTTGTTCTGCTTTTCCTTCCCCTGAAGGTGGAGATTTGGGAGTTGTGATGATATTGAATCCTGAATTGGAGGAAGAAGCTTCTTTGCTGGTAGGAATTTGGAAGATGTGATTATGTTGCATTCTGGGTAGTAGCTAAAACCCTCACAGCGCTATAGGATTCGTTTCAGCTGCGCCCTGACTTCTTTGATGCCTCCATTGAAGCCTTTTGCTCCTCCATGTGCGGCATTGATGGACCTCTCTCCATTTTGCCTTTCAGAAATGCCCGCACTGATGGCGTTGAGGAAGAGAGCTCAGGGAGAGAAGCCGCTGGCTGGGGCCAAGATCGTGGGCTGCACACACATCACAGCCCAGACAGCGGTGAGATCCCATCCATAACCTCCTCCTGCTTTATTTCCGTGTGGGACTGATAGAAATGGGACTGCTGAGTGCTGTGGCTGCCTGTTGGAGCTGCAAAAACACTTGGGTTTAAATTTTTTAAGGTCCCTTCCAACCCAACCCAACCATTCTGGGGCTCTGATCTTTAAGAAGCCTTCCAACCTGACTGTCCCATAGTTCCGTGATCGTTAAGGACCCTTCCAACACAATCATCCCATGGTTCAGTGACTTTCCAACCCAACCATTCTATAGTTCTGCTGTCCTTAAGGCCCCTTCCAACCCAACCATTCTATAGTTCTGCTGTCCTTAAGGCCCCTTCCAACCCAACCATTCTATAGTTCTGCTGTCCTTAAGGCCCCTTCCAACCCAACCGTCCCATGGCTCTGTGATTTTTGAGGAGCCTTCCAGCCCAAGCTATTCTACAATCCCATATTTCTTTTGGTGGTCAAAATCAGTAGTACAAATTCATATTATAGATTCAACAAACTCTGGATTGCCAGTGCTGAACATGAATTACTCTTTGTCGATGGATCTGTTCAAGCATCACAAATGTGTTTTGTGTAACTGCAGGTAGTGTAGCAGAGATGCTCTCTGTAGCTCGTCCTAACCCTTAGGATGGGATGTGGTCCTGGACGTGGTTCTGTGATGCTGTGCTCCCTCTGAGCTTTGTGGATACCTCAGGATGTGCTCAGAGGTGGTGTGAGGCATCTATAAAGGCACTGCTGTTGGCAGTGGTAACAGCTGAATTTCCTCTATCGGATATGCGTTGAGATGTGGTGGGTGGTGATGAGTGTAGCTGTGCCATGTGAGAGCTGTTGGTTCTGCTCCAAAAACAGGACGGGGCAGCAGTGGGGATTTGGGATGCATGCTGGGGATGGGTTGATGGTTGGACTTGACCTTCAAGGTCTTTTCCAACCTCAGTGCTTCTGTAATTCTTTGGGCCTGGTGGGGATGGGTTGACGATTGCACCTGGAGACTCTGGAGGTCTCTTCCAACCTTAATGACTCCATGATCCTATAAGTTGATATTTTGGATTTGTGCAAGGCCAACCTCAGCTTTTTCCCTCATTTTGTCCTTTTTTTTTCTTAATATTTTTAATCCAGGTCCTGATGGAGACCCTGGGTGCGCTGGGGGCCCAGTGCAGGTGGGCTGCCTGCAACATCTACTCCACGCTCAATGAAGTGGCTGCTGCCCTGGCTGAGAGCGGTAGGAAATATCAGCTGCTCTGCTTTTCCTGCTAGGAAAAGATTCTGCCTGCCCCATCGTATTGATGGGGCTTAGATTCACTCACATTCTCACGAGTTCACTTACATTCTCTCTTATTATTGTTGTTACTGTCTTTTAAATTTAGAGTAAACATATAGGAAGATGAAATCACTGCATTTGGGTCTTTCCAGTAGGGAGCGCACACTGGGTGCAGTTCAATTCTATATGAAGTTCAATTCTACAAAGATAAGAAATTGTTAAATTTCAGTCACGGTTTTGGCTGCAAGGGGTCCCCAGAACTTTCTGGGGTCAACATTTACAAACCAGGAGCTGTTGATGTCTGCCTGGGAGATGCCTTAATTCAAATCCTGCCCTACCTGGGTAGATTTTCACCACTCCCCAGGCAAACTCATCGAGTTGTGGAATGGGTTGGGTTGGAAGGGACCTGAAGGACCGTAGAGTCATGGAATGGTTGGGTTGGAAGGGTCCTTGAGGGCCACAGAACCATGAAGTGGTTGGGTTGGAAGTGTCCTTAAAGATCACAGAACCACAGAGCGGTACCCAGCTCCCTTTCTGTGCCAGGATTCCCCGTCTTTGCTTGGAAAGGAGAATCTGAAGATGATTTCTGGTGGTGCATCGATCGCTGCGTCAATGTCGAGGGGTGGCAGCCCAACATGGTGAGATATCATGGTCATGTTAGAGCTCCAAGCCACAGGGAGCCCCTCTTCTCTGTGGGGCTTGGTGCATTTCCTCTTGGTTTTAGACACAACTTTGGCTTTGGTGGGGAAAGAAGAGAAAGGTTAGGGGAATCCTGCCAAGTGTGCAGTTTGCATTGTGCTTTTTAGCCCTGGAGTTTGTCATATAATGAGTCAAATAATGTAAAGTAATTAATGGTGGGAGAGGCATAGATCCACATCGTTTGTTTGCCAGACTTGTCTTGTTTGAGCTTCAGAAAGAATTGTGAAGGTCAAAAAGTGCACCCAGAAACTAAGGGTGGACTCAGTTTAGATACAACATTGGCTTATTTTCCTCTTTTTGAGTAGTTTCCCATTGAAAATGCCACTAATTGATAAAGTGAAGCTAGGAGAAGATACACACCAATCCCAAAGTACAAAACTCTGGTCTGGGAGCTCCACATTTTCAGAGAGAATGTGATCAGATGGGAAGTTCTGTATGAAAAGTGTTAAAATAATATAAAATAAACAAAAGCACGAATAAAAATGGAAAAATTGGGAAGCATTTTGAGCTCTTTGAGTTGGGCTGTGCATGGATATCGTGGGGCACGGACACACGTAGATGGGGCTTTGCTACAGAGAAGGTTCTTTGAGGGAGGATTTGAGTGCAGTTTTTCTCCCTTTGTGCCTTTTTGGGGTCAGAGTGAACCCTCAGCACGGTGACACCATGGTTGCTTTCCTTCCAGATTTTGGATGACGGAGGAGATCTCACTCATTGGATCTACAAGAAATATCCCAACATGTTCAAGAAGATCAAGGGGATCGTAGAGGAGAGCGTCACTGGAGTGCACAGGTAACGGGAAGTGGCAGAGAAGGGATGAGGGCGCTGCACAAGGGACAGCCAAAGGTTTGGACCTAAGCTCGGTCTCTGGAAGGGAGTGAGATGTGGCAGAGATGATTGCTTTGGGGTGGGATTGTGGGAAGGGAGGTCTGCAAAGGTGTGATCTCATCAGAGTCATCATGAAATCAGGGCGCTGCTCAGCCCCTCCGGAGTTTATATTTGTCCCTCCAGATGCGCTCCACTCATCCTAGCAAACCAAAACACTGGAGAACATGCAACAGTCAACCAAAAGGATCCTCTTTTCCTGTTTTCCACCGATCCTCTGCTTTTCCCTTGTTTCTCACAGGCTCTACCAGTTGTCCAAAGCAGGGAAGCTCTGCGTCCCAGCCATGAATGTCAATGACTCGGTGACAAAGCAGAAGTTTGACAACCTGTACTGCTGCAGAGAGTCCATCTTGGACGGGTACGTGCAGCCATAAACATGTGCACGCTGGGCTTCAGAGTGTGAATTTTGTGCCTGGGGGAGAATCATCCTGCAGAAAATGACATTTCTTCCTCTCCTCCTCTTTAATTTTCTTTGTTTTTATGGAATTGAGTATCCATAACCCCTAAGTTTTGGCCCAACTTTTCCAAGGACAGGTGAGGTGAGGACAGGTTGCCTTCCCACAGTTCATACTGGATCTGGTGGTGCTTGTTTGAGGAGTTGGACTCCTCCTTATGGGTTCCTTCCAGTTGGGATATTCTGTGATGGTGACCCCAGCAGCTCAGTCAGCCCCAAACAAAGGAGAAATTGGACTTCACACAGTGGCAGAGCTGCCGTGGATGATGAATTGCATATAGAAATACAGACACGTCTTGTGCTGAATCCACTGCTGCTGAGCTGTGCTTTGCTCTCCTCCCACCTGGTAGCACCAGAGCATCTCAGAGCCCCAGAGGGGGATTCTAGTTGACCACAACAGCATCATTTTCCCAAATCTTTGTGGAGCGCCTCATCCCTCATCTTGGCTTTGAAGGTGATCTTCTTGGTAGAGGTTGCTGTGACTGAAAGGGAAGAGGATCCATGTTCATAATGTGTCCCAGTAAGAGGACATGAAGATGACCCTTAAGATGTCTGTAAGTGCCACATGAGATATTGCACCATCAAATCAACTTCCCTGTGTGATCTTGCAGTTTCTTCCCCACTTTTCTGCTGCATTTTGCCCTAAAAGATGTCTGGATCAAATCAACAGCGATGGAATCCCAACTCTTCATGCCAAAACATCCCATAGCACAAGCCAGCAAAGAGCCAATGGCTTCTTGCTCTTCCTGCCCTCCAAACATGCAGTAGTTAAGTCAGCACCATCATCTGCCTGGTCCCCAGGATCCATGACATCCGCAGAGCTCAACATGTCACAGCTGCACCTTGTGAGAAGCAGCGATGAAAAACGTCTCAATGAAGTCATTCCTTGATGAAATAATTTCTTGATGAAGCCTTTCCTCGATGAAGTCATTCTTCAATGAAGCCATTCCTTGATGAATTAATCCCTTGATGAGCAAACTCCTTTAATTATGCAGCCCTTCCTTCTAATAATGCCCCAGGGCCTGGCCAGAGGCAGCTGTGTGGTGGGGCTCAGTGCATGGTGAGGAATTGCTCCCAAGTTCTGAGCACTGAGGGCAGAATTGTTATTTTGCTGCACCTTTTAGCAGGCTAAAAAGGTCGGAACCCTTAAACAGGTTCTTTGTTTCTTGTGATTTCACGTTCCGTTTATTGTCTCGGTTGGGATGGGTGAAGGTTCGTTGTCTTGGCTGTGATAGGACGGGCACTGAGATGGGGATGAGAGAAACCTGAGCCAAGGTACAAGGAAACCTGCTGGAATTTTAATCTGAATTCCTCGGGAAGTGTGGGGGAATTTCACCTTCCCTGCACTGCTGACCTATTTCTGCATGCCAAAAATAGCCTGCCATGTAGGGCACTCCTGGGGGGGAGGCAGAAGGAGAATGGGTGGGAGGGGGAGCTCTGCTGGGGGAGAGCGCCAGGATCCTGGCAAGAAAATCCCACCTCTGTGTCTTCTGTAGGTGTTTCCATGAGACATCTTGGATTTTTTTTTTTAACAAAATGAGACAGAAAGAAGCTATTTTTGAAAAGATTTTGGAGATCTGAACTGAAAAAAAAACAACCAACCCCATATATGTAATACAGCCCCAAATCTGTCCTCTTTGTTCCAATTCTCAGCACCCAAATTTGGCCAAAGGGAAATGCCCATTTGGGAGTAGAAATGATTCCTGCTCCTGCTGCTGGATTTTAACTCTTTGATTCTCTTTCCTTAGCCTGAAGAGGACAACAGACATGATGTTTGGAGGGAAGCAGGTGGTGGTGTGTGGCTATGGGGAGGTAAGGGGTTCCGCCACCCAGATGGGTGCTCTCCTTGTGAGATGTATGGCAGAAACCAAACCTGTGCCTTAGGATGTATCACTGCTCAATGTTCAGAGCACCTGAACGTGAAAATACCTCTATTGAAATGTTAAGGGACACAAATATCTGCACGTGGCAATGATCAGAGGCTGAGCTCTGTGGGTGCGCAGCTGTAGCGCTGTGTGCTGAAAGCTGCTCAAGGAAAAGAAGCGAGTTTTGCCTTATTGATGTGTTTTCACACTCAAATGGAGGGATCCCCTTGAGAAAGAGATCCCAGTGTGGGGAGACGTTGGTCCTTATCAGCACTGCTGCATTCCCTGCATGTTATGGGTGGCCGACCCTCAGAGGTGGAACTGGGACACTTCCACAGAGCAGAGGTTGTGCAGAGCTTTGGAATGTCCCCCGAGATAAAAGTAATCTCTCGGTGTTGTTTGTCCTTCTGGACACAAGGACGATTTGGGGGGAGAAAAGAGCTCTCAGAAACCCAAATAATCAGCACTTTCATATTGTTAGCTTCTAGCTGAGCTGCAGCCTGACCCGTGTCCTAGATTGCTCCAAATCTGAGAATTTTGGGCAACCTGAGTTTAGCACTTGTATATTTTTAGTACCTCTTCTACTTTCCCATGCCCCAAATCTGGGAATCCTGCCTGCCTCAGAAGTCCCTCATCTCCCTCCTCCCTGCCCTCCTCTCCCTCCCAGGTGGGCAAGGGCTGCTGTGCGGCGCTGAAGGCCATGGGCTCCATCGTCTACGTGACTGAGATCGATCCCATCTGTGCCCTGCAGGCCTGGTAAGCACCCGGCCTCGCTCCTTTCTGGGGATGTTCTGCAGGAAAATCGTGGCCACAAAGCAGTGGATGGTTGGGTTGGACCATCCTCAATAACATTTGGGTTCCATCCTCATCACCTGCAGAACTTTGGGGTTTGACCCCCAAAAGTGATTTGCAGCAGGAAGGAGTCGTAATTGGGGCGAACTGAGAGATCCAGAGAGAGAGATCCAAAAAACCCCAGTCTTGCAGTAACGGTGATTTTATAGCTCAGGAGAGACAGAAATAAACTCTCAGGGGAACTGCTGACAAACCCTCCAAGGCCCTGCCCTGGTTCTGCCATGTGCAGAGCGCACCTTCCGGAACAAATGAAAATGGGCATTTTTGGATGCTGATTTTACAACAGAGGATTTGAAACCCGCAAAATTCACTTTTTAGTGTCACATCTTGAGCAGGAGACCCAAATCTCTGTGCTTGACCCCAGAAGTGCTTGGGGCACAGCGTCGCTCAGCACTCCGTGTTGGCTGTTGTGCAGCATTAGGAAGTTAAAATGAGTATCTGAGAGGGTTGTTTTTTTGGGTTTTTTTCCTCTATTTTTGGCACATTTTTTGCTGCTTTTCAAACAATCTGTTTTTTTTCCCATTCTCAGCATGGATGGATTCCGGCTCGTGAAACTCAACGAAGTCATCAGACAGGTGGACATTGTCATCACCTGCACAGGTACACAGTGCTGGGGTGGGCAGACGAGCAGCCCATGACCAGGTCCAAAGGAAAGAGCAAAAAATGGGGAAAGTCACCAATAATTTGCATTTTGTGCCTGTTGATGTTTCTGCATTCCCCTTTCACAGGTAACAAGAACGTGGTGACCAGGGAGCACCTGGACCGGATGAAGAACAGCTGCATTGTCTGCAACATGGGGCACTCCAACACCGAGATCGACGTGGTGAGCACAGGGTGGGCTCTGTGGGGCCATGGGGACCTCTCAGCCTCTCTTCAGCATTAAATATTGGGTAAAATAACCTACCCATCCGCTGTACAACACTGCCAGGAGTCCCAGAGGATGTATGTGGTCTTTAAGGACCTTTCTAACCGAGCCATCCTGTAATTCTGTGATCCTGAAGGACCCTTCCAACCCAACATCCCATAGTTCTGTGATGTTTAAGGACCCTTCCACCCCAACCATCCCATGGTTCCATGATTCCATGGCTTTGACCATTTGCATGCTGTCTTCCAGGCAAGCCTGCGCACACCCGAGCTGACCTGGGAGCGGGTGAGGTCCCAGGTGGATCACGTCATCTGGCCAGATGGGAAGCGAATAGTGCTGCTGGCGGAGGTGAGGGGCACACAAAGCAACCACCTCCTGTTGCAGGAGCATGGGGAGACCCTGCCTCGCCCCAGGAGGGAGGCACAGCCTCAGGGTTTGGTGCTTTTCCTCCCCAGGGCCGTCTGCTGAACCTGAGCTGCTCCACAGTGCCCACCTTCGTGCTGTCCATCACCGCCACCACACAGGTGAGTGGGGCTGGGGTGGGCTCACCCCAT
This sequence comes from Coturnix japonica, assembly GCF_054131305.1. Classification (NCBI taxonomy): domain Eukaryota; kingdom Metazoa; phylum Chordata; class Aves; order Galliformes; family Phasianidae; genus Coturnix; species Coturnix japonica. The sequence goes on from NC_140663.1 coordinate 510,132, forward strand.
AGCACGCAGCACTGACTCACCAGGTGTCTCCTCCATGCAGGCTTTGGCTCTGATAGAGCTGTACAATGCTCCTGAGGGCCGCTACAAGCAAGACGTGTACCTGCTGCCTAAGAAAATGGGTAAGGACGTGCTGGCTGCCTTCTTTTGTTCTTTATTTCCTCACCAGTGTTGAGCAGACAAGAGGTTTTGCCATGCTTGGCATCATCCTCGTCCATCCTCATCCTCATCCTTGTGGTCAGGCGCAATGGAGATGCTGTTGGACACTTTACTTCTCCAGATCCAAATCTGGAAGTTGGAGGAGGCAAAGCTCAGCAGTCTCATTTTGATAAATTTGTGGAGTTTTGAGGCTCCTCTTTCAATCTGTCTCAGTTCCGACAGCGAGTGTTTATGGACATGGAGTGCTTCCAAGATATGAACGCTTTGAGAAGGTCAGGGGGAGGGCAGCTTCTGTCTGGGCTGTAGAACAGCTTGCCCAAAGGTTTGTTTTTTCTCAAAGAAAAAGATGAAGCCACTCCATACTGCAGCAGCAAAGGCGAATTTCTGCCGTTCCAGCATTCGTGCTGTGATGCTTTGTGAAACCATCAATGCTTTGTGCAGGGGATGGGGTGGTGGGAGCTCTTTGCTTCCTTCAGAAGGGCTGCAGGGAGCTGTGCTTAGAGATCTGCTCTCGCTGCTGTTCATTGCTCAGAGCTGTGCTTAGAGCTCATTGCTTGTAATATTTCAGATGAGTACGTGGCGAGCCTCCACCTGCCGACATTCGACGCGCATCTGACAGAGCTCACAGACGAACAGGCCAAGTACCTGGGGCTGAACAAGAACGGGCCCTTCAAACCCAACTACTACAGGTGTGGCTCCTGTCGGTCACAGAACTGCAGAGTTGTGGAGTGGTTGGGATGGAGGAACCTTATAGGTCATAGGATTGAGTGGGGTTGGGTTGAGTTGGGTTGGGAGAGTCCGCAAAGATCCTGGAGTTAGGTTGGGTTAGAAAGAACCTTAAAGGCTGTAGAACCATGGTTAGGTTGGAAGGGACCCCAATGCCCCACCCCTGCTGTGGGATGGGAGCCCCCCAACTCAGGCTGCCCTTGGCCCCATCCATGACCTCAGGCACCTCCAAGATGGGGCACCCAAAGCTTTGGGCAGCAGCTGCAGGGCTGCAGCACCTCCAGGTGAAGGATTTCCCCAGCATCTGACCTCATAATCCCCTCTTCTTGTTCAGAGCAATTCCCTGTTGTTCTGTCACCATCTGCCCACATACAAAGGCACTCTCCCTCTGTTCCTGAGTTCCCCCAAGTTCCTCTCCAGGTCTCCCCAGCACCTCACTCTTGCCCTGGCTGCACTCAGTCTGACTCCCTGGATGGCAGCTGTCCCCACTGCGGTGCCCCCGGGCAGCTCTTGGGCAACCAGGTTATTTTTAAAGCCTGACGCACCGGGGCTGGCGCTCAGCAGCACTTGGGCTCACACCAGAGAGGAGCCACTGAAAATCCCCACATTTCTGTGGGTCACTTCTCCCTCCAGGCTCAGGAATTGGGCTGCTGTCATGGCCAACGCAGCTCTGCATTTGTAACCAAAGCCACTCAACCCAAAAGCCAACGTGGATTTCTCCAAAGTTTCTCTCTTACTGATAAATTCTGCTGCTCAAAGCCAGGTTTGGGTGCTGGAAGTGGCAGTACAAGTACAGCTCCCTGTGCCCTGAGCTGATCCCAACCCCCAGCCCTGTTGGCACCACTGAGCTTCCCCTTCCCTCACCCCAACTAAAAATAACTCAGAATTCCGGGGGAGGAAAGGACCTGGCTCCTTCCAACGCCATTTCAGCCAACACCAGCATTGGATGCAATGATCCCTATGGGTCCCTTCCAACTCAGGATATTTTATCATTTTCTTAGCGTCCAGCCCCAAATTTCACAGTTTTTATGTGCTGAACCCTCGTTTTCTCTCTTTCCCAGGTATTAAGTTCCTGCCACCGTAGCCACGAGGAACAGAACCCAAATCCTTTCTCAACTACTGTACAGGATGAAGCAGCGCAAGCTTGCTACGCTCAAGCCAGGCTTGCTCTCGTAGTAGACCGTGTGTTAGGTTATTTATTTATTGAATTAGAGTTCTGTGCGCGGCTCTGCCTCGTGTTCGTGCTGCCGCGAACTGGGAGACGCTCCGTTTCTTCCCCTTCGTTTCGTTTCTCTCTTTTTGGTCGTTCCCATTCGGGGTTGTGTGAGGATGAGGGCGAGGAAGGAGCTGATGGGGTGGGGACTCCCCGGCGCTGTGCTGCTGTTCCGTTCCCAGTGCCAAGCTTTGCCGTGAACCAAAGTTTCCTTCCCTGCTGCTCCGCATCACAGCTGGAGCGCCATGGCTGGCAGCATCCAGGCTGGCAGCATCCACGTGAGACCCTCTGCAGCCTCAGTGGGGACGCGCCGAGTCTGATTTCCCACTGATGTTTCTCCATCAGATCCACCAAACCCCCCTGTACGGAGGAGCCGCCTGCACCTCGATGGTGCTGAGTTGGGAACTGATAATTGCGCGGTGCCGAACCACAATGCCTGGAGCCGACGGAGGTTGGCCAACTGTTGGCTGTAGAGCAGGGAGCTCCAGGTGGTGTCTCAGCGCCCCACGTCCCGCAGGCACTGCTCCATCTTCAGCCTCTGGTCGCTTCGCGGTGTCCTCAGCGCCGCTCACGCACAAGAAAGGAACTGTGGACCCGTGGCCACGTCCTGCAGCAAACAAACAGTTCTCCCTCCTGCAGAACTGTGCACAGATAGGAGGTTTGGGGAAGAGTCCACGGAGCTGCTGGAGGTTTTACTTTGGGGGCAGCGCTGGGCTGAGGATCCCTACACCGAATGTCCCCACACCGAGTGCTCCTATGCTGAGCTGCCCAACACTGTGCGGCCCTACATGGGTCAGTTTATCAATGCTGAGCATCTACACATTGAGCACCGCAGCCATGAGCTCAGCACCCCAACAGTGAGCTCAGCACCCAACATGGAGCTCTGGATCCCCGCATGGAGCTCTGAATCCGCACATGGAGCTGAGTACCCCAACATGGAGCTCTGGATCCGCACATGGAGCTGAGTACCCCAACATGGAGCTCTGGATCCCTGCCTGGATCTCAGTTCCCAACACAGAGCTCAGCTCCCCACACTGAGCTCATCGCTGCCCCAGGATCGTCTCTCCCGGCAGCTGTGCCTATTTCTAAGCCCTGATTTACCTTCATGTACCTTCCAGGTGATGGGACAAAAATAATAACAATAAAAGAAAGACACCCCCCCCCCCAAACGGCCTCACCTTTTCCCACCTGTATTTTTAAAGCTCTTCTCCGTGTCATTCTGCTTCTCCTGTCAGCTTTTCCGCTTGCTTGGCTTTTCCTAATCAATCTGGAATTATAATATTCTGTGATCATCTCTAAATTAAAACGTGTAATTTTTATTTTAATTTTTTCTTTTTTTTTCTTTTTTTAAACGTTTTTAAAGATTTAGGAAAAGGAGATTTTAGGGAACACCAGCAAAATCATGTTAAGGAGAATAAATCAGTTGAGATCTTTAGAAACAAATGAGACAAAACCCATCGTGGTCGGCTGCAGAGAGGGCAGCAAAACTTGGAGAACATTTTCAAAAGGATGTTTTAATTATTGATGTCTGAGTGATTGTATTAGAGCAGCAATAAAGACTCTGTAATCTCGAAACAGAAATAAAATGTTGGAAAACCGATGTGCTGCTCTGAAACTGGGGATGAAAGATGGAGTGGGGTGGGGGTGGGGAAGGGGATGGGGATAGAGTTGGGGTTGGGATAAGAATGGGATGGGATGGAGATGGGGATGGGGATGGGATGGGGATGGGGATGGGGATGGGGATGGGGATGGGGATGGGGATGGGGATGGGGATGGGGATAGAGTTGGGGTTGGGATAAGAGAATGGGATGGGATGGGATGGGATGGGATGGGATGGGATGGGATGGGATGGGATGGAGATGGAGATGGGGATGGGGATGGGATGGGATGGGGATGGGACCCCAAACCCCATCTGTATGTGGGACATGTTTGCTGAATGGCACCAGTTTGGGGTCGCTGCCCCACCCCAGCCCCCTGCCCTGGGGCAACCACCATCTCCCACAGTACGGGGCCACCCCATGCTCCCCCCAGCCCCATCCATGGGCACCCACACGTGCCCCCCCAGCGCCCCTTATTGCAGTATCCATCATCTCTACGGTGCCCCCCAACCCCCCCCACCCAACAGCAGAACGGGGTGAGGAGGTGTGTCCTCCAGCCCCGCCCCCTCCATGCAACAGCCAATAGGAGCGGGGGGGCGGGGCACGAGGCGCGGCCCCCACGTGCGCGGAGGGGCGCGGAGGGCGCAACGCATGGAGGAGGCGGCGGGGGGGGCACCGAACCCGAACCCGAACCCCAACGCGGGGAGGGCCCGAATGGGGCAGCCCCCAGCGCAGAACCCCCCCCAAAAGGGCCGGGAGTTCTTCAGGGGACAGCGGAAGGAGTCCGAGGTGGGGATGGGGGCATGGAATGGGGCTGGAAGTGCTGAGGAGCTGCGGGTTGGGGGGGTTCGGTCATTCTGGGGGTGGGTAGTCCGAGGGGGTCCTGGTCCGGGGGGGTTCCCTGCGCAGTCCCTGGGGTCACAGCACTGGTTATCCCAGTGGTGTCCCCGACCCCTGAATCTCAATGCTCCCCCCCCAGTTCCAATGCTCCCCGCACCCCAACACCCGGGGGCCAATGGCACAACGGGGGGCGCTGACCCACAGTGGGCTCCTGGGTGCGCTGGGGCTTCACCCCCCCCCCCCCCCCTCCTTCCATGGCCCCACTGATCCGATTAGTCCTGAATTCCTCCTGGGATTTAGGATCCTGAAGGGGATCTGCAGCCCTGGGCTGCAAAAAAATGGGGCGAAAAAGCGGAGTTTTGGTGCAGAGCGCTCAGCCTCGTGCTGCGCATCTTGGGGGTACCCATAGGGACGGGGTCGATGTACCTCGCTCCGCCCCACAGCCAGGAGGGAGCGATGGAAGTGCCATCCGTGACCCATTCATGCGTTCTCTCTCCGGGGTTTTACGCTCCAGTTCCGCTCCCGCTGCGGGAAATGGGGGGGGTCGGGGGGGGTCCGCAGCCCTGGGAGGGACGTAGGGAGAAGGGACGGCCCTGGAATTGAAGCTGGGAAGAACTGGGGAGCACACGTGGGGCTGAGTGCGGGGTGGATGCGTGCACGGGGCTGTGCGCTGGATGGAAGCCATGGATTTAAGACGGGAAGAACCGCTGTCCGTGCACGGGGCTGTTTGCAGGGTAAAAGCTGCGGGTTTACGTTGGGAAGAACCGGGGTGTGTACGCGGGGCTGCCTGCAGGATGAAAGGCGTGGATTTAAACCGGGGAGGTTTTAGGCTGTGCAGAAATGGAGCTGCACACGCGGGGCTGCTGGGCAGGGTGCGAGCCGTGCATTTAAGCGTGCAGGGGCTGTTTGCAGCCAGGGCCGGCTGCTGTTTTTACGCACCGCTTCCAAACGCGCCGCTCTCCGCAGGGCTCCGTGGATTTCCCCACCGTGGAGTTCGAATACGGGGACGCCGACAGCCGCGGTGCAGAGCTCGCAGGTGGGGCTGTGGGGTGATCCGTGGGGCGGCAGCAACCTGGAAGGGAGAGAGAGGAGGGTTTAATTAACGGAGGGGTTAATAATGGAGTATAGGGAATGTGTAGGGATGATCATATCAGACTATGATATGATACTATGATGATATTGGAAGCAGCGTAAAACCCCAAAGCCCGGAGCTGTTTGCATGGAAGCAGTGCACAATCTGCCTGGCTGCGCGGTGCTCCTGGGGTTTCTCCTTTTGCAAAGTGACCAAATTGGGGCAAAATTACCCTCCAAATGGCACTGCAGGTGCAATGGGGCAGTGGCAGGGGCGGGGGTGAGGTGGAAGTTCCTATAGGTGAGGCTGTGGGGCTGATATGTGGCTCTGGGTCCCGTTTTTTATGCCACACTGGGGTATCCGTGCTGTCCCCATTGCCTCATAGCAATGTGAAATGGGTTTGGGAGCAGAGTCAGAACCCAGAGCTCAGTGAAGTTCTAAAATTGCTCAGGGACACTGAGATATCAGCATTGTCCCCACTGTCCCATCGGCACCCACCAGAAGAGCTGCTGTAAGGCTCAAGAGTCCAGGGTCCCATTTGGGTTTTATTGGATTTTAATGCCACGTTGGGATATCTGCAGTGTTCCCAACATGAAATGAGACTGACTGGATGGTTATGGAAGCATTGAGTGGGATCCCAGTGCCCAATGGAGCTCCCAGAGAGCTCCAGGACAACACTGGGGCTCTGCCCCACATCTTGGGCACGTGGGGATATCTCAGAGGAATCTGGTGGTGATGAGGGGTGAAAACCCTTCTGGTAACCACTGTCTGTGTTCCAGCAGAGCTGTACAGCTACACTGAGGAGCCCGAGCTCAGCACCAACCGGCGATGCTTCGAGGAAGAGTTTTGCCCCCAAGGTATGAGCTCTGTGTTCAGTGCCCCATGGCACAGGGCTGCCCCACAGCCCACACATCACTCTGTCCCCTCTGCAGCGCGGGGTCGGCAGTGGATGGAGCTGGACATGGCGCAGCAGAGGGCCCACGTGCTGCGGCTGCTGGAGGGGCTGGAGGTGGTCAGCAGGGAGCGGCGGCTGCGGGCAGCGCGGGCCATCCTCTACCTGGCACAAGGTGAGCACCTGGCCCAGCTCCGTCCCAGGGAGGCCCTGGGGGGTCCCAGGGCAGCACTCGCTGACCACGTTCCTCCCTGGGCCTCCCCAGGAGTGTTTGGAGACTGTGAGAGCGAAGGTGATGTCCTGCACTGGTCACGGCACAACAGCTTCCTGCTGTACCAGCTGGGCACCTTCAGCGCCTTCCTGGAGCTGCTCAGTATGGAGATCGAGTGAGAGGACGCCACAGCTCCCACCTTCCTCACCCTCCTCTTTGTCCTATTCTCCTCCACACCTCCCTCTTCATCTTAGTCTTTCTTCCATCCACCTATTCCTCATCCTCCTGGTCCTCTTCTTCATCTTATTCTTTCTCCCCATCCTTCACCTTCTTCATCTTATTCTCACCTTCCTCACCTTCTTCATCTTATTCCTCTTCATCCTCCTCACCATCTTCATAATATTCTTTCTCCTCATTCTCCTCACACTCTTTTATCTTATTCTCCTCCTCAGCTTCCTTGCCCTCTTCTTCATTCTCCTTCACACTCTTCATCTTACTCTTGTCCTCCTTCATCTCATTCCTTCTTTCCACCCTCCTCACCTTCTTCCTCTCCTTATCTTCTCCACTCTCCTCTTCTTCACCTTATTGTCCTCCTCACCTTCCTCTCCTCCCTGTCCTCACTCTCCTCATCTCATTCCTCCTCCCTGAGGCCACCACCATGGCCATATTTTGGGAGTGGGCTCAGGATGAGGAGCCGCCCCACTGAGCTCATTATCCCCTTCCCCACAGCAACAGCCAGGCGTGCAGCAGTGCACTGCGGAAGCCGGCCATCTCTCTGGCTGACAGCACCGAGCTCAGGTACCCATGGTGGCACTGGGATCCACTGGGGATGATGGTTGGGACCATGTGTCACGTTCCTGTCCCATAAGGGTGCTGCTCAGCGTCATGTACCTGCTGGTGGAGAACATCCGTGTGGAGATGGAAACGGATCCCCCGGAGTGGAAATCCTGCCGAGAGACCTTCAGGACCGAGCTGAGTGAGCCATGGGGTCACAATATCCTTCAGTGGGGACAGCCCTGGGACAGGGCCAACCCTGAGCTCCCTCCCTGCCAGGTTTCTCTGTGCGCTCCGATGAGCCCTTTGCTCTCTTGCTCTTCACGATGGTGACCAAGTTCTGCAGCGGCCACGCTCCGCACTTCCCTATGAAGAAGGTCCTGCTCCTGCTCTGGAAGGTGCTCCTGGTGGGTGCCCCATTTCCTTTTTTCAGGCATTGGGAATGCAGGGAACGGTGCTGGATGCAATCCATTGCGTAATCCAAGCATGGTGGGGCAACATCATCAAGCTGTAGATGTCCCTGTCGTTGCAGTTGGAGTGGGTGACCTCTCAAGGTCCTTTCCAACTCCAACCATTCTGTGATTTAGGATGGCACAAGGGGATGACCCAAGGTGAACAATTTCTGTTGGGGTTTCTGGGATGCAGGGAGCAGAAGAAGGCTGGAGAAAGTGCTGTGCTTTCTCAGCTCCCCACTTTGATAACCTCCACCTGGAAGCCCCGAATTGCTGCACAACCCTGGGGTCCATCTCCTCCCCACTCTGCCACTTCTCTCCTTGGTCCCTAGTTCACGCTGGGAGGATTTGAAGCCCTGCAGACAATGAAGGTGAGGAGGAGGGAGGAGCTGGGGCTGCCTCCCCTGCCCGAGGACAGCATCCAGGTGATGCGCAGCATGCGTGCTGCCTCACCGCCCACCTGCTCCATTGAGCTGGCTGAGCAGCAGCAGAAGCGTGGCCATCGCAGCCGGCGGGTAAGGGCCTCCTCCTTGGGCATTGCCAGCCCTTCTCCAACGGGATCCATCATCCACTTGAGATTCCATTTTCCTTCCCCTTTTCTAAGCATTTCTCAGCTCATAAAAGTTGCTGCAGATCAGCCCTGCGAAGTACTCGAGATGGAGGAAGTGAGCAGACAGCCCTGACCCTGTGGCAAAGGGCTGATAAGTGCTGAGACCAAACTGCTCACAGCAAACTTGTCCGTTTTTAGCTCAGTTCCTGGTGTTGTGGTGGTGTGGTCAGGGGATGAAAATGCCTTTTTTGTTGGGGGGAGGATGTTGGGTGGTAGCTCCAATAATTCAAATGAAAAAGGGGGTGACATTTCCTATTTTGCTGTACAGAGAGGGGCTGTTTCTTGTCCAGGCTCTGGGGAGGCAGCCAGAAGGGAAATCCTCACCCAGGGCACATCTGGGAGCTCAGCCCTTTTAGGATGGAGATGTCAGGAGCTGTTGGCTGGGAGGAAACTGGAATCCATGGTGTGACATTGATTTATCCCTCCCCTTCTGCTGCAGCCTTTGATGAAGCAAGACAGCCTGGATATTTACAACGAGAGAGACCCCTTCAAGAGCGATGAAACAGGAGTTGATGAAGAGGAGAGTGACGAAGTGGATGGTGGGATTGAGGGGGAGCTGGACCTGATGGAGCGGGATGCACTCCTCCCTACCATACCAGCCCAGCGCCCACCTATAGAACGGGTGTTGTTCCCCAAAGGGCTGCCCTGGGCCCCCAAAGTCAGGTAGATCGTGGCATATCATTGCCATCCTCCCCAGCCCTAGCCAAGCATGGCCAAGGCTGGTCTATGCATGGAAATACCATCTGTGGGGAGTCCTGGGTATGAACACCTCTAGAAATCAGTCCTAGAAAGCTAAATGTTTCTTGCCCCTACCAGTGCCCTCCCTCAGCAGGTGAGATATATGTCTGTTGTCCTCCTTGATTTCTTGATTTCATTTCTATGCTGCTCCATCAGGCAGAAGGACATTGAGCACTTCCTGGAGGCGAGCAGGAACAAATTCATCGGCTTCACTCTGGGACAGTGAGTGTCAGGTGTAAGGGGCCACCAGAGCCTGTCCCCCAGCTCCCTTCGGTGCCACTGATGCAGTTTAAGGCCATACGTCTGGTATTATCTCATCCTATCCTTGTATTTACCTTCTGCCTTTTCCTCCAGGGACACCGAGACCCTGATAGGGCTGCCACGACCCATTCATGAGAGCGTGAAAACGCTGAAGCAGGTGAGACAATGGCTCTAAGATGGGATCAGAGCAATGGGGATATCACAGAAATGAGGGACTCTTTGGCCAAGGTCACTATGGCCATAGAGATACTGCAGGGCATCAAGTTTCATATGCATCAGCTTGGTGATACATCACTCACAAAAGGTTTGGAGTTGCTCACATGCTCTCAGCTCACAGTAAAGGTCTGATGCAGATTCTGTCCTCAGCTAGCTCAGCAAATGCTATCATTGCTCAGTGTTGCATCCTGTAGTTGTATCGTTGCTCTGCTGCAACATCTGATGCACGGACTCGGATGTGAACGATCCAAATCGTTTACTTCAAATTCTCACATCACTTACATACATTCACAAGTTTCCTTTTTTTTTTAAGCTTTCCCATCTGCCCTTACAACCTTCCCATCCACCTTTACGTGTCAACAGAGTATTCTACAAACACTCCTTAACCGTGCATGTGGGTGCTCATCCAATCAGAGCCATGAGCCATTGCTTTTGATTTTTCTCTTCTAGAGGTGTTTTTGGTTCTCGTGCTGTTTATCTTGCTTCACAGCTGCTGCTCTGAATTGTTTTTCTCGTATTCCCACACCGCCTCTGTGTATCTTGCCAGCACAAGTACGTTTCCATCTCAGATGTCCAGATCAAGAATGAGGAGGAGCTGGAGAAGTGCCCCATGTCCCTGGTAAGATATGCTCCCCATCACTACATGGACACAGGGAAGAGATGTCACTGAAACCTGTACATCTTGGTCACACCTCCAATGCTCTCAAACCACCACATTCTGACCCAATCATTAAGTCCCCAGGTTGATTTTTGGGGGAGGAAACTGACATATCTCAAGTGTGCAGACTGGAGATACCTTCCCCCCCCACCTTGTTTTTAATGTTTCCCTGTGCTAGGGGGAAGAGGAAGTCCAAGAAACCCCTTGTGAGGTCTTGTATCGAGCAATGCTATACAATCTCCCCCAGTATATGGTAAGCCTGTGTTCCTTAGAAATGAAATAGGGTCTGTGGGTGTTAGGGATCTGAACGTTGGGATTTTGGTGGGAATCCAGAGCAGAGCTGGGTGGAAAGTCATCTCCAAGAGGAGGGTTCCAGAGGATCGAGGAGGTCAGATACCCAGAGTCATGGTCCAGTGTTTGGAGATAGGACAGTGGGACATCCCTTTCAGCTTTCCCACCGACTCAAGAGATTCCCACACAATACAATTCAAAAAATTCAGCTCTTTTAAGATGCTTTTTGGGCCACCTACAGTCTGTCTGCAGGGAGAGGCAAACATTTAAATGCAATAAGCTGCAGCACTGTTTTATCCATACCACTAGAGCTCAGTGCATCAACTTAATACAAAAGCTGAGCTGCCCTGCTGCCTGCAGTTGGGTACAAAAGGAGAGCTGAGCATTGGCACAGCTGGCCCATCACCATGAGTGAACCTTGGGCTGGTGAAAACTTCTAGAGCTGGCTTGAAGTTGTCCAGTCTCAAGGAAAAGGAAGGGATTCGCCCTTTGCCTCCACACCTGCCTCCTCTGCAGATCGCTCTGCTGAAGATCCTCCTTGCTGCAGCGCCCACCTCCAAGGCCAAAACTGACTCCATCAACATCCTGGCAGACGTCTTGCCTGAGGAGATGCCGTAAGTCCTCAAGGAGATACCTCCAGCTGTTCCAGCCTTGGACCAAGTGGGAAAGTTGGGAGTTGCAAATAGGTTAAGGGAGCCCCAGATGTGGGCATGGGGCTGTATATGTGGGGTCCAAGGGATGTGGGTCAGTGATGGTCCCATCAGGTTGATGGTTAGCCTTGATCTTCCCTCACCATGCCAGCATCACTGTCCTGCAGAGCATGAAGTTGGGGATTGATGTGAACAGGCACAAGGAGATTATTGTGAAGAGCATCTCGGCTCTACTGCTGCTGCTCCTCAAGCACTTCAAGCTGAACCACATCTACCAGGTGAGTGCTGAGAAGGGGTCACGGTTGGTGCTCGTGGGGCTGGTGCATCCTTACTGGAGCTCTCCAGGAAATGTTTCCAAGAGGAGCAGTGGATTGTAGGGATGAACCCTGGCTCTGGGACATGTTTTTTAGAGCATTACTCATGCAGGAATAACCTGCCTGCAATATATCTTTGGCTGTTTGTTGACAGGGTGGTTTCCACTCATGTGGAAAGAGCTCTCTGACTTGTGGATGAACACATGCTGTGGTTAATCAGGTTAGAATTCCAGAGATCTCAGCAGAGGGAGCCTCTCCTGGCAGCCGGGGTGGGGAGGAGTTAGGCAGGATTCCTCCTGCTGTGCCCAACTTCCACACGAGCAGTGGGGCTGGGCAGGACTCGTGAGGTCCTCAGCAGGGTAGAGCTCTCAGGGCTCTGGCCTCAGTAGAACCAGCTCAGGGTCCTAGATGCAGTTTGATTTGTGTTAAACAATTAGTGGGCATTTTTCTTTTTCTCTTTTCCTTTCTTTTCCTTTCTTTCTTTTCCTTTCTTTTTCTGATCTGTTCTTTTTGCTGATCTGTGCAAACGGGTTGAAGGAGCTGCTTGGGCAAGGGGATTGGAGTAGATGATCTCTAGAGGTCCCTTCCAGCCCCTGCAATTCTGTGAACTGTAGAAGCCAGAATGGAAGTTACCCTATATCCTTTGTAGTAGTCAGTCTCCTCCTTTTCCTTCCATATTTAATGTTTTCCCCCAGTTTTTACCTTGAAAAGCGACCTGCAGTCACTGGGTGCACCTCTTCTAGAGTCTTGCCATGAAATTCTGTGTGTCAACGCACTTTTCCAGATGCTGGGAGTCATTGTATGTGATGCAAGCCTCACACAGTAGGCTTGTGCACAAGGAAGATGGTCTGCCAGGTTCAGAGCAAACCATCCAAACTGGAAATGGAAATTCCCAGCACACTCTTCCAGTTGTTCCTGTTGACGTTGACCCATTTCGCTTCTCTCCCCCAGTTTGAGTATGTGTCCCAGCATTTGGTGTTTGCCAACTGCATCCCGCTGATCCTGAAGTTCTTCAACCAAAACATCATGTCCTATATCACTGCCAAAAACAGGTACAGCCACGCATGTGATGGCCAGTGATGCTGCAGTGGGAAATACAGCACGATGCTCAAGCAAGGGCAAAGCATGGCACTGAATCCTCTCCATGCCAGATGCTTTCCAAAAAGAAACCAAACCCCACTTATATGTATTAATAAAATGTATGTCTAAAGTACATTTTATTATTATACACACATACACATATATTATATATGTGTACGTTTGAGGGTTTTTTGGTTGGCTACTTTTAGAAAGGCAGTAGACACAGAAGGCTTGGAAACTTTGGGCAAGACTCAACGCCCTTGCCATGCATTATCTTGCTGGTAATATTCTTGCTGTCAGACATTTCCATTTTAACCTAAAATCTGCTTCTTGTATGAGTTTTTGTTTTTAATATACACACAAATAACTGATCTGCCATGTCCTAATGGATCCACCTCCTCCAAACCCCCACTAATGCATGCCTGGGAGCAGGGAGGGCTCTGCTCGTTAGGCTCACATGCCGATTGTCCTTAATGAGTCTCTTCTTTCCCATCTTCCATAGCATCTCTGTCCTGGATTACCCGCACTGTACAGTCCACGAGTTGCCTGAGCTCACTGCAGAAAGCCTAGTAAGTGAAGCAGAGCACTTGTAACAGTATTGCTTTATGCAGGTGGATGAGGAAGGACTTTTCTTTCATTTTTCTGTGTTTTCAGCCCCAAAATAGACTTTTTCCTGTAGAAGGACTTGAAAATTTATCTCATTGCTGCTGCTAAAATCTCGAGCCTATGTCGTTTTCCTTGGCTGTGAACACGTTGCAATCAGAAATAAAGGGAAAGGCTTTCTGTGGTTTTGATGAGCCAAAGTTGGCCCGATGGGGACATCTAGTGACACATCGCTGGGAGCTCTAGTGGCACACAGTGGTCTTTTTATCCTTTTATCCTTGTTTCCTTTTTTCCTTTCCCTCTTTTACTTTTTCCCCTTCCCTTGCTTCCCTTCTTTATCTTTCTCTCTTTCCCTTTTCATTTTTTCATTTTCTTTTTACTTTTTCCCCCTTTTTCTTTTCTCTTTCTTCCTTCCTTTCTCCCTTTCCCTTTCTCCTTCTCCCTTTTCCCTTGTCTTTTTTTTTCTCCTTCTCCCTTTTTCCTTTTCCTTTTCACCCTTCCCTTCCCTTCCCTTCCCTTCCCTTCCCTTCCCTTCCCTTCCCTTCCCTTCCCTTCCCTTCCCTTCCCTTCCCTTCCCTTCCCTTCCCTTCCCTTCCCTTCCCTTCCCTTCCCTTCCCTTCCCTTCCCTTCCCTTCCCTTTCCTTTTCCTTTTCCTTTCTTTTCTTTCCCTTTCTTTTTTCTTCTTTTCTTCCTTCATTTCTTCTCCTCCCTTTTTCTTTCTTCACCTCCCTCTTTTATTGATTGCTAAGTCTATTTCTATAAAAATCCAGTGCCTATTTACAGAAATCAAACACACACTGCTTCTTCAGTGACATTAGTGCACGTAGTTGTGTTTCTTTTCTTCAGCCAATATTTATGCAATTTTTTTTGTTTGTTTTAACTGTGATGCACTGATTTAACATCACAGCCATATCACATTTCCTGGCAGATGTAATAGATGATAATGCTTTCAGGGGGCTGCACGCAGGATGTGCTTGGTTTGCTTCTGTGGAAAACTAGGACACGCTCAGCAGTGCTGTTTCCAGAGCAGGGACTGTGGGAACTGCTGCTGTTCTGGAATAAATACAGGATAAATAACTCAGCTGCGGTATCCAGAGGTGGTCATGCTGGGTGGAGCCTCCCGCAGAACCATGGCCTCTGCTGGCAGAAAAGGGCGTTTTCTCAGAGTGGCTTTCACCAGAATTTAAGTGCTCCTAATCAGCTGATTTCTTCTTTTTTGGCCTCTAAAGGATGATATGCATGCCACTGCTTTCACCATTGCTTATTGGGATGATATGCTTGGTGCTCGCTTTTAAGAACAAAGGCATCACGCTGACAGCGTTTTCATGGGTAAATCATGTTTTCTGACACTTCCATCAGTGTCTAATCACACTCTCCACCTGGAGATGCCCAGAAGGTGGAATGCTCAACAGGCTGTAATTTGTTCACAGGTCATTAAGGCTGTGGCTTGCTGTGAGTGGCTTATAAAATAAGTAGCACTTGTTTCTGCTCTTATCCAAATAGGTTATTTGTGGGACACTTGTGCTGTGCTCAGCATAAACCAGGCAGCCGTGCTGATGCAATTAGTGCTCAGATGTGCCATGGGCACTATTTCCACACGCTGGTGCTGACATGCAGCTCGTATTTAAAATAATGCATGGGCTGCGCTTAAGCTGGAGAGGATCTCTGCTATAGAAAAATCTTGTTCTCCCAAGAGAAATGTTGCTGGTCCATCCTTCATTATTTTGTCGTTTCTTCTTATTTATCCATAGCATCCTCTAAGCATGTAGTAATTTACAAATCGATTCATATAATTAGCAACAAAACGTTTGCTAAGCAGTGATGACTAGGCTGTAATTTGCTTGGCAAACAATCAATACAAACCTCCTAAAACACACATTCCCAGTGACAAAGCAATGTGATTTCTCCTGGATAACACCCTAAACCGAAGCGCAAATTAAAGCACTGACTTGATCTGAGGATTTCAGAAGGGTTTCTCTGTCTCTGTGTGCCATTGGCAGCGTGATGGTGAACCATCAGGGCTCTGCTTTCCCCTCTTTGCTTATAGGAAGCCGGAGACAACAACCAGTTCTGCTGGAGAAACTTATTCTCCTGTATTAACCTGCTGAGGATCCTGAACAAGCTGACCAAGTGGAAGCACTCGAGGACAATGGTAAGGAGGATCACTGCAGTAAAGTTGTCAAGGAGGCAATTGGTCCCTTCATCCAAGCCACTGATTAATGAGCTAACCCATACTGGACCCAACGTTGACATTTGAAGGACACCACTTTTTTTTGTCTTCCACATTTGAAGGACACCACTTTTTTTTGTCTTCCACATGCTTTTACAAAGTGGTGCTGCCCAGAGCTGTGCAGGCAGCATTTCCATTGTTTTGCTGAGCTCATTGCACTGATTTCCAATGCCTTTTTTTTGGCAGATGCTAGTAGTTTTCAAGTCGGCCCCGATACTAAAGCGAGCTCTGAAGGTGAAGCAGGCCATGATGCAGCTGTACGTCCTCAAACTTCTGAAAATCCAGACCAAATACCTGGGACGTCAGTGGAGAAAGAGCAACATGAAGACCATGTCAGCCATCTACCAGAAGGTGCGGCACCGCATGAACGATGACTGGGCGTATGGCAATGGTGAGTCGTACCAGAAGACGTCCTGTCCATGGGCAGGTTTTGCCCTAGGACCTGTTGGAACGCTATAAACTTGCTTGGGTCAGCACTTGGGTTTTCTTTTTCTGAAGCCTTAAGGTACCATCAGGAGGGAACTAATTGCATGAGGAATAATCGGGTCAGGATGGGATGCAGTTAAGCTCAGGTCTCCAAGCTGAGTTTCCACCAAACCCAGCCCTCAATTTCCACAATTTCACAAATTGATTGCTTTTACCACTGAGGCACCAAACTGCTTTGTGCCAAATGTGCGTGCCTGGGATGGCCACAGAGCGGAAACCCAAGCAGTAGCCCCACACTTCACACCAGAGACAACGTTGGTCACAGCCAAGGGTTCTGAATCCATAAGGTGAAGCACAGGCCAGACGTGTTGGTCTGTTTAAACAGCTCTTCTGTGCTCTAAATCTGTATTTTTAGTAGGCTTTTCCCTCCTTTGAGCACTGCTGAGACCTTGGCATGATTTTTTTAACTCTTTACAGGCAATTGTTAGCTTTCCAACAGATTTTGAGTTGAAGTGATGAGGCCTTTCCAAAAAAAGCAGCTTTGTAATTGTACAGAGTCCTCAAAGCAGAGAACAGAAATAATTGTGCTTCTATAGGAAGCTTTCTGACTCTGCTTAATTTACAAGTGATTTTAATACACTTCAGCTAATTACTTCAAATTAAAATTCATGCATAATGGGAACTCATTATGAATAATTATCATAGAATTAGGAATAACGGACTGGTAAATCAGTGCAGGGATGTGATGCTGTAAAACCTTCATCCTTTCTTTTACTCAAACCTTATTTCATTCCACGATGCCATGATTTTGCTCGATCTTAAACCTAGATATCGATGCGAGGCCATGGGACTTCCAGGCTGAAGAATGCACACTGAGAGCCAGCATTGAAGCCTTCAACAGCCGGAGATACGACAAACCTCAGGATTCAGAGTTTGCACCGGTGGACAACTGCCTGCAGAGCGTGCTGGGGCAGCGGCTGGATCTCCCCGAGGACTTCCACTACTCCTATGAGCTGTGGCTGGAGAGGGAGGTATTTTCCCAGCCCATCCGCTGGGAAGAGCTGCTGCGCTACCAGTGAGAGCCACCACGTCACCCGTCCCATCCCAACAGGGACTCCAGGTGCTACAGTGAGGAAAGGAAGACAATTTTAAGTAAAGCTGGAAGAAAATCACATTTCTAAAGAGTCCAGGCCTCTCTGTAACCATCCAGACACCTCAACACTCATTTTCTTGGCAGTCTTCCCTTTGTTGTGACCTCTTGGAGGCCATGAGGTACCAACAGACCTGCGTGGAGGCCAAGGACCAGGTTCCAGCATCTCATTGGTGCCAACATCAGGAGTGGCCTCACCTGGTTTTCACTGAAGATTTATGACTGTGTATGAGAGATCTGAGTCTGTGCTGTCCCTTAGCTTGTTAAGTCTGTTATAAGAGTATCTCAGCTTTGATAAGTCTTCATCTCACCCAGATGCCTGAGCTGATGCATTTTCATTTGCTCAGTTATGATGATGTGCTTCAAACACCACACTGCTATGATGAAGTAAAACACACAAAATAGGTGGCACCGTCTATGACAGTCCCAAGTAGAGCTGGATGACTTGGCCATAGGGCATGACATTACCACTTGTCCCAGGACAGCAGCACTGCTGGGATTGTACGGCAGATTTACAGATTTCTTACACAATTTTTGCATTAGTCACTAGGTATAGTGATGCACTGCACTACCTTTATCACTGTTCCACTTTCCTTCACTCCTCTGCTCACTGCTATGAGAGTAAAACAAATGACAAGCTTTGCAGGGCGTAGAGCTGCAGAGGAGGTTCACTGCCATGTTTCTTTCCACCTGCAGTAAGTCCAGAATTACTGGCCCAGAAGTTACCAACCCAAACTACAGGATGTCTAAACATGCCACAGAAAGGTTTTATTTTTCTCATCGAGCAAGATGCTCCATTACAAAGTCCATACAGGAAAATAAAATGCAGCAGGCTGATTGTTTTTTGAAGGATAATTACTGCAACATTAGGTTTCCAGAGAGCTTCATTACTCTTTACCCTTTGCAGCCCTATAGGAGACAGCACGTGCCACGTCTTACGGAAAATAACCTGATTTTTGCACAGGATTTTGGTTCTCTAGGAGGATGTTTGTGCTGAGTCTTAAAGTAGGAAGGAAGAGTGCTTTGGGTACCACTTTGCTGCCAATGTATGACAGTAACAGCAGATGGTGCAGTCCAGAACGTTCAGACTCACACAATGAGCTGTGAGTGTGATGACAGTATGAAAGATTATAAGAGATGAAAGATTACATCTTTTTCTACAGAATGCTGTCAGCCACTCACAGGGAATCCTGGTCTAACTTTTCCTCCCTTCTGAAATCAGTTATTTTGTCAAAGAAAAATGTGTCAATATAGTGCAGGCAAAACTGGATTTCTCCCACACTGTACTGCTACCAATACACAGAGCATGCAGGTGATAAAACCACAGGTATTTGTCATGGCAGGATTTGTGCTTATTGCTGTGGAACTGAACTGAGAATGTTTCCTTAATGTGGTTTGCAAAAGGCACTTTTCAAAGAGCTGCCATTAGTAAACCCGCTCACCTCTTTAGGAATGCTTCTGTTCACAATAAACCAGAGTGACTTTTCAAGTCCAATCATTCACGTGAACTTTCTTCTTTGTGCACCTTAATTGACATACTAATTTTGATTGACTTTATTTCTTTTTATAGAATAATCCTTTCAAACCAACCCAAAAAGTCAGGTCCCTTGCATATACAAGTGGTAGAAATGTAGCATAAATGCCACTGTTTTCAGCCACATGCTACAAATACAGAGCCCAGGACCAGCTGAATTTTCTTCCTTTTCCCTCTCTTCCCTGCAGTGTTAGTGTAGGCCCTGGTTATTCTGTTTAACATAAGATTCATGCTTCTACACTTTGCATTTAAATTGTGCTTCATGTGAGGGTTCCACAGCTTATTGGTGTTCTATCTATACTGAGAACAGAAATACAAATTCTTAACTGAATCTGTGTGGCAGAAAGATGGAAATAACTGCAATGTTTCAATACTACTTCCACCACCAAAAAAATTAAGCTCTGTAGATATCCCCCTATGCGAAAACTGAGCCCATGTGTAAAAATAAAAAGTAAATAGGGGAAGGCTTTTAGCTTCAGTTCTTTCATCCCATCATGACTTTATCACACTTTTATTGAGGCAGGCCATGCTTTGTAAGGATTTCTTTCAGAAAGAAGGAAAATGTGGGTGTCAAGCTGATAAAAAACAGTGTTCTCACTGCACTCTGCAAAGCAGCTGTAGGGCTGACACACCAGTTTAAGAGGAATAGGGGGAACCTCTATTTTAATAAGTTTATTTTAGTTACAACCAGATGTGGGTCAGTCAAACAAAGCAATAAGCTCAAAACTTCCCCTTAAGGTGTTTAAGCACTGAGGCCCCTCTGGAAAACTCTCTTACCAGCACTTCTGAGCCCAAGGAGCTGCTTCTCCAGCAGTGTTAGGTAATATTCCATCCCGATATTGTACTTCTCCAGCCACCAGCAGGCAGCAGTTGGAAATCCCCCCCCTTCACAGTGAGGGTTTCCATCTCCCTAAAAGAGAGGTTTTGATGAGTTTCAGAGTGAAGTTTCTAACAGCTCCTGTGCAGCTGAGGGGACCGTATCTGTTATCTTACCCCGAACGCAACTGTTGATTCCAGGAATGGCTGTGTGCTCAGTTTCTGTGGCAAACTGCACACAGAGTTTTTTCTTCAGCCAACAGGTGGCTGCAGGAAGTTTTGCTGCTTGCAAGTTGTCTTCTTCACTGCCTGAAGATTCTTCTCCTTCCATTTTTAGCCTCATTTCCTAAGGACAGAATGTGCAAAGACATTATAAGCAGCTTATGAACTGGATAGCCAATGTCACGCAAACTTGAGGAAGGGATAAAAAGCCTCAAAGATATTCCCTAAGTTCCCTTGAAGAATTGTGAAAGTTGGCAGCTGGGTGGGAGGGGGAGACCCCATTAAGGTCCCAGCCAAGGTCCCCAGTTGCCCTAGGGGAAGGATGTTATGAATTCCACAGCTTATGGAGCAGCTTATAACGACAGGGAGACGTGCTGGCCTGCCAGCTGCCAGAGCTGGAGCACTCTTTATTTATCAAACTGAAACTACAGCAGTGACTGTATGAGGCCAGGCTTATTATCCTCCCAGTTTGCACAAACTTCCCTTAATTATTTATCTAAAGCCTTGCATGTGCAAACAGCAGCTTGCTTTTCTTAGCCAGGTTCAAGCATGTTTATGAAAACCAACAGCTGAGTTCATGGGCTGATTTCTGAGTGCTCAATCTAATATTGCTGACACACTTGTCATTAGTGCTACTTCTCTGTACTCTGAGTAGTGAGTAAAATGTGGTACCTTGCCAGTTGTTTTTGCTAAAAGGAGATAATTACGATTGCTTCTTTCATGCTGTGTGGTTTGTTAATAAAAATTAAACATCATCATTTTTTCCATCAGCGTAGAAAAAAATATGAATTTTTGTATTATTTGTCATTTTTTTGTGATTTATTCTATTATCCCCAAGCCTCATTCAGAACTGTCCTACTTAGAAAGTCTACAGAGCTGGTTTCTGACCACACCACCACATCCTGTCCTGTTTTCTCCTGTCCTTTTTGGTTCCTTCTGATTCCTTTGAACCTACCTGGCAGTGAAAGTTCTAGTAGGGCTGTTTCCACCTCAGAAAGCAAACTGTTCCAGTTCCTGCAGCCTTGTAGAGGCAGGAACAGGAGAGCAATGACCAGTACAACAAAGAACGGGAGCTAAGCCACCAAAAACACAACACCCACAACACAGTCATGCCCTGTCTGTCCAATACTGAAGGCCCTGCTCCTATTCAAATAGCAAGGAACTTCTTCAGCTTACAAGACACCTCCTGCATCACCCTGACAAGCTCGGTCTATGATACAGGGTAACAGTATCCCTCATTTTCCTTTGCCACCCAATGCCAGAAGTTCATCACGCTGAGTGTGAACAGGGAGATAAGGTGCTCACCAGCCGTGGTGAAGCCTGATACTCCCACTGATCAGAAAGTAATTCCCTTTCTCTGACGCAACAAAACCTTCTGGATCCTATTTGTGGCAAGGAAAGAAGTTATGAAAAATTACTGCCTTCTAGAGCACAGAAAATACCCATGAGAAGTTTAAGAATTGGAAATGTATGCTTTCAAGGTCTTATCACTTGTCCTTGAAAACATGATTACAAGAGAAGTGTTTCCACTGGATTGAGAGAGTGGTACTGCACCATATTCATAGTAGTGACATTTGGACGTTACCTCGTCTTTCCTGAACTCAATCCTTTTCTCTTTGTGGCAAATACATCCGATGGTTTCCATTCTGTTTCCAAACTGCCTTTCAGACCATCCTTCCTCCTTGACGTGGGCTCTGAGGCTGCTGTGGTGTTGCGTGGTGACCCTGCTGTTATTTCCAGCATTCCCTGGTCTCACTTCTCCATTCAGCCAGGCTCAGCTTTCCCTCTCCATCAAAGAGACATCTGTTAGACTTATGTTAATACTTTAGAATTACTGCTAGATGAATCTTTCTGGATTGAAATTTGTTAATCCATGGAATATATATCCATGTTGAGGATGGTATTAACCACTACATAGATGTCCACTATGTTACATGGCTCACTTTGTAATGGAAATCTCATGCAGAAGGAAGTTGCTCAGCACAGCTTCTTTTGCTTTCATTTTTGGGAGTTCTTTCAACCATTCTTTATTAATCCATGTTTTGTCCACGGGCTTGGCTCATTCTCTGTATCTCCTTCTACTTTTCAGCATCTGACTGAAATACTCTCCTTGCAAATACTCCCTCCACTACAGAGTTTCAGTCCCCTTCTGTATTTGGCATTCCTAATCAATTCTATCAGTATGACAAAAAATCTTCACACCTTCGAACCGCTGCATCCCAGAAGAGCATCTGAAGCAACAGCTGAATGCCGATGAATCATTACAATCACACAGGATGGAAATCTGTGTTTGTCATAAATCCAACAACCTCGAGGAAAAAGAGGAAGAGCAGAAAAGGTGGCTGGAGAAGTCTGTAAATCTCGTTTACAGGTTTACCTACCTTTGTGTCATTTTCATGATACTTACTTGTAAATCTCCTTTACAGGTTTACTTACCTTTGTGTCATTTTCATGATACTTGCAGGAAATTAACATATTTGAATCATTGCCTCAGACTTTGTCTGAACCAACTTTTGGTTCAGAAGTGATGGCAGAAGGGATGAGAGGCAATTTGTAGCAGTGAAACTCCCTTTCTTTAGGGAAAATGTGCTCAAATCAGCAAACCTCCAAACTCCTACCTGTTATTTTGAAGATAAGCTTGGAAATTCAATAAGGCTTAGGCCTTTCAGTCTTAAAGGGTTATGGGTAGATTCCAAGAGGCAAAGGTTTGAGAAAAACGGAACTGCGATGTAGGAAGCTTCATTGAAGTGCTGTAGTTTGGCTGCAGTGTGATCAAGAAGTGTTATTTTCTACTTTTTTTTGTCTTTTAACGAGATGATTCATCTCCTGCTGGTAGTTTCCACTTGTGCTTTGGACTCTTGTCACTTTGCAGAAGCGTGATGCTGAGAGATATGGAACAGAAACCGCCTCCAAACCTCTCCCAAAACCAAAGCTAAACTCAATAACAGGAGGGGCTCTGCCTCCCCCAGCACCACACACCACACCTTGGTTCTCAAAGACACAAAAACCTCACTTCTTCCGCCACCAAACCCCGACCTCCACCACAACCTTTGCAAAACACGGCTTCTATCAGCCGAAACTGACGCGATATGTCCTTCGCCTGTTTTGTTTTACTTTCCCAGAGCCCTTTTAATGGACACCGCTTCCTCACAGACCCACACGCCGATCACTTTTCCCGCCCACCTCCTGAGGCGACCGTTAACTTCCCGCCTCCCTCTGCGCATGCGCGGGCTGAGGTGGCGCGGCCTCGTTTGTTCTCATTACGCATGCGCACAGTGAGCAATTCCGCTTCGCATTGCGCATGCGTAGGATTGGGAGGTTTGGGGGGGGGGGGGGGGGCGTGGTGGGCGCCATGGAAACGCGTGGCTGAAGGGTGGGGGGGGGTGACTGCGAGGGGAGGTGGGCACCGGGAGTGGGATGGGGATAGGGATATGGTCATGATGGGGGGTCATTGGGGTGGGGATGGGGATGGAGGTGGGGATGGGGATGGATGGAGGTGGGGATGGGGAGGGAGGGAGGGCTGTGGGTATGGATGGAGGTGGGAGTGGGGATGGGGATGGATGGGGATGGGGATGGGGATGGAGGTTGGGATGGGGATGGGGATGAGGATGGAGATGGGATGGAGGAAGGGATGGGGATGAGGATGGATGGAGGTCGGGATGGGGATGGATAGAGGCGGGGATGAGGATGGAGGGAGGTGGGGATGGGGAAGGGGATGAGGATGGAGATGGGATGGGGAAGGAGATGGAGATGAGGGTGGGAATGGATGGAGGTGGGGATGAGGATGGGGATGGGGATGGAGGTGGGGATAGTGATGGATGGAGGTGGGGATGGGGAAGGGTAGGTAAGGTGGTGGGTATGGATGGAGGTGGGGATGGGGAAGGGTAGGTAAGGTGGTGGGTATGGATGGAGGTGATGGTGGGGATGGGGATGGATGGAGGTGGAGATGGGGATGGAGGTGGGAATAGTGATGGATGGAGATGGGGAAGGGGATGGAGATGGGGGTGGGAATGGATGGAGGTGGGGATGGGGATGGAGGTGGGGATAGTGATGGATGGAGGTGGGGATGGGAATGGGGGTGGAGGGAGAGATGGGGATGGGGGTAGGGGATGGGGAAGGGGATGGGAGTGGGGGCGTGGATGGGGATGAAGGTGGGGATGGGGTTGAAGGTAGGGGTGGGGAAGGGGATGAGGGTGGGGATGAGGATGGAGGAAGGGATAGGGATGAGGATGGATGGCGGAGGGGAAGGGGATGGAGGTGGGGATGGGGATGGAGGGAGGTGGGGATGGGGAAGGGGATGGAGTTGGGGGTGGGGATGGGGATGGAGAAAGGGATGGGAATGGAGGTGGGGATGGGGATGGAGGGAGGGTTGGGGATGGAGGTGGGGATGGGGAAGGGAAGGTATGGCTGTGGGTATGGATGGAGGTGAGAGTGGGGATGGATGGAGATGGGGATGGAGATGGAGGTTGGGGATGGAGGTGGGGATGGGAGTGGGGGCGGGGATGGGGATGAAGGTGGGGATGGGGATGGAGGAAGGGATGGGGATGAAGGTGGGGATGGGGATGGAGGAAGGGATGGGGATGGAGGTGGGAATGGGGAAGGGATGATATGGCGGTGGGTATGGATGGAGGTGAGGGTGGGGATGGGGATGGATGGAGGTGGGGATGAGGATGGATGGAGATGGGGATGAGGATGGAAGGAGGGATGGGGACGGGGATGGGGGTTGGGGATGGGGAAGGGGATGGAGGTGGGGATGGGAGTGGGGGCAGGGATGGGGATGAAGGTGGGGATGGGGATGGATGGAAGTGGGGATGGGGAAGGGGATGAGGATGGAGATGGGATGGAGGAGGGGATGGAGATGGGAGTGGGAATGGATGGAAATGGGGATGGGGATGGAGATGGGGTAGGGAATAAAGGTGGGGATGGGTGTGAGGATGGGAAAGGGAATAAAGGTGGGGATGGGTGTGGGGATGGGAAAGGGAATAAAGGTAGAGATGGGGATGGATGAAGGTGGGGATGGAGTGGAATGGAATAATCCCAGTGCCTTGCACAGTGTGTAACTGATGGCATGGCTGTGTGTTGCAGGCTCCTGCCTCGGGGCTTGGTGTGGGGTGCTGCTCACTACAAGGACTCAGCCATGGTAATGCAGGTTTGGTTTTTCTGAAGGTATTGGCTCTTTCTTGATGTTGGCAGACAACAGGGTGTAAAATTCTGCACGCCTTTTAGAAAGAGCCAAATCTAGTTGCTTGTAGGTGATGGCAAACAAGATTCCGGTTGCCATGCTGGGTTGTATGGGATCAATGGAACATTGTTAGGAACTCTCATCTGCCCAAGTGTTGCTGACACAAACTGACTGCTGACATTCAAAGCCCAGAAGTAGGAGGTATTTGCTGCAGAGTGACAGCAGGAGCAGCAAGTCAGCTCTCAACCAAAGACATTCTGTGTTTCTTGCTGCAGACTCACTACAGCAGCTTGCCCTTAGCTGCTTACCCTTACCCTTACAGCTTACCCTTAGCTGTAAGCATCTTTGTTATTCTGAAAGATCAGATATGGGACAGATTCTGACCAGGAATGTAATGGTGCTCACACAATCTGCCAGTGGCCCAGCTGGGATTACACAAGGAGGTACTCCAATTGGGATGCTGTCTCATAATCTGCTGTAAGCATCCACTCTGTGAAGCAAACACATGCCAGGATGTGAAGCATCCAACAAATTGAAGCCAGTTAAGGTCTGTGAAAGGCTCATTGCCCTCCCTGATGTGTCTGTGTTTCGGGAGTGTGTATCATAATGCATTAATTAAAAAATCAATTGAAAAGATAGTGGGATTTCCATTATGCACCAACCTTTTTTTAGCCAGACAGAAGCACAGCAAACGCTAAACAGCCCTGTCTGATGTCTTTAAAGATTCTTACAGAGCAAATATAGATTTAGTCTGCGGTGAAGTGCTCTGAGCTAATACAGCCCAGACTTGTGATGCCATGAAACTGTTCCAGGATGTCTTGGGATCCTCAGTCCGGAAGGCAGATAATACAAACAAAAGACTAATTAGGTGTTTCCATGGTCATTTTCTCTCTGCAGGCAGGTAAAAGCAGCAAACGCAAGGGTGGCAAACGCAAAGGCTCCAAAAAGAAATCGAAGAAGAAGGAGGTGGATATTCTCAGCCCAGCTGCCATGCTCAACGCCAATTATGTCTGCCATAACGTCCCTGCCTGCCTGGAGTTGAGGGGCTATTCTTGGCCTGGCTCCCTCAAAAAGAAGGGAAAGAAACGAAAGTAGCTGTCTGGAAAGCAAAGGATGCAATAAAAGCCAAGCTCCCACCGATAAGAAGAACTTTAGACTCATTCCAGTATGTCCAGTGGTTAGCTCAAATATTATGCCATAATCACTGTTGTGTCCACACAAAGACACTCTTATTATAACTCAAGCTTACAGTGACAAATGGCAAGTGACACCGGTGCTGTTGTAATTTCAGCTGTGGCCCTCAGACCTTAGTTCTGTGCTGAATAAAACATCAAATCTCAGCGGTCTGAGGGGGTTGCGGTGGGATTTATTTTACCCATACCACTGCTGTTCTTATGGAGACAGAAAGTGCTCCCCAGTGTGGGTGAGCCTCCAGTTCTTTTCAACCAATGCTGGTGAAAACTTCAGTTCAGATATCAGATACCATGCTGAGATCATCAGTGTCAAATACTTATACAGCAGCTCTGAGTCACCTGGTACTCCCTTTCTGGGTCAGAAGAGCTGTGCGATGCACTCTGTGTATGTGGGTGATTCACCTCATTCTTTTTTGGCCGTAGTGAGATCCTGGAGATGTAGCAGAGATGCTGGCAATGACGCTGTGTTAAGTTAGAGGCAATGATGAGCCCCCCTACCAGGTCTGCCTTTATAGTAATCGCTGTTAGTCTGAACATCCTGGTTGGAAACCACAAGATTTATGTTACAGATCAGAGTCGCTTCGCTCCATTTCCTCCGTGTCAGTTTAATGCAGCCCTTGGTGAAGCAGTATGTCAAATGAGTCTGTGCATCTCTCCCACATTCTTCCAGCACACTGACTGGAAAGATGCAGTGGGACAAGAGAGGATGTGTCCTGAACTGACACAGGCTTTATGAGGAGGGAAGGAATACAAAATAATCATAGAGTGCCTTGGGTTCTCCAGCTTAACATCTTCCCTCTATGAAGACATCTTAACTCGATAAAATCGTGGTTTTGTGGCATTGGTTGCAGGCCAACTACTGTTGTGTAGATTACATGGGCTGCTGCAGTGCTTTACCGAATTTTTCATCTACATGCCAAGAGAATCGTGGTGGGGACCCTGTTTCCTTGCTGATTAGCCTGCAGTTGGCATGTATTGCTGTATCAGGGATGTGGTTTGCAGTACCACTTTGCTCTGCCACTCATCATAGATGAGTCCTTTTCAGCACTTATCTGAAGTCTTGCTTCCCCATCACCCACCAGGAAGTCTCTGGTCACAGCATATATTTGCAACTATTTCCTCCTGGTAATGTTCCAAAGCAAGAGAGGACCAGTTTGCTCTCTATATTTAGCAACTTATGCTGGTTGTTAAAAAATGAAGCATTCCCTCTTTGTGTGATATACTTGCTGCACAGAGCATTACGGGACAGATGTTTCCAAGCACCAAAGTAGGAACTACTTGGTGTTACGGGGCAGTTCCCCACTGTTAGCATGTCTCTGCTTCTGGTCAATGGCCAGTTTGCAGGAGGAAAAGCTGAAGAGCAACACCATCTCCTGCCATAAGAGCAATTGAATGCAGAGCACGTATTTAGGGAAATAATTTCCTTCTGGGCAACTTTCTCTGCAACCACCTTTTGCAGCATCACGTGCAGTTTCCTCTGAAGCTGATATCCAACCAGCAGGCAGACACTGTGCTGCTCAGGACAGACAAGTGGGCTGATCTGATACGACTGCTGCAGGGAAGCAAAGCCCTTCTTACATCTGTGATAGACTGATACAACAGCTACAGCTACAACAGTTTCAAGTTTTAGTGTGCAAAACTGACTGGAACGAGTAGTGAAAAATCATTAGTTGTTTTCTCTTTAAAAACAACAAAAAATCTGCTTTTGTATGACGCATTCCAGATCGTGACCAGTGAAGTGCAAAGGATGAAGGCTCTGCTGAGAAGGTGCCATTCAGTTCTTTGATAGAAGATGAGAAAGCCCTTCCAGCCATCCCAAACTGCAAAATTAAACACTTTTTTTCCCCCTTTTTTCCCTCTCCCACACCCTCATCCATCTCAATTTTGCATGTAATTCAGGATACCCTGTGGTTAATAAAGACCAGCACACACCTTGAAATAATAGTTTGGATTTAAAAATGGGTTGATTCTCTATTTGAATAGCTCTTCTTCCTGCTGGTGTGCAGACTCTATAAGCTGAGTTTATGATGAATAAAGCCGATTTTGCTCAAATCCCCAAAGAATCTTTTGAGAGGGAACTGGAAGCTCAAGACTCTTTCCTTTACCTCCCTTTGCAAGGGAATTTCACAGTGTTTTGTGCATTGTCTCTTACATTTCCTGGTAGGAGGGTAATCCTTTGTCTCACTGCTACTTAACAGCCATGCAGTGTGCTGCTGGTGTACATGGGGTGTCCCTTTAGTTTAGGAAGTTCTGTACCAAAACCAGGCTGTTAAAAATACACCGGATGCTGACGTTCATGTTTGTGGGTTGTGTACAGGGGGAGAGTCAAAAGACTTGTTATGAGAGTGATATCTTTTTGTTTAACTCCTGCATAAACAGCCATTATTCGCCACACTTGGTATTAGAATGTCCTTCAGCCAGCGCCTCTGTGTTGCCTAGTATCTCCTAATGTGTTATTTTCACATTAAGAAAAGCACTACAGATCTTTATGGTGCTTAAGAAAGGCCTGAGAAACAGCACATACACTTTTGTCTCATTTTTCACTTTAGGAAATGTTATTTCCCAAGTTCAGAGAAGGACAGCTGAGGACTTTTGTGGTCATAAATGCTATCTCCAAAATGAAGTAACTATGGCAGATATTTAAAGGAAAACTTTTATCCAAAATGCACATTAGATGTTGGCACTAAATAGTGCCCACAGGAGTAAATAAAACTGAGGTTTTGGTGGGTTAATTCCCATCTCATTTGCTCATTCCCACTGTCTTGGTTCCCTACAGCCATTTCAGATGTTTCACAGGAATAAACAAACGCCATCCAACTCTAATATATATTTTGACCTCAGTCTCTCACTTCCTGCTTATGTTAAAAAAGGCATGAGCTTCTTCTCCCTTTTGTTATCAACTGTTGTACAAAAGATGGGAAGGACCAAAAACTGAGCACTCACAGCAATGGTTGCTCTCTCAGATTTGCTGTCTGGGTACCATGACACTTGCAGGTATTAAAGCTTTCCATTCTAGACGCTGGGGTGTTCTTGTTGCATCCTAGTGTGCTACCCAGTTATTGGTGGTTTTTTGGAGGTATTCAGTGAGTCCAAACACTCTTCTTGTTGTAATCGGCAATGAAAAAGAGAAATGTTTAAGAGGAAAAAGCTTAGTGTAGCTTAGTGTCTTCCTTGGGATGGCCATGACTGTATGCTGTGTATGGAGCAATGCTTGGAATTAAAATGCTTGGACCGAGTGCTTTAACAGTTCATCTGTAATTACTGTTGAATGTTAGAATATTTATAATAGCTGAAACAACAAGCAGTAGGATAAGTGGTCTTGTGAGCTGAAAGGAAGCCTCTCTGTAATGCTAGCAAGACAACCAGCGTAACTGGATTATGTGAAGAAAGCCAAAATGTTAAATACTGCTTAGAGCAAGTTGAGAAAACATGTTAAACCTCAGGAAACCATTTTTTTTTTTTCTCCTCTTAGGGTGACTCCAACAGGTCGCACATCTCACGGGAATCCCTTTTTTGTGTCCTTCAGTAAGGTTCCTGTTCTGCAAAGTCCAAGGATAACCAGCTGGTGAAGAGTTCTCCATGCACACTGAGATAACATTTCATTTTCACATTCAGGGCCAACTGCTCGTTTGTTGGACTATAATGTTTGCAAAACAAATCTGCTCATTGACCGAGTGACTGATACTACACGATGAAGCGCTTGCACGTTAAATGCAAGGTTAGAAAAGCTTGGATTGCTCCCTGCATTCCAGGAACCTGGAACCTGGTTCCCTCCCTGCTTAAACAAAATGTTTGTGAGAGCTTCTGTGGGTTTCTTCAATGGCAGTTCAGAATGTTATGTAGGTTGGCCTGTCCTCTTGAAATTGTCATGCTTACCTATGGAGAGAATTCCTTTTCTGTGTCATTTTCTTTTGAGGATTGTGGAAGTTTCTCATCCTTGCTTCATAAGAGGGATTAATAAAGAAAGACATGGTTGGTTTAAAGCTTCTGATGTGACTTGCAGGAATGGAAGAAAATGAAATTACTTATGAAATGATGAGATCACAATTTCTTTTAATATTATTGATAGTATTGCCTCCTCTCATGGTCTCAATATTGTGTAATCTCACCCTGTGCTTCTGTTCTTCAGGTTAAACAATGCTCAAGCAAGCATCTTCTTTTGGGGCATATTGCAGCTTTACAAGCACAAGGCCCTGCCTTAATACAG
The DNA here is from genome assembly GCF_054131305.1 of Coturnix japonica. Taxonomy (NCBI): domain Eukaryota; kingdom Metazoa; phylum Chordata; class Aves; order Galliformes; family Phasianidae; genus Coturnix; species Coturnix japonica. The sequence goes on from NC_140663.1 coordinate 540,447, forward strand.
TAATAACAACCAAGCTTTCCATGGTGCCCAGCTCATCTGAATGGCATGACCTGCAGTGGTGTCCTTGAAAGCAACAGTCCTTCTGTCGCCCATTGTTTTGGCTCCTGAGATAATTTATCGAGGAATTTTGGCACCTTCTGAAGACAGGCATCTTGGGAGTACCCGTTAATTACAGCGTGCCCTTGGAAAATGTCCAAGGAGTAGCTCTATTTTCTTCTAAGTGCAGATGCTTTGATTCCTCACACTTTGTTATACCTCCCTTCCCCTAATATTCCTTCACTTCAGCTCTTCTGGTTAAGAAACTGCACTATTTTATGTTGTTGGCTTTTTTTGTTTTTCATTCCTATGTCCCAGTTTTAAAACCTGCTATTCTTGTTGTTTTCTTTTGTGCTTCCCAGTGCCTCATCAGCATGGGAAGGTAACAATTAGCACTTCTGATATGCAGTTTTTCTCCTTGCATGTTGCTGAATGGGAGAGCCATAAAACTGAGACTCACGACATTAATCTCCCATAAATCTGTGCATTATGCTTGGATTAGTTGTATAGATTCTTTAGTTCATTTAGTAAGAGGAGTTCAGGATGGGATTATGCTGACATAAAAATGAGTATCAGAAAGCTCTGAAACTCCTGTGAGTCCGGTGTCATGGATGAAGAGGGTAAAATCACATGAGAGATTTTCTGTCTAATCTTCCATTAAAAGAAACACACTCCAGCCTGCTCCTTTTGGGCATCCCCGTTCAGAGGACAAGAATTCCTCCCCATTTCAGGATGGCGGTGTCTCAGATGCAGAGTTGAACGCAGCTTGACAGCCCCTTGGAGAGGAAGCACAGTCGTCTCGAGCTTATCTCTCCTGCACAGTTGTAAACTCAGCCCAGCTCACTCTCACTAATAATAGAGAAGTGTAATAGCGTGCAGACAGCTAGCTTGGCCAAGGGGAAATCACCTTCCCTGTTGTGTAGCTTAGGCAAAACTGCCTTGAGTAATGGAGAAAAGCAAATCCAACCTTTGTGCCATCAGTCTTCAGTGACTACTTGGGGAAACAATTAACCTAAGAAAGGCAGATGGGACATGAGGAAGCATCTTACAAAGAGCAGATTTGCAGCCCTGTACAAAAGGCAGCATGTTATTCGGAAGCACTACGTGGCACAGCCAGCATCGGGAGAATATAATGAGCTGCCACCACGGGGCTGGGCTCCCCAGCTCACTGCAGCACTGCTGCTCTGTCCCACAACTGAGTTACAAGCAGGTTACTCCTGTTCTAAGAAGGGATTAAGAAAAAAAGCCTTCCTCAATGTATTTAAAAATAAGCTAAGGGCAGAACATGGGGATGGGAGAGAAAAGCCTTCCTGCCAACAGAGTTCCTAAAGCATTTCTTCCTTCTTTAGCATCTCATCTCTGTCTCTCGAGTAACTTTTTTGGCTGTAAGATCTGCTGCAGTTTGGTGCTGAGCAGCGAGGAAAAGGCACTGAAAGGCCTAAGTGTGTTCTTCTATGCCGTTCTTCAGGTAGTTGTTACCATTACTGCTGTTTCATAGAGATCAGAATGAAAAGAATGAAAAATTAATCACTAATTATGAGAAGAAGTGAAATGAAAGGGCAGGGCAAGACCAAAAGCCAGACTGGTTACTGGATGCTGCAAGAGAGGAACCATGCTGTTGTCTACAAGAGTAGCCACTTATCAGTTGGACTGCTGCACATTCAGACCCCATTTTGTTGTGGAATCATCACCAAAAGTGTCACCCAGTCTGTGCTGCTCCTTGATCTTCACACCATGCTGGAGAACTGAAGGTAAAGATCAGGCTGCAGGAATCCTCCATCCAACAGCAGCAGCTCTCCAGAATTACTGCAAACTCTTTGAGCTATCAACATTCTCCCTAGAGTCATGAAAACCAAGTCTGGCTCTTTATGTGCCCTGCAAATCTATTTTATTGCACATCACTGAACAATCACTCTTGCAAAGATTTGTGTTAAAAGTAACGGATGCTTTTTCCTTTTCATCTGGAAAAAGCCTTGTCTGTATTATTCCCCTTCTGATCAAACCGTGAATGTGGAAAAACAGCTCAGTTTCTTCTGCTCAATCATCACGTGCCTCATTCCCTTACGGAAGCATCAACTTTCTTTTGTGGTTCCTGGTTCCTTTTAAAAGCCGGCAGAACTTTTTCTCACTGGCATTCTATTCTGTAAAAAGAGTTTGTTTCCTCTGGGAAATTCTGCATCTTGAGGACTGGTCTGGTGCATTCCAAATGAATGTCCTCCCCCATTGAGAGGGTTGGGTCCCATCTGCAGCCTTCAGATAAAAACTCTTTGAGAGGGGTGGGAAAAAAAAAGGGCACGTGTGAGGCCCAGCCCAAGCTGCTGTCTTGTAAACAGGCGCTTTCAACAGCTCCTGGCTTCATCTGCCTATTCCAAACCAATTAGTGACACACAGCTGAAATATGCAGTTGGATGGGACCTTGTGTCAGCCATCCCTGAGGCACAAGCAACTCTACCTGCAGCATTCCTGAGCAGTTATTTGTCTAACCTGGCTTTAAAAACTCCACTGTGGGAGACTCCAGATAGATGACATCTGTGCAAAAAGCAAGAGGTGTTGTATTTTTTTTTCCCCTCACAACATGCTGCGAGAGTTTGGATGTGGCTTTATACGATTGTATAAATCTGATATATCCATGGAAGAGGTTTCTACTGGGCACAGATGGTAGCCTGATGTCCTGAAATTTAAAAAATAAAGAATAAACATTACATATTTTTATAATTATATATATATACACATACATTTCATTCTATATTTTATATATATACATACATTTTATGCCAGCAAAAATAATACTGATTAAAGTTGACTGAATATTTCACCCAGCAGATCTCCAGTAGAGTGCCTAACACACACCTTGAGGAACATTCCTGAAAATATTTCTAGCTTCAGTCAGAAATCCCTTCTTAAAATCCCCCCTATTAATCAGAATTAGACCTATTTTTAATTTCCTTCCCCTCCATTTTCCTCAGTGTTTCAAATCCACCTCCCTTTATACTTCCCATTGGAAGCATCCATCCTCACCATTCTTTAGACCTCATACTTGATGTCTTCACTGCATTCAAGTGATCCTTTCTTTAAATCCCTCCTGTAAAATGGATTTATACCCGCTTTTATTATTTCCTCACCTCCTTTTTTTCCTCTATACTTCAAATTCACCCCCCTTACACTTCCCATTGGTAGCACCCATCCACAACATCCTTTAGATGCGAGGAAAACACTTCATACTTGACGTCTTCATTGCATTTAAGCGATCCTTTCTTAAAACCCCTCCTATGAAACAGCTTTACCCCTATTTGTTATTTCCTTTGCCTCCTTCCTCAGTTTTTCACCCTCTCCTCTCTCCTTGCACCCATCCTTCAGCTGTGAGGAAAACATGTCATCCTTGAGAGCTCCGTTCTGAAATCCCTCCTTAAACCCCCTCCCCATTAATCAGAATTAACCCTACTTTTATTCTTTCCCTCACACTTCAGGTTACCACACGAAGACCTCAGACGTCCCCCATTCACAAACCCAGCAAGGCAGTTCCCCCCACCCCATCACCCGCTGGGCGCTGTGAGGTGGCTGAAGCGAGGAAAACGACAGCGGGGAGATGATCCAAAATGTTTATTTTTCACATGAAAATTATATATATATGAAGCATTAAGGGGCTGTGAGACGACGGAGAGCTCTGTAGTGACCTCCCCAACATGGCGCCGGGCTCTGAAGTGGAAGCCGCCAATATGGCGCCTCCCGCTCTTCCCTTCCCCATCACCCCTCCCCAACATGGCGCCGCCACCGCCCCCTCCCCAAGATGGCGCCTCCTCTCTCCCCATTACCCCCACCTCGCCCTCCCCATCATGGCACCCCCGGCTCATCCCTCTCCCTCCCCATCATGGCGGCGGCGCCGCGCTATGACGCCATACGTCCTCCTCCCCCCTCCCCCCCCCTTCTCTCCCTCTCCCCCCCGGCCTCCTCCCGCCGCCGCCGCTCTCCGCTCGCCGCTCCCCGCCTCTCCCCTCCGCCATTGCGGCGGCTCCGCCCGGGCCGCGTCGCTTTCCCCCTTCTCCTCTCACTCTCTCCCCGGTCGCCGCCCGCCTGAGGCCTCACGGCGCAGGCCCGCCGCAGCGCAGCCGCTCTGAGGTGAGTGTCCTACCGCGCAATCTCCAGCTCCTCCAGCCCCGGCGCAGCCGCAGCAACGCGGGGGCCCCCGCCGGCCGCCAGCACCCCCGGCCCCGCAGCCCCGAGCTGGGCCGCGACGCACCGGGAGGGGGGTCCGGGGAACGGCGTTGGGATCGGGATGGGCCTCGGGGATCCATTGAAATATGGGGAGAGGGAAGGGAATGGAAGGAGGAAGGGATCGGGCCGGGCCCGCACGCGGGAGGAGCGGCGGGGACAGCGGGGACCCCTCTGCCATTTTGTGCCTAACGCTGCTTCTTCCTATCCCGGCCCGTCTGTAGTTCGGCCTTTACCCCCCACCCGGTTTGTTTCTTTATTTTCACTCCTTTTTATTTTTTATTATTTTTTATTTTTTTTTTTCTTATTTATTTTCCCCACCTTTTCAATTCCCCCCTTATATATTTTTTTTATTATTTATTTTTTTTCCTAATTATATATAATTATATATATAATTATATATTTTTAATCTAATTTTTCCCTTTTCATTTTATCTGTTTTCCCCCTTTTTATCTTATTTTCCTTTTCATTTTATCATATTTTCCTTTTAATTTTTTAATTTGTATTTTTTTTAACATATTTTCACATTCCCCCTTTTTATTTTTCCTTTTCCCCCCCTTTCAATATTTATTATTTGCCCCCCTTTCAATATTTATTATTTGCCCCCCTTTCAATATTTATTATTTGCCCCCCTTTCAATATTTATTATTTGCCCCCCTTTCAATATTTATTATTTGCCCCCCTTTCAATATTTATTATTTGCCCCCCTTTCAATATTTATTATTTGCCCCCCTTTCAATTTTTATTATTTGCCCCCCTTTCAATTTTTATTATTTGCCCCCCTTTCAATTTTTATTATTTGCCCCCCTTTCAATTTTTATTTCCCCCTTTTTTCCCCTCTTCAATTTTCTCCTTATTTTTATTTTTTTTTTTAATTTTTCCCCTTATAATTTTCCTTTTTATTTTTTATTTTCCCTTCATTTTTTTTCTCATTAACATTTTTTTACTTTTATTTTAAATCCCCCTTAATATTTTTTCCCTTCCTCCATTTTTAAGTTTTTCCCCTTTTTTCATTTCCTCTTTATTTTCCCCCTTTTAATTATTTATACATATATATTAGATAGATATATATTTATCTTTCCCCTTCTAATATATGTATGTTTATCCTCTCCTTTTAATTTTCTCCCTGTTTATTTTTTTCCACTCTTATTTTTTTTTTCTTTTATCCCCTTTTTAATGTTTCTTCCTTTTAGGTTTTCCCCCTTTTCCTTCCTGTTAAGGTTTTTTACTTCCCTTTATCATTATTTTTATTTCTTTCCCCTGTTTAATTTTTTCCTTTCTCCCCCCTTTCCCTCCTCCCCCTTTTTTATTTTATTTCTTATTTTTCCCCATTTTTCTTATGCCTTTTTTTCCTTCTTTTCTTACTTTCTCCTCTCCCTCCTTTTTAGTTTGACCCCCTTTTTTACCTCTTCCCTTTATTCCTCCTCCCCCCTCTTATTGGGCTGCATTGTGGCCATGGGGCTCCCACTGCTTCCTGAGCCATTTGGGATTGGGAACCATCACAGAGCACAAAATCCCCACCTTAAACTTGCACAGAAAGAGCTCTTTTGCATCTACCACTAATCCTGATAACATGAAGAAATATTTTCTATGCGTATCTTCAAGATTTGGATGCTCTGTTCCCCCTTCCTAGAGCTATTCCCAGAATTAGAGGCCTTTTGGCATGGTGTGGTTCTGCCTTTGAGTTTCTGGCCTCGCTGGTGGTTTGTGTCATTTTTCATCCAGTTTGATGCGTTTATGCTTTGGTGTTCCCTTGGCCGTTGGGTCACCTGCAGCATTTTGCTCATCCTTAGAGTTGTGGGGTTGCTCATCTCATGCCTTAATAGCGAGGAGATGGACGAGAAATCGTTCTGTTTTCTATTTGTTAATGTCTGTGGTTGAGCATTGGTGGGAAAGAGGAAGTGTCTGGCTACTTTGGGAGGCTCAGAATGACGTTGATTTACATTGGAATTTTGGTCTTTTTCCATCATGGCTGGCAATCACATTGACTTTCATTAGGATTTTGGTCTTGTCCAGGATGGCTGGGGATCATGTTGACTTCCTTTGGGGTTTGTTCTTGTCTATCATGGCAAAGGATCACGCTGACTTTCTTTGGGGTTTTGGTCTCATCCATCATGGATGAGGATCGTATGGACTTTTCTTGGGTTTTTGACCTCATTCATCACAGATTTGGATCACGTTGGCTTTTTGGGGGGGATTTGGTCCTGTCTTCCATGGATTTGGATCACATTGACTTTCTTTGGGGTTTTGGTCCTGTCCATCATGAATGAGGATCACATTGACTTTCTTTGGGCCTTTGGTTTCATCCATCATGGATTTGGATCACATTGACTTTCTTTGGGGTCTCATCTATCACGGGTTTGGATCACGTTGACTTTCTTTGGGGTTTTGGTATCGTTCATTATGGCTAAGTGCTATCATGTAGAGTTACATCATCTAATACATCTTTTTCTCCATGTCTTTACTCCAGTGGAGCTTTATGTCACACTTTTTAGAGCTCTCCTGTTATTTAGGTGCAGCCTTAGTGATGGACTCTCACTGCCATAAATCTAATGGCGTGTGTGGCATTGGGAAAATGCATGGCATAAACCTGGTAGAGGATGATGAGCAAAGGCTACATTGTAACTCCTGCCACACAGTGCTTTTATGCTTGGTAGTAATTAGGCTTTAATTACTGGCCTTAATGAAGGCCTTATGTGCCTGGTCAGCTGCACAGATGTCGGCTTTTAATTCTAGGTATTTTAGGTGTGAGGGCTACCAAAAGTCTTGGAATTTGCTTTTTGTTTTTCCAATACTCACAAACCAGGAGCATCTTTGTTAGATTTATCACAACCTGCTCAGCTTCTGGCAGGCTCAAACCTGGAGGCTTTGAGCTTCGTAACAAAAATGAAGTGTGAATGGCCACAGCATCACAAGTTGGGGGCCCTGGGAGATTCCATTCAGCCTCCCTGGAGGCTTCGGGTTCTTTTTCATATATATATATATATATATATGTATTTGCTGTAGCCTTTTATGATCTGGAAAGCAGCCCAGAAAATAACTTCTAGGAAGGAAGCTGGGTGCAGTGCCTCTGTAGGATGTCCTTGCATCCCCTCTACCATGAAAATGTAATAGATCTTCATGTGTAATGCTGTGTGCTGTCAATAGAACTTAGCTCCTGTTGGTTTTCATTGTAAGTACTGCTTTAAAATTCAACTTTGGACTACTACTGCTGTTCCTGAAGGAAGTCCAGAGGAAGAATGTATCGTTAACTTTATTTTTGTACCAGTGATTATCCAGTAATTGAGTTACTTAATAAATTAATTCTGTAATACACTCCTTGGTCTTCTTAAATAACTCTTGGCACATGGTGGGGATCTCGCCTGCTTTGCTCTGTGAGTTGCAACTGTAGTAGAAAGAATGGTGCTGAGGTGGCACTTGGAGCAGAGGCTTTGTGACTTTCCCATCTCTCCTCTAATGAACTTCATTAGCTGTTTGGTAGATAGCCTCTTGCTAAGGGTGCTTGTCTAAAATAAGAAGCAGCTACAGCCAGCTGAGGATAAAAGTTCTGTCTTTGGGATTTCAGCTGCCATACCAGCAGCCCATCGAGGACCCCTAGGTGATGGGGCTGAGTGGCACTGGGGCATGTCTTACTTGTATTTAAAGGTAATCTGTCCCCTCGTGGTTTAAAACTACTCATCTCTCATCCAGTTTGGTGGTTGCTCATGTACCCACTGTTGAAGGTAGGTCTATTGGTTTCAGCCGTCCCAACCCGATGAAGGTAGGTCTATTGGTTTCTGCCATCCCAACCCAATGAAGGTAGGTCTATTGGTTTCAGCTGTCCCAACCCAATGAAGGTAGATCTATTGGTTTCTGCCATCCCAACCCAATGGAGGTAGGTCTGTTGGTTTCTGCCATCCCAACCCAATGAAGGTAGGTCTATTGGTTTCAGCCATCCCAACCCAATTGACCTCCTCCAGCCCAACCCTTTCTTCTTGGATCCTCCCATCTGGCAGAGGCTGTTTGGGTTTTTGGTTGTGGATGAGTCACCTGTTGAGCTCCAAGGAGTCTGTGCTATTGATGAATAAGACATCGGAGAGCTGGAAGCTGTATCTAGTGGAGGGAAGCAGACATCCATCCTGCTGACATGTTGACATCAATGAAATGCCATAGTTTTCCATCCTGTATGATGTAGATGTTCAGAGACATGTGCAGCACTTTGTGTTGCAGGTATATTCCATCTGATCCCGGGTTCTATAGAATTGAAGAGCCCAGCATTATTTTGTAGTTGTTTTTCACCCTTTTGTCCTGTTTTGTGGGTAATGGGGACATGTTGTTGTGCACGGAGCACATTGCTGTGCTGGGCTTCCTCACCTGCATTATTTTGGTTGGTGTTGATGGTTTCCTGCCTCCTTGAGGGCCTGATAAAAAGGAGATATCTGATGGTTGTAAACTAAAAGAGGGGGGGGATTTAGGTTAGATGTTGGCAGGGTGTTGGAACTGGGTGGTCTTTGAGATCCCCTCCAACCTACTCCATTCCATGATTCTATGACAAGTCATGCAATCAGAAAGAAACCGGTTCCCACCCACTGTTCATTACGTAACCCTCTAATTAAAGTCATCAAACGGAGATGACTCCGCGGCTCGGGAAACTTCCCCCATGTCTGGGTCAAAAATACTTCCTCCGTGCTTTATTTACATTGCGACATCCTCGATGTTGTGTCAATTAATTCTTATCCCCACAAGTTTATTTTTGGCTTCAGCTGTTGAGTCTCCTTCTATTCAGGCTCCCAAAAGGTCTTTTAACTCTTCAGTTTTCCCTATAAAGGAGAGAGGACTTGAGGTAGTGCTGCTCTCTTTCTCCCTAGGAAATCCAAGTTGATGTGAATCACTTCTTATAGTTGCTTAGGGCGGCAAGTTGTTGTTTTCTTTTTCTGGCTCATTATTTCTGCACCATATTTTTGAGTGAATGGTAAAGCATTCAGGGTGGGTCTCTTGCCCAAGAAGCAAATGCTGTGTGTTCTTATGATGGCTGTAATGCTTAAACTCTGATAATGAGAAGCATACGTGGATAGAGGTTGCAGTGAGGAAATATCAAAGACCTCCAAAACACAAAATGCGGCAGCAAATAAAATGTTGAGTTCTGTTTTCCATGCACAAAATAAATGGTGGTTGTGTGTTGCAGCAGCTCCTAAAACCTCCCTCAGCTCCCATGTTTGTTCAGAGTGTGAGCAGCCCCATTTTCTATATAGGCATGCTTGTTATAAACGTGTAATAAATGTTTCATCTTTTAACAGATTTAATTTTGAGTGCTTAGCTTGCATGGAAAACAGCTGCATAATAAGTGACGTGCCTTGAGGAGGAAGGTGGCCAGGTTAATGAGCTTTGTTGGTCCCACAGAGGGGAAAAATGTTCTTAAAGTGCACTTAAATCCAGCTCGCAGGTAGTTAGGTAATTGCGGAGTGGTCTCATCTTGCTGAGCCACAGATAGACATTGGGTTTGGGTGGTGCTGTGTGGACTTTGATGGTCTTCATCGGTCCCTTCCAATTGGGATGTCCTGTGATCTAATAGCTGTCCCCTTCCTCTCCTGGTCAAGGTGGAACCTCCCCTCCAAAACCAAGTGTGATCTCAGAGGTGTAGTTCAGCCTGGGTTTAGGATAGACCATGGCATGGTGGCCTCTGGGGTCCTTCCCAACCCGTTCTATGAGCTCCCTGCAGAACACGTCACCAACAGAACCACCCAGCCTTGTAGCCAGGCCTGCCATCTTAGGTCAGAGCTATGTAATTCAGTGCAGATAATTTAATTAGGGCTGTACCCTGCGCCCTTACCACGTGGTAGATGACTGAGCTAAGGCAACGTGAGGGCAAACAATGCTGTTGGCTGAGTGCTCAGGGCAGCAGCCAAGGCCAACAGGTTGATCTCTTGGTGTTGTTTCCAAATCTGTTGTCTCCAAATGTGCTGTTATGTTGCCTCCAAACCCCAGTGAGCATCTCTGTGCTGTCTGCCAACCACTGCCCTCACACTCGTGTGCTCCTCGCAGTGCTCCCATTATGTTCCCTTGCAGCAGCCCAGTGTAACAGTAATCCTTTGCCTCTATAAAAGAGGATTAAAAATGGGAACATTCGTACCTTAATTCAGCCTGCCAGGGCTGTGCTCTGTCTTTTGGGCAGTAATCCTGTTGGGAGAGGGCTGTCAGCAAACAGCAGATCCTCTCTGGTCATGCTGCTGATAGGGTTAGCAATTCTTCAAATTAATTAAAAAGCTGTAACAACTAGAGAAGAGCAACTTGCTTAGAATGACTTAAAGGCTGCGTGGTTCAGGGTAAAATAATTAGAAATGGGGATTTCCATGCTTCTTGAAATGAATGTGCACAAATGGACATAATGGTACCTTTGAGGATGCTGTTTGTCAGATGCTTTGCTGTCCAGACTCCACTTACATGCTTAATAAACGGGTGTAAAGTGCCATTGGTTTCTTTTCCAGGCTTTCTGTGTTTCCTGCAGCTCTTTTAGGTGATATGCTGATGAGAAAGGCACGATAAAAGACATGGGTTTGGTTTTCTAGGATTTTTATTTCTTTTAGGGTTCTTTGTGCTGCGATTACTGGCATAGGGATTATTTCTCCAGCCTAATTAAAAGGATAATTGCATTAAGCCACAGGAGGACGCTGTGGGATGACAAGAGGTGGATTTCAGTCCCTCCTAGGGCTTGAGTTACTGCGTTTCTGCCAGTGCACAACCACAGCAAATTCTCCAGAACAATGGGATTTTTGCATTTCAGTGTGTTTTCAGTGAGTTAAGGTAATAATAAATATACAAGTCAATCTTGCTGCTGATGGATGGCATCGTTTCCTTATCAAACCTGCATTACTAATTCCATCAAGGCTCATCATTGCACGGGAATGGCATCAAACCCTATCTAAAGGTGAATGAGTGAATAATATTTAACCTGGGAGAGCTGTCAGCAGGTTGGATGCTATGCAGAGACTTCCAGTAGGAGTCCAAAGCCTCATTTTAGGAAGGACATGAGGGCTTCGTTTTGCATCCCCCTAAGAAAAGCCAGGACTTGGTGTTGCTTGGCTGTGGCACTGACAAGAGATGGAGCTGAGACCCATCCAAAATGGGTCAAAATGTGGCTACAGTGGTCTGCTGTGAGAGCTGATCAGCAGCAGTGTTCTAAGGCATGATTGCAATTGTCCTCATGGAAATCTCAGAGGATGAGATTAATTCTCCCACCATTGAAACCTGCTGATGAGATGCTCATGGGATGAAGAAGCACCTCTGCTTTAGAAAAAGTGCATAGAGAGCTTTGTGCCAGAACAGCAAAACACAGTGGGAAACCATTTCTGAAGCAGAATTCCCTCAAATAGGAATAGGAAATTTATTTTATCAGTAGGTGGTGAGTGATTAATTTCTCACCGGATCACTTTTCACTTAGGAAATGTTCCAGGCTGTTTTTGCAGGGAGCTGAGAATTCATCTAAACCTATAGCACCAATGGAAAATAGGCTTTAAAATCAAACAACCCGTTGTGGTGAGCGCATAGGACTTACACAGGACAAGTGCTTTCTCATCTCATCCTGTAGAAGAGTTGCACACAAGCAACTGAGCAGTGCTGAGCACCACTACTACATCACAGCTCCTGCAGGCAATCCTTGTGCAAGATGGGGAAGGAGGAAGGTTGAGCAGCAGATATCTATGCTCTGATGGGGAAGCTCGTTTCCTAGCAGAGGTGCTGGTACGTGTGGCTGGAAATTACCACAGTGCTGCAAGAAGAAGAGCCAGCAGCACCGTTGTATGGGGTTTAACACACCCAGATCACAGCAACCCCCGAGAACAAAGGTGCCAGTGTGATGGTGGTGGTTTCATGCAAAGCAAATGGCTTATTTACAGGGCAGGCTTGAATCCATTAAAGGCATATTAAACTCCAGATGCTCACCAACTTTACAAAAGGAGTGGAAGAAAGGAAGGAGGTGTTGCACATTTTTTGGAAGGAAAAAAAAAAATCAGTTCTCCGAGCACGGAGCAGCATTTCCTTGCAGTTAAAAGCGTGATGCTGGAATAGCGAGACAGGTTTAATGTCATTTTCCTTTTTAAAGCTGGTTTTCAGACTGAGCTGCGTAGCTCCGGATAGTGCTGTGCAATGCACTGTTCGGTTCAGGATGCTTGATATTGGGTCTGCAGCTCAGGGATCAAGCAGAAAATGGAAGAGGGGAAACTAGGAACGTTTCCATTCCTTTGGAACTAATAAAGAAATGAGCCGGAGGGATTATTTGTGGCTACGCCAAATGGGCCCTCACTCCAAGACCTCTAAATTAACTTCAGGTGGGTCCATTACCACCCAGCAATCTGATTTATGTTTAATAGAAGAAGCAGTGCTGGGGAGAGCTGTGCCTCGGTACCTTCTCAATCCTTGCTTATTCCATACACAAAGTGGAACTGCTGCGGTATCAGTGCCCAACTGAGGCCTCGATCTCCAAAATCTTCACCTAGGAGACATTGTGGTGATAGCAAGGAGTATTCACAAAGAAGTCAGAACTATTTTATGAAGAATTGAGTTTTCAAAGGAGAAACCTCCACCCAAAGTGTCCAAGCAGAAGAAAGATCTGGTTGCAGAATTTGGAGTTACGGTCTACACAGAGTAGGTCTCAGCCCTTTAACTTCTGTCTTCATTCACGTGGTCCATTCTTTGCATCTGTATGGAAATTATTTAAACATCCCAAGACGTTTTTCCATCTGCTTTATTCTTGTGTGGGCATCTTATCTTTGGCTCAGTTTAAAGCACTCCTGAAGCAACGCTGTCATGAGATGGTGGTAGGGGAGTTCCTCCAGTAGGGTAACCTGCATGGCTTCATGTCCATGTGGTTACTCCTACTCACACCACAGATGACACTGAGTAGACACGAGCTCCATTTTCAACCACACGTCTTTGAATTGAACATAGAATTTACAGTTTTTTTGCTCCATTTCCGTTGTTTTCTGCTGTTTCTGGTGGTCAGGTTATGCTATTTTGGGTTGCTTTTCTCCTCCAGCACCTGGTATTCTTCCAGCTCTGGTGTCAGCAGCGCATCAGAGGAGGTTCCATCGCGACCACAAAGCAACTGTGCACTGCATGGTGAGGTGACTTTATCCTCATTTCTCTGTTTTCAAGCATTTTAAAGATTTAAAAAATACTTCTGGCTTTCATCCAAGGCTTCAGGACTAAGCCACAGCTACCAGGAAACGTCTCCACAGGCAGTGTTGTGGTATAAGGGTTTCCTTGCACCTGAATTTGTTCAGTTTAATAACGCAGAAGAGGAATAAACATTCATTCTCTGGAATGAGGAGCATTCATTTCTGAAATGAATCAAGAATGAGTTTTTCCTTTCATGCTCTATGTAATAATTCCTTTTCCAGTCCATCAGATTCATGTCGGAGCTGCTTTGGGTGGCTCTTTTTGGTGGCTCTTTGGATGGTTCTTCCTCTGTGCTCACAGCCTGATTTCTACCAGGAATCCCACAGGAATAATATGAAAAGATGGATAAAACAAATAATGACCCAAACTTTCAACACACGGCTACAAGGCTTTTGCCCTTCAGATGCTGGAGATGTTTGGGAATTTTTCATAAGGCAAATGCCCAGACGTGAAAAGAGTGCAGAAGGTGGAGTGGAAAATCGGTGTTGAGTGAAGTCAGCTATTGGGTCAAACTGGAGTTAATCCAAATTACAATGTAGAAATGAGTTACTGAAGCTTGTAGTGTTGGGATGTGCACAACTGGGCAGGCTTCTGCATCCACTGGGGAGCAAGTCCTGGTTTGTGGTAGATGTGTAGTAGTTTCTTGCCCCCTTTTCCCAGCTTTTATTTACTTTTATATAGCCTGAAATGATGAAGATGAGGGTACAGAAAGGGCAGAGCCAGGTTCTGCTTGGTAGTGGAAGCACAATGCGTGCCTGTAAAAAATGAGAGCAAATACCCACACATTCCTGTCTGCTCTTTGTGGGCCACCCATGTGTTGATGTTGGTCACTCAGCTGGTTGTTTGCCCACTTAGGAATGCATGACCCATAGTTTCAGTTTGAGTGGTATTGCCCTGGTTCAAGCATTTTTTCCTCCTAAAGAAAGCAGTGTCAGAAACATCGCTCGTTTTGCAATCTCATTTCCTGGGGAGCAGAGCGGCAGCTATGCTTTGTCACATATTTTCTGGTAGTATTTTTTTTATGAGGATAAATACTTCTTTATTTCAATGGAAAGCACTTTATGTTGTATGGCACCATGGGGAAAACAGCAGTGAACCACTTCAGACAAAGCAAGCCTAGTGCTTTGGGAAAAGCATGGCCTGCTGTGCTGCTCCATTAAGGTTTTGCATGAAATCTCCCTTGCTTCCTCCATTTTTCTCTAGTGATAGCAAAATAAATTCATTAGAAGAAGATTATGCTGGATCTATTTCCAACCAAAAGATTTCATGTTGCTTCAGTGCATCTTGGCATCTCAACCCCTTCCTTACTGGAGGTATTTGAATTGGTGCTCTTTTGGATGGTTCTAACATCACAGAGGCTTGTAAGCAGGACTGAATAACTCCTGGTTCCGTTGTGAGTTGGATTGTGAGTGGGAAGGTAGTTGGAGCTTTAACCTCCATAGCTTTGCAATGGTCTCACAACTGCTTTTTGGCAGGTCGGAGCTCTCCTAATGCATGCCTAGCTAGGAAACAGCCTAAACTCCATCTGTTAGGAGCCCAAATTGTGTTTAATTTCCATCCATGCAATTTAAGAACAGTTAGGGCTTCTCATAGTGTTTCCCAGACAAGAAACTGACTTTTCTAGATAGGTGATGCCAAAATAAGAGTCAGCTCCACCATGAGGTTGGTGGCTCTTAGCAAAGCCATTCATTCTGTGATTCCACTATTAGAAATATAGGAGGGAAACTAGATTGGGTTTGGCACATTTGGCATTTTGAGAAGTTCAATACCTCTTTTGGGAAGATCTAGCTGGATTTCTTTGCATTGGGAATTGAGAAACCATTCCTAAATGCCTAGGTTGGAGTTATCTTAGGAAGACAAAGGCTGCTGCAAAAAGAACCATCACTGTGCAATGCTATACATGGAGTGAACCAATCTCAATCCCATATTCAGAGATAACCCACCCTGATCCTGTACATGGAGCTAATCCATCCTAAAGCCCTGGACCTGCTGGCTGGAAGTTGTCCATTGAGCAAGAGGATGTGACTGTCCACAGCCATTTTGGTAATAACGTGATATTTGGAAACTTATCTGTGTGATAGTGGGTTTTTGCTTGGCTCATCCTAAGTCTCTAGTCAGTATTTTCATCTATGAACTCATCTCCATTCAACACCATGTGTGCCTCTGGCATTTGAGCAGGAAGCTTTCCCTTAGTGCTGTCCAGGGAATATTCTCCCTGTGTTTGAGATGCAGCTTTTTGTTTCCCATTAAAAAAAATGACAGTAATAATTAAAAAATAGCTGTGCTTGAGTCAACTATAGAAAATGATTGTGGATGAATGTTTGGAGGATGGGACTCGCTAAAATAATTGATTTGCTGGTTGTGGTGTCTTCAAATTGAAGCTGCCTTTGATGGAAGTGCATAAATGCCCTCAGTGTTCAGTACACAATGATGTTGGTACTTCATCCCATAGCCTTGGACATGCCTTGCCTTTCTTCCTATCCCAGAATCAGCACAAGATTCGGGTTATCTCCTCCTGCCTTCCACCAAACCTCCTGTCCTCAGTTTGAGGTGCTCTCCCTTCTCCTCCATTCTTTCCACGGAGCAGCCTACATTTGTAATCATTCTTCTTGCAATCTCTCAAGTAGTTGTTCTAGGTTGGTTTGGCCAAGAGAACTTTAGCCAAGAGCTCTTTCTCCTGGCCTGGATCTCAGTGTCCCATTCTTCCTGTGTGGTTGGTCCCGATGATGTCATTTTTGGGCTCACCATCAGCCTGATGACTGATTTGTCAGATTGGCTGTCATGCTGATCATTTGCAAAGCATTGTGTATTTCTGGCACGTTATATATGTGATAAAAGTTATGGGAAGCTTTGGAAGAGCAAAGCTGTGTGCTGGCATGCTATGGTTGAGTTGATGGTGCAGTGCACCATGGCCAGGTCTGTGCTCCTGGCTCTCTCCTTTTGAAAAGCTGAACAGATTTCAATGGAGAGGGGTGTGGTAAAGAGCTTTTAATCCTGTGGACTTTTGTCCTGGGATGCTGAGGCTGGATTATGTATTGCTCTTGAGCATCTTACCTTGTTGTCAAAGTGGCAGAAATAAGCTCCAGGCACACAGCTTGGGAATGCCAGGTGTGTGATGACCTTTCCTCCATCAACGGTGCCTGTTTTTGGTGCTGTGATGTGTAGCTGGGAAATAGGATTTTTCAGAACCTCTTCTACCTTCTGGATCAGCAATGTCCCTCCTGTGGAAGCCCGCTAGGGGAGGTAACCTCTGTTCCTTCCTGCTCACCCAGCTTCCTTTACCTGTTGTTTATGGTACACGTGTCCCTAACACCCACTCTGTGACCTTTCTCTCCCTTCCAGTACCTATTGATGGAAGAACACGGCGTGACTCAAACAGAACACATGGCCACCATCGAGGCCCACGCAGTGGCCCAGCAGGTGCAGCAGGTCCACGTGGCCACCTACACGGAGCACAGCATGCTGAGTGCCGACGAGGACTCACCTTCCTCACCTGAGGACACATCCTATGATGACTCTGACATCCTCAACTCCACGGCTACCGATGAGGTGACGGCCCACCTGGCTGCAGCAGGTAAAGCAGCAGGGTGCTCAGCATCCTTGTAATGACATATCGTTCATACTGACTGTCACCAACTGTGCCTGGGGGTGTCCAAGTCATCCTTTCACTCCCTTGGGATGTTGTGAATGCTTCCTTCTCACTTCAGTTTTAGTAGGGCTGTAAGGGCCCTTCCAACCCAGACATATCATGGTTCTGTGATCCTTAAGGACCCTTCCAACCCAGCCATACCATGATTCTGTGATGTATAAAGACCCTTCCTGCCCAGCCATATAGTGATTCTGTGAACTGTAAGGTCCCTTCCAATCTATCCATATCATGATTCTGTGATGCATAAGGACCCTTCCAACCCAACAACCCATTCCATAATCTTTAATGTCCCTTCCAACCCATTCTGGGATTTTATGATCCTTAAGGCTCATTCCAGCCCAAGCCATTCTATTTATGGAATGAAGAACTGTTTCCGAATATCAAAACCCTTCCAGTAAACCCCTGCCGCATCCTCGATATTTGCCTTGAAATGGGTTTACCTCTCTAGTAGAAAAAAAGCAATGATAAATGATAAATAAGCACTCACAAACTGATCTGGCTCCTTATCTGTGGAATAAAGCTCCTGACCCGCTTGTCAGAAGTTGTGCAAAGCAGCTCAATATCGGCGCTTATAGATGCGGTGAGCGTCCCTGCTAAACATGCTGAGCAGTCAACCCTTGCTACAGACAGCTTGCAGTTGGAAGTGAGGACATGACAACAGGTTGTCTTGACAAAAAGGTAAAATCTTTAGGAGTTTTTATAGAGAGTGGTGAAAAGGTAACTGCTCCTGGATAAACTTTTCTGGATATGTACCAGTATGAAAGGAGGAGGACTGTGTGCAATAAGAAAGCCCAGCTTTAGATGTTGGAATATATATTAATGAAGAAGAGAGAGTTAAGTAGAGGTTACGGCCAATGGCTTCAAGCTTGTATAGAAGGAAAAATGAAAGTGAGGAAATGGGGAGAAAGATGTGGTTCAGGTTGAGGTTGGAAGGCTGCAGTGGTCACATACCTACATCTGCTTTGTGAAATTTTTGAATCCAAGTGGTGTGAGGCCTTGCTGGCCATGTGTGATAGCTTGGCTTGGAGCAGTAGGACCAGATGTTGTGTATCCTGGGTCCTAAAGCATTTAAACGAGTTATCACGATGAACTGCCACCCCAGGTGATATAAACTGAGAGCTAACACAAAAAACATATCTGGTGGTTCCCCAATATGTGGTGGTTCCACAGCTGTGGGCTGTGAGACTACCATCTCCTGCTGTCAGGAGCAGTGCTGGACTGGGATCTGGCTTCTTCTCAGCTTTATTCTCCTTGAGATCAGGCTGAAACACGGATGTGAAATCTGCTTGAGTGACAATGTTCAAAACTAGTCTCTCACCGTGCTTGATCACTCTTGGAGCTCTTCTGTGCCTGTACATTGATTCTCACAGCTTCATGGTCCTGAACACCATCCCGCTGAGCATTCCACAACCCTACTGGGCATTCCTCTGCTTTGCTTATTATTTTTGCAGCCTCAGCTCCTGCAGGATTTTCCTTTTCCTTCCCAGCACCCTGGTGGGCGGTTGCAGGAGAGTCTCACTGCAAGGGAACCCCAGGTACCCCCCAGTCTCTGGCTGTACCTCCCATGCCCAGTATATCCAAAGCTTGTGCACAATACAGGTTTTCTGCCTAAGTTGGCTCTCAGTATTTAAAATAAATTATGGTGATTATGGCACTTGGTAGCTTAGGGTTTTCTGCTCCTGTAGCTGCACCTTTGTTAAACACAAAGCTTTGGAGCCACCTTATGTGGCCTTTCAGCTCTGACATGTGGAGAAACAATGGGATGCTGGGCAGTCTGATGTGGTGATGGGCAACTAAGCCCATAGTAGGGGTTGGGGCTGGGGGGGGCTTTGAGGTCCCTTCCAACCCAACCATTCTCTAATTCTGTGACCTTTAAGGTCCCTTCCAACCCAAGTCATTCTGAGATTCTGTATGGTCCCCTCCAACCAAATTATTCCATCATTTTATGATCATTAAGGTCCCTTCCAGCCCAACCATTCCATCGTTCCATGATATCTTTATGGCCAATTCCAACCCAAGCCATTCTATATCTGGAACTGTGCTGATTCACCTCTGTGGTTTCATTTCCAGGCCCTGTGGGGATGGCAGCAGCTGCTGCTGTGGCAACGGGCAAGAAACGGAAGCGACCACACGTTTTTGAATCCAACCCATCCATCCGTAAGAGGCAGCAGACGCGTTTGCTACGGTAAGGGCTCCTCCTGTACTCAGGCCTTGGGCTGTCTCCTCCGTCCCTTCCCAGTGCTATTTGTGTGCTGCCCAGAGTCTGTTCAGCTCAAGGAGTTGTGGGGCATCATTTCTGGAGCCCACAAGCAGTGTTTTAATTTTCAGGAATGGGTCAAAGTGTTGCTTTGGTTCAATCTGTTGCAGTAATGTTGCCTTCCAAGGCCTTTCCAATGACTTTACAGCTGTCCTGAGAGCTACAGCCACATTCCAGCTCTGAGGATGTATCTACCAAGTGATGAATGCCCATGTTTTTTTGCGTTGTGACATGATCCTTCAGAGTGTTCTGACAATCTCTGTCTACCTGATGGCCACCAAGAAGCTCTGCTGCTGTAGGGCTTTTTGCAGACCTGTGATGATCACTGCAGTGTTGACTTTAGGAATCATTTCTAAACATTGCTGCCTTTTAGAACATTTTGGAACACACTAGTTTTTGCTTTTGGAACTGTTCTGACCTCAGTTAGATTGCATTAAAGAAGTCGGGATGTTTGTCACCCTGTGCTGCTTGCTGACTTTCATCTTGCTCACACAGTTCATGTGCTGAGGCAGTGAATCCAGTGTCACCTTTTCTTCCCTCTGCTTCAAACTCATGTAGAACTGGTGAGAAACTAAGCTGGTTTCTTTACATTGTATTTATTCACCTGTTAAGTCCTGTAACACCCTTTGCGTGTGACCAAAGTGGAAAGAAATGGAGCAGGTTTGGTGTTAAACAGTGCTTCCTGGGAGTAGGCTCCTTTTATAGCCTCATTCCGTTTTTCCCTCCTCCCTGTGACTCAGCCACATGTTTGCAGCATTTGTGAAGAGCAGATTTCTTTCTCCCTTGACATGTGAACAACATAATTTAAAAGAAACACCTCTGTGAAGGAAATGATTTTCCTTTCCTGCAACTGCTTTGTTTTATGACATGTAAAATACTGACAAAATGCATTATTTTTGTACCTCTGATCAATTTAACACCTCTAAGTGGCAGCATGCATCAAGTGGGAAGCTGGTTTCTGATTCTGGGATCTCTACACAGCTACTAGTGGTGGTGGTGCTTTTTGGCACTGTGCTGCCATCAGCAGGTTCCAAAATGAACAGGGCAGATCCTAAAGTGTTCTTTTATGGCTGTGCTCAGGTTACACAGTGGTACTGCTACTCCTCTTTTGCTTAATGAGATTCTGCTGAAGTTTCTGACTCATTTTCTTGTGCTGCTTGGAAGTTAGTAGGAGGAGGAAGGTCTATGATGGCACATTTTCTTTCTACAGAGAGCTCATTCCAAGGGGACTTGCTGATGGGGCAGGTGTATGTGGGCTCCCCGTGCTTTGCTGGTGCAACGCTCCTGGCTCTTGCCTCGTTGCAGAGCTGTCAGCTGAATGCCAACAGTTCTGGTTTGGGTACCAGAGATTTGCAATGTGATGCTGGGAGCCCAAATGTAAAATAAGCTGTGTTATCTGAAATATTGTTGAAATAGTCAAATTCTTCTCCTTACAAGTTCTGTATCATAGTACTCTTGGCCAATGACAGAATTAAGGACAGCAGGAGATGCAAATTAGTTTTGCTGTTCTGTTGATTTCTCTTTCCATTGTGCATCAATGGGGGAAAAAAAATGGAGAATAGCTGATATTTGAGCTGCTGTGTGACTGTGGGGAGCACAGCAGGGAAGCACTGTGTGGCCGATCTGACAGCTGGGGCTCTGCTGCTCACCTGGTTTGTGAATGGGATGCATCCAAAAAGGAAGCTGACAATGGGAAGGGTCGTGTTTCTGCAGGGTTCTCAGCTGACACCTGTTCACTGGTTCTGTTTCAGGAAGCTCCGTGCCACGCTGGATGAGTACACCACCAGAGTGGGGCAGCAAGCCATTGTCCTGTGTATCTCACCATCCAAACCCAACCCCGTCTTCAAAGTTTTTGGAGCTGCACCCTTGGAGAATGTGGTAGGTATCTAGAAAAAAAACATACAATAAATTGCAGGTTTAATTCTGCCTTGTGAGCCTGGCAGTGATCTGAAGGTCATATTTAAGGCCCGGGAAATAGGGGTTCAGTGTATAAACGTGAGTTGAGCACTGAGTTCCTGTCTTCTCTGCATAGTTTTTGATTGTCCAGCACAGTTCCCCAGGGCTAATAGCCTCAATTAAGAGTGCAGGTGACGATGGATGTCTTTGAGCACAGCATGCTCCTTGCCACAGACCTGCCAGCAAATAGAGCAGATCCTGGCTATGATAAGTCTGACTTCTGAACTTAACTTTGATCCCACAAATCCTTCCACTTGGTGATGTTACCCAGCGTTTCATCATCACCCTTCGATGCAGCCAAGCCTTTGGGGCCTGCAGGTGTTTTTGCATGGAATTGTTTGCTCTTTCATCTCCCCAGCACCCTGGGGAAGGCGACTGGCCCTGCTGCTCACCTCTCCTCTCCTGGTGCTCCTCACTTTGTTTACCTGAGCTTAACAATTCCCCACAGGTACGCAAGTACAAGAGCATGATTCTGGAAGACCTGGAGTCAGCGCTGGCAGAGCACGCTCCTGCACCTCAGGAGGTTAACTCAGAGTTACCACCCCTCACCATTGATGGCATTCCAGTCTCAGTGGACAAGATGACCCAGGTAAGCACAAGCATGGTAGAAATTCAGCAGAACCAGGGAGAGATGTGGCATCCTACAGTCACATCCTGTTATTCTGCACCGGAGTTTATGTCTGCATCTCCAGGGGTTGTACTTGATCTCTTCTTTCTTTCCCATGGGATGTGACAGCTCTAGTTAGATGTGAAGCTTTGTTATTGCTGCTTATTTTCTGCATGTAGCAACAGCAGAGTTGTTTCTCAGAGCTTGAGGCTGTAGGGAGCACCCCTTTTCACAGAAGAATGGCCTGGGCTGGAAGAGACCTCAAGGTCCAATCTTATCCCCACCACAGGCAAGGCCACCAACCTCCACATTTAATACCAGCCCAGGCTGCCCAGGGCCCCATCCAACCTGGCCTTGAGCACCTCTGGGGATAGATGGGACATCCACAGCCTCTCTGGGCAGCTGTTCCAGCACCTCACCACTCTCATAGTAAATAACTTCCCCCTGGTATCCAGCCTAAATCTTCCCTCCTTGAACTTCAAACCATTTCCCCTTTTATTGCCATTATCTACCCTCTCAAGGAGTTGGCTCCCCTCTTTGTGCTGGTTTTCTGACCTCCCATACACCATGTACAGGGGCAGCACTTTGTCCTGTACACTACAGTGATTTTTGAGCCCTGAGGTCAGGGAGGTGGCTTCTGCTGCACCATTTTGGCTGTTTCTTGCGTGTTTTAGATAATCCCCTCATGTTTCTGCTGGAACAGAGCAGGGCTTGCCAATTATTTCAGGCCACATCAAACCTTGGGTGAGATACTGATGGAGACTGCCCTGGAGAAATACGGACTTCCCTTCTGTCCAGGCCCAGCCCTTTGCTGACTATTTTTTTTTTAAATGATAAAATTGGATATTAAAAATTTTAACATCAGGAGTTAAGTCTGCTTCTCTTCCAGTGAAGCAACCTTTCCTCCAATGATCTATGAGAAAAATATTATTACTTCTCATGTTAGGCTAAAAATGAGGTTTTTCCTTCCAAGCATGACATGTCCTTAGCCTTCAGGAAACTCTGCACAAAGATTTAGACAAACCAAGGTGCCTCTGATGTTTGCTTGCTTCCCCCCACCCAACACTGAGTGTTCTATCCTTCTTTTGGCTCAGTTAAAGGAGAAATGCTTTTACTTCCTTTCTTCCTCCTTCATGTTTTGCAGGGAAAAACTGTGCCAACTGCTGATGCAACAGCACAGCAACATAGGGCTGCTTAACGCTGCATGAAAGAACTTGAGCTGTGGTAAAACAAGTCTTGTGTTAGGAGTAACTCTCCTTTTTTCAGTGCAACACGATCACTCAGAATAGCTTTATGAAGGTTTCTCCCAAGCTGTGGACAGTCTGTGCTTTTCACATCCAGTACTGCAGTGCTTTACGTGTGTATTATGGGCTGGTACTGAAGTCCAGCCCTTCTCCTGGGACCCTGGAGTCAACATTCAATTTCAGTTTCCCTGCATATCACACAGGGATGACATACTGTAGGTGTTCTCTTAAAATTTTAGAGCTCTGAATACCACGAGGCCATGTGAGGACAAAACCAACTGCACTGCAGCCTCCTGAGTGGATTTTCTCAACCCAGGAGGTGTTCCTCCTTGCAGAATATTCAGAGAGTAAATATGGTACATGTGATGGTTATGAGGTAATTCCATTCCTGAAGGAGTCCAGCTGCCATACAGTTCTTGCCAGACCCTTAAATAGAAGCACAAAGCAGATGTGCTGAATACGACGAGGCTGCTGTCATTTTTGTGCCTCAGTGGCTCAGAATACATTACTTTGAGAGAGTGGATGATAACAGCTAAATCACTGCAACATGTTGCATGGCCGGAGATGCTGTTGCTTTCTGTAAGAATTCTGATTCCCAGAGCTGCTGGTACAACTCCATTCACTGTTAGCAGCTAGAGAGCTATTCGACAGCACAAAACTCTATGGAAACACGAAGCCTTGTGGAGACCCCAAATATTTGTAAGTACAAATGGAGCAGCACCATGAAGAGGTGTGCCTATGGGAGCTGCAGGTGCCTGCAGGCAGGTGGTAGAGATGTCATCTCCTCAACAGGGAGAGTGAAAATCTCTCTCCTTTTAATTGCTCTGCTTCCTTGTTGGTCTGGAGGGAAATAAAGGCTGAGCAGGGCTGCTCTGAGCAAAGAGCATCACTCACCTCCTCTGTGCAGAAGATAGGAATGGCTTTGGAACTCTGACCCTGGAGCTGTTGCATAGAAATGTCTCCTTGCTTGTGGTCTCTGCTAAGCTGGTGCTCTATGCCAGTGCTGTACATGTGCTATGGAGAAATGCCTGGTTCTGCTGTCCTGAATTGGGCTCCTGCAGCTGGGATGCTCCATAGTCCCGCAGCTCCCTGCTTGGAGCATCTTATAACAACCTTGATGCATGTCTTGCTTTTCAATCTGTACGTTAAAAGCAAAATGGTCTAAAATTAGCTGTTGAAAAACAGCTGCAGTTCTTTCTTTGCCCTCTTCTACTCTCAGGAGCCCCATGTGCTGCTTTTTGGAGATATGTGGGGCCAAGAGAAGACTCCCAGCCATAGGTTTTTTGCCCTCTGGAAGCCTCATCAGGGCATTAACCTTAAGCCCTGGATGCTCCTCACACAGGACCCCTTGTTCCCAGCTCTTGTCCATACTGTATACTGTTGCAGATGATAGAAATGAGGTTAGTTTGCTTCCATTGATACTTGGACTATATCTTCAGTGGTCCCTTCCAACCCCTGTAATTCTCTGATCATGTTTAGTACTAAAACTGAGAAGACCGAAGGGTGTCAAGGAGCCATTTCTTAGGATTCCTCTCAAGTTTTCAATGCTGGAGGTTATAAAAGCCTTTCCCAGAGCTGACACCAGGGTGAGCTGTGGTCTTTTTGGGAAGGGCTTTGCTTTTTTGGAGGATGTTTCACAGATGGAGGCTGCAGAACGTGGCTTCCATAGATCCTGCTGGCTGCACCCCTGGAAATGTGGAGTCTTTGTCTCGGAAGTGCTGGGGTGAGGTCTCGTTATGGTACTAATTAGAGCCATCCTAGTGCTGGAGCAGCTGATTGTCTCCCTGGTGGATTAAAGGCAAGCCCTCCTAACAAGTGCCTCGAGCTGCTGAACTCCCCAGGATGAGTAATTAATCCATCTGTTAACAAGGAACATGGCTTGCAGATAACAGTTGTGGGAAGGAGCTTTTAACTATTTTTGCACCAGGCAACCCATTGCACTTAGCAGGTGTGCAATGCAGCGAGCTGTGTGCTTAGAGAAGTTGTTTGGTTTTTTTCCCTTTTCATCAAAGTACGCTTAAATTTTTCTTGTTAAATAAGCTCAGAGCCCATATTGGTTCTTGTGGCTGGACTCTTTCTGCTCTGTGTTCCTGCAAAACTCATGGAACGACAGTGGAACCCAATGGAAGGGGACCCATAGGGTTCATAGAGTCCATCTCTTGGCTCTCACAGACTATTGCTGGTGTGCAGGAGGCAGCATCTGAATGAACTGGTTTACAGTTTCAAGCCAACAATACCCAGGCTGGAACCAGGGCTGTGATTGGGATGGATGGGAGAAACCCCTCTGCTATGGCAGAACATATGAGAAACCCTCCAGGAGTGACAAAAGTACTCCCAGGGACACTGTCACACCAGGAGTGTTTTATTGTTGTTGAATTTTCCTGCATTATTCTGACTTTTCTCTCTTTGTGATAGTTCTTGAACCTTAAGGTGTGTTGATGCAGTGTGTTAATACAGCGCATGTCTTGCCTTATTGATCTGGTTGGCTTAATTTTGGTTTTTCTCTTCCATATTTTGTCTCTTCTCTGCTGAGACTTGGGAGAAGGTGGTGAAGTTTTGTATGTTTTCATTGGGCATTCAGGTCTTGGCCTGGGGCATTCAGGTCTTCTCCAGCCCATAATTCCATCGGGATGGAAACAAAATGCCATGACACTGTGCTACCAGATGATAGGAGTTGCTAAAAACCTTCTGATATGTTTTTGTTCCAGGCACAGCTGCGAGCATTCATCCCGGAGATGCTGAAGTATTCCACGGGTCGTGGGAAGCCAGGCTGGGGCAAGGAGAGCTGCAAGCCCATTTGGTGGCCTGAGGACATTCCCTGGGCCAATGTCCGAAGTGATGTGCGCACAGAAGAGCAGAAGCAGCGGGTGCGTGGCTGTGTGTCTGCTTTCATGTTGGGCCAGGGCCACTCTGTTTTCCAAACATGCGCTTTGTTTGCTGTAGTGTCTGTGTCATGGCATCACAAAGCCCTTGAAGGGTCACTGTTCTATCTTGAGAAGGAGGGATCTCTACATCGAGGGATGTGCTCAAAGATATGGAGCCAGGAAAAAAGAGATAGCAGGTGAAAAGGTCTTTGGGGGTATCACAGCAACAGATCCTGTGTGCAGGTGATGTTTTTAGCAACCTGCTGCTGTCAAAGAAAGTTACTAGGGTATGCATATCTGTAGACTGATGTGAGCTGGTTGGGTGGGGATGAATGTCTGGAAATGGAAATTGGGAGTGATTTTCAACCTGGTGGCCTCATTCCATTAATTAAGATTCCTTGATAGATAGAGAAACAGCTTCCGTTGAGGAATATGCCCTTTCCCCTGGCTAAAGGAGCTCGTTATGTGTCTGTACACAGAAATGTAACAGCTCAGGGTGATTTCTGAATCTTGGGGATGAAGGAAGAGTGATTAAGTACCAGAAACTTTCTGTTTCTTTCAGAATTTATTGAAAAACACCCGCCAAGGAAAGCGTGCAAAAGCAATAGCAGCACTGCACACACTGACACACTGGTCAGAAAAGATTTTCACATTGATCCTTCACTCCTTGTGATTCTGGCAGGTGTCGTGGACCCAAGCACTGCGGACTATCGTGAAGAACTGCTACAAACAGCATGGGCGCGAAGACCTGCTCTACGCATTCGAGGATCAGCAGACACAGCAACAGACCACAACCACACACAGTATAGCACACCTGGTACCCTCACAGACAGTGGTACAAACCTTCAGTAACCCTGATGGCACCGTGTCCCTCATCCAGGTGAGTGAAATACTCAGCCTCCCTGCCCTGCTGGCCATGCTCTGTGCAGTGAACCCCAGGAAATCATTGGCCTTCTTGGCCACTGGGGCACTCTGCTGGCTCACAGTTAACTGTTGGTCAACCACTGGTCAACTGTTAGCCAACACTGACTTTTTTGGCCACTAAGTAAACCTTTGGTCAACCATTGGCCAGGTAGGACACCACTGGCCTTCTTGGGCATCAGGGCACGCTTCTGGCTCATGCTAAACCTTTGGTCAACTGTTGGCCAACCAAGACACCATCAGACTTTTGGATCACAAGGGCACACTGCTTGATCATCATGGTAAAGCTGTTGGCCACCATTGGCTTTCTTGGCCCCTGGGGCACACTGCTTAAGCTCAAAGAAGCATCTCTGTCCTCTATCTTTCTCACTCCCATCCTTTGCTTTCTTGTTGTAGCAGCTCAGATGCATCTGCAGCTGTATGACTGAGAAGTCCAGGGATCCAGACCTGGGTTTCACTCATAAACAGATGCACAATTAATTAGGTGACCACACAACACCTATAGTGACCTTAGGATGGAAGCATGGGAAGAAAGATGGTGGGCATTGACTTTCTGGCCTTTCAAAGTTGAGTTCTCCTTATGAACAAACCTGCGTACCTTCCTGATTTTGTCTTTTCCCAGCTGTTAAGTGGGGAAAAAATGGTAATTTCCAAAGCCATTGTAGTACTGAGGATGAACTAACATTTGCCTGTAGAAGAGTAATAAGCAGTGTTACAAATGATAGCTGATAATCAGGGTTGTTTTTTACATGACTTCCATGCAGTGGTGGGAGAAGTGCAACTCCACCTACACACTGTAATATTCTCTATGGATGCAACACCTCGTCATCTGAGAACATCTGAGTGTCCCTTTACTTTTCCCTTTGCTCTGCCATATTCCTTCAGCTGCATCTTGTTGAATTCCATAGGTTGGCACTGGTGCCACAGTTGCCACACTGGCCGACGCCTCCGAGCTGCCTACCACAGTTACCGTTGCACAAGTCAATTACTCTGCAGTGGCTGATGGAGAGGTAAGGATCTGGGTTGTGCACATTAATGTTTTCTGCCACTCAGTAGCCACAAAACAGCAAGCCTTGCTTCCCCACTCTGCAGTTAAAATACATGTGAGCACACAACAGTGTGAGATTTCATATAGAGAGTGTTGAAGCATTTGGACTCAGGATTATACAAATGCAATTATGGCTTGACTATATATTAATAATATGAATTTTAAACATTTTAAAATATATTCCGTGTGTAATTAATCTTGTGAGATCTCCTGTAGCAGATAGAATCATAGAACAACCTGAGCTGGGATAGATCCATAAGAGTCATTGTGTCTCATGAATCATAGAGTTGAAAGGGATCCATAAGCATCATCAAGGACCAGCTTCTAATGACTTAATGAATGATGCAAATGCACGTTCATCTATTTGTGCTGGGTGACTTCTATGTGTTCTCTGGATGCTGATGGCTGCTTTGTCAGCTCTGGGTTAGGATTCTTTGGCTGCTGATCTCTGGACAAAATGAGAATTGATTGTTTTCTGCAGCTTTTGGGATGATTTGCAGGTTACGTTATGGAGAGAACTGTTTAAATGCGTATTAATGTTGAGACAACGTAAGAAACCAGGATTTCTGACAGGGGAAGGTCTGGTTTGCTCTGTATAGATGGAGCTTTCCTGGCGACAGGTGGCAGCACAGAACAGCTTAGTTCTGAACAAAACCCTATTTCCATCCCAGAAGCAGAGGGAAACAGCCTCTGGCTGTGACCTTGAAGTACTTCAGAGCTGGTTGGAGGGTTTTCAGCACCAGCTTTATCTCTTGAGATCTGGAAGAAAGCTACAATAGAAACAGAAGGAGCACAGGCATCTGGTTCCTAATTGAGGGAATTTTCTTCATCACCTGCTAAGGCATCTTTATTAGTGTGTTCAAGGCTGCTGGTGACCTGAAATGTTTATGGATGAAAATAGAGATGGGGAAGGAAAAAGTTCTTGGTAGAAGTGCCAGCTGATGGGCTTTTATCTGTCACTTCTCAGTCATTTGATCCAATTCTTATTCCGTGTTCACATCTTAGTGAGTTTTGTGGCCATACACTCGTGTTGTGGAGTTCCAAGTAGAGAAGGAATTATGGCCAAGCGGAAAATGAGTAACTGAGACTGGATGAACTCGAAGTAATGTGAAACCTATCAATGCAAAGGGAAATAGGGGAATTAAGTACCTGAAATAGATGAACAGAATATACTCCATTTGCTGTTTTCTTTTTTAAGTGCATCAGTGCAGCAAAACAAAGTCCCAGCTGCAAGCTCAAGCGGGGTTGTGCCAGGTGCTGACATAGGAACCCATTTATGGCTGGGAGATGGTTGTAGGGTCCACAGTCTCACTTGGACCACGGTCCTTCTCCTCTGATGCTCTTTTTGCCCTGTTGACATCTTTGGGAGAGAGTCAGAATTCTGCAAACACCTCTTGGAGTCATTGGGCTCCTTTGTTTTGGGAGGCAACCACCCATTGATTGGATGACATCCAATCCAAAGATCTTCCTCTCTGTTTTTCCCCATAGGTAGAGCAGAACTGGGCAACGCTACAGGGGGGTGAGATGACCATCCAGACAACGCAGGCATCGGAGGCCACGCAGGCAGTAGCATCGTTAGCAGAAGCAGCAGTGGCAGCATCTCAGGAGATGCAGCAAGGAGCAACTGTTACCATGGCACTTAACAGGTATGTGTGTACTTCTAGGTTTTCACCCCATGGTAAAGAGCCCCAGCAAAGGCTTTTTCCTTAGCAAGCTCCAGGTTCATCCTGTGCCCAGGTGTCTGTGTGATGGTTCTTAGTTTCCACTGTAACTGAAGCATGCTGGATGGAAATTTCCTGCAAGAGGAAAAGATGGCTGTAACTGTACCCTCTACATGATCTGATTTGTACAGCAAGGGTCCAGTTACAGCACTGAGCTTGCTAATGAAGAGTCATAATGTGCTAACAGTGCCTGTCAAGGCACAAATCCACGAGGTCCAAAACACTGCTATGTGTGTGTGGATTGTCAGTTACCAAAGCAGCCACCTTGATCCTGGGAGCAATCAATGGTGTGCTTCCAAATGCTCCCAGTATTTAAGCGAGCTTATAAACAGGAGGGAGAGTGATGTGTTTTACGTGGGCAGACAGTGATAGCGAAATGGCTTTAAACTAGAAGAGGGGAAATTTACTCAGAGGCAGAGAGTCCCTGGTACTGCTGCCCAGAGAAGTTGTGGGTACCTCATTGCTGGATGGGGCCCTGGGCAGCTTGAGCTGGTGGGAGCCTCCAGTCCATTGCAGGAGTGGGGCTGGGGTTGCTTTGGGTCTATGATCTTCAAGGTATTTTCCAACCGAAGCCAATTGATGACCTTTAAAATTCCTTCCACCCCAAGATGTTCTATGGCTCTGGGATCCTTGAGAGCCCTTTTAACCCAACCATAACATGATTCAAAAAAATTGCTGTTGAATCACAAACATTCTGTAGAATCATAGAGTCATTAAGGTTGGAAAAGACAACAAACATCAAGTCCAACCATCAGGCCATTACCACCATGCTTGCTAACCAAGTTCCTCATTTCTGGTAATATTAGACATAACAGCTGCCCAACAAGACCAAGGTGGTAGTTTTTTGGACAGGATGTTCTGGAAGCAAGACGTATATATAAAAATGGGCTTCAAAAGGGATTAGAAAAATCAAACCTGATGGTCCAGATGTGGTCTGTGCTGTCAGAAATCAATGCAGTGCTGACTGCTGGAAGCTGAGAGGGTGTAGGAAGGGATGGATCGTATATGGATCCTAAATATCTGATACTGGCTGCTCTCACAGCAGGATTGCTGCATTAGAAGGGCCTTTGGCATGACCTCGTTTGTACAAAGAAACTCAAGCACACCATGCTTAGCTACCAATCACTCATTAAAAAGAATTATTAAACCATGTGACTGGGGAGAAGCACTTTATCTTAGCTAAATAGAGAGTTGCTGATGTGTTTCTAGTGGTGGTTAAGCTCTGGGCAAGGTAAAATCAGTCATGAAGGTGGAGCTGTAAAATCTGGAGAGATTTAGTGACAAAAAAATGAGTTTTATGCCCAGAACCGGAGTCAGGAGGGAGCAGAGTTGTGTGAGGGAACATCCTTGGATTGTCCAAAAGCTTTTTGTAAAGCCCAGACAAAGGGATGGATATTCTGGTAGGCAAGCTGTGAAAAAGCCAATGGAAGCAGCTTATTGCCACGTATTCCTCTTCAACTGTAGATTTCCCGTTCTGAATAACTTCAGCTGGCTGTGATAAGGATCCCTGCTTGCTGTGCTTGTTCCACTGACACGCAGTGCCTGGTGAAAATGGATCCTGCTGGAGCAAGTGAGGTTGGTTTGCCTTTCTCTAAATCTCTTCTCTCTTCTCCCGTGCAGTGAAGCAGCTGCCCACGCCGTAGCCACGCTGGCTGAAGCCACTCTTCAAGGTGGAGGGCAGATTGTCCTGTCTGGTGAAACCGCAGCAGCAGTGGGAGCACTCACTGGAGTCCAAGATGCCAATGGTAAGGCGACTGGAAAGCTGTTGCTTTGGTTTTGTTTTAATTTTGTTTTCGTTTTCTCTCTTAGCCATACTTTTTCCTCTCTGCTTTTCATATCAAGTTGTCCCTAGTGAAAGAGTTCTGTGGGTTATAACTTAAAAGCCTGGAGCTGAATGGTAGTGTTGACCTCTTGTTTGCTCCCTGTAGTGCTGGGGCTTCGCTCTCCTCTTCCTTCAAGGCTCTATGGGAGAAGATCGCTCCCTTTCTCTTTGCCCAGTGCCCAGAACTTGGTCAACACAGCTACTTAATGCTGTAGTAACCTCATCTCCAAAACACTTTGCTGTGGAGTGGCAGCAAAACTTCATTACCACCTCATATCCTTCATTTCTTGAGGCTTTTTTGCCTGCTTGGTGGCTGCTCTTAAAGCTTTTGTGCTTTGCTGGCAGATGTGTCATCCAGCAGCAGTCAGGTCGCTGCCTTTTGCTTTGTTTTCCATCTTGTCACCGCTGCTTAGTTCTAGGAAACCATGCAGTGTCTGTAATGTTTCTTGCTTCTTATCTCAATATCACTTCAGCTAAGTCTGGCGACTTCTATAGTGATCCACTACCAGCTCAGCGCGAATGAAATGGAGATGACTTTGGAACACACTGATGGTGTCAATGTTGGTCATTATCCACCTCCTGTATCTCTTTTAACCCAACTTTCTTAGTTCAGAGTTGAAAACTGTGGGTTATTCTGGTGGAATAGAAGGAGGAGCATCATGGGTTATTTGATGGAGTAAAAGGAGGAGCAGCAAAATAAGGATGAGAAGGGTGAAGTTGACCAGATGGCCTTTGAACTCAACTTCCAACTCAAATGATTCTGTGATTGTAAGTTGTAAGGGAACGTTGCCTTGAGGTTATTTGGGCTCTAGTTGTCCAATTGTGCAGCCAGGTGGCTCCTTGCTTCATTGCTTTGCATTCTAAGCAGATGTTTTCCTCCATGAGATCTCAAGTTGGCTCCCATCATAATCCTCATCATGTGAGGTACGTGCTCACTGCAAAACATCAACATTTAGCTGAGGAAAGGAGGCCAGGGTGTAACTCACTGTGTTTAGTTTGATGCCTCTTGCTGTTCAGTCAGCCAGCCTGAAGAGGGAGCAGAAATGAAGGGAAAACTCATTCCCAGGAGCAGGGAATGCATTGGATACTGAGAAGGAAGAGTGGAGCTGTGCTGTATTACACTTTGCCATCAATGGAGCACGATGGGCGGAGGTGATGTGTCTGTATAGGAAGAAGAAATACCCCTGGATGCTCAGCCCTAGCAGCTAACCAGATTTGTACAAGCATGTTATGGTCCTTGAACGATCTGCATTCCAACTCCCTTTGGTTGGCTTTTAAAACACGTTCAATCCAGGATTCCTCTGGATGCTTCCCCCTAAACCTGAGTCACTCACCAGCGTTAATACCACTTTAATGCAAGCTGGGTTGGATGGTTTTTTTTTTTGCCTTTTATTTTATTTTTTTTCTAACAGCACTGTTGGAAATCAGATGGGATTTAGAATGCATTAAGGGAAGAGGCTGCAGCTTTCCCTGTGCCCGCAGCCCCACTCCCTCCTCCTTCGATCTGCTCTCCTCCCCAGCAGCATTAAGGGGATGCTCTGTGGGCACAGAGGCCCTGGAAGCGCCGTGCTGGTGGGCTCATCACCTCATCAGCTCATGTATCTCCCTTAGGGATGGAGGAGATGTTGGGTATCTGTTCCTCTGTCTCAAGCTGGGGGTGGAGAGCAGATGCATATCCCGCGGCGCTGAGGATTTTGCTGCCCCAAAGCTTTGGGTGTGAGGGTGAGCATCATCCTGGGCACCTCCACTTGGCTGTGTGATGCAGTGGGGACCAACAAGGAGATGAGGAGGAGGGATTTGATTCAATCAGTTGCAGGAAGGAGATGGGGATGTGACTCCTAGAGCCGTGGTGGAATGAACCAGCAAATAGCCCTGCTTGCTGCTGCTGGCAGGGTCTTCATTTGCCAACGCTTTCAATTAATGCATCTCCCTGAGAGTGGGGAGTGCTCTCACCTTTCTGTAGGCTCTTTTTGGGGGGATTCTCATCCCTCAACTATAAGTTTTTCCCCATCTTATCAATAAGGAAACTGAGGCATTGGTTGAATACGTTTGGTTGCAGTCAGGTAAGGTGCTGCTCCTGATTTTAGCCTCTAGACTTAATTACTCTCTAATTTGTTTTATTCCATCTTAGTATATCTTCCTCATTCACCTGCTGGCTCACAATATTAAGTGACCCAAAATGTACCTGTCTCGGAGTCAGGATGCTGGGAGGGATGACTGCATTCTTTGAGCTGAGGATGTTTGCATTGAAAGCAAAGCATTAAAACAACGTAATATCCAAAACAGGTGAATGGGGCTGCAGCAGAAGCTGCCTGCATATTGGAATCGCTCTGCTGAGAGGGAACTGTGCACTCTGGGTGCTTTCAGGGTGTGCTGGGGAAGGAAACCTGATCGGCCCTGGGAGGAGAGCAGACAGAGCCGTCCCCATACTGCAGCCTTTTGTTCAGGATCGATCCGAGCTGAGGTCTGAAAGCTGCTTTGGCTGCAGCATTCCTGATGTCATGCTTCAATATTGATGAAGCTCTGCCCACGTGGGGCTGTGCCACCCCATAAATATAACACCAAGCAGAATCCCTGCCCCAAGGAAGTCAGTGGAACAGCCTCAGTGCGTGGGGTTAACTCTGTTTTGGTGCCATGTACCCCTTTTTGGACACTCTGAGATGAGAGGAGTGTTGTGCTCCAAGCTCCTTTCTCCTTCTCACCCCAAAATTCACCCCCATTTCTCCATAGGGAGATGTGCTTATGTTGGGGGTGAGCCAGGATTATCGTGTTGTGATGAAAGCACACGGAGAGCATTAGGGCTGTGACATCAGCAGTGGGGATTAGCAAGCTCCAAGCAGAAGGAGGGCGTCAGGGCGGGAGCATACCTTGCAATTAGCGTGGGGTAAATGATCCCATAGCAGCATTTAGGGTGACAGGACCTTGCTGCACGGAGCTGGTGATTCCTGCAGCACATTCAATAGCTGGAAGGCTGCTGGCAGCAGTGGGTGCCAGGTGCAAAGCTGTCCCCACCTTCAGCTGAAGGGCAGATGGGAGATGGGAAACCCTCTGCAAAGGGCCCTCTGGGTTAGGTGGTGCAGGAAGGCAGAGGAAGATGCGTGGGGTATAGCCAAGCACTGCGTGTTCTTGTTTGGGATATCCTTGCTTTGGGATGCCTGGGGATAGGGAGGTGCCTCATACTGACCCTTTTAGTGTGAGAAAAAGGATGGGCAGAGGCTGATCTGTTGCAAATGTCAATCTCCTTTGAATCAATAATAAACAAATTTTCCTGTTAGATTTTCTCCTTTTCAAGGAAAGTGGATCCAAATGAGCAATAACGTTGGCAAAGTGCCGCTGAATGGACTTGAAGGAGAGGGCTGAGCTCTTTGCAGCACCTTCCTGGTGAGAGCAGATGTATATTTTCCAATGAATTTCACCACAGTCTGAAGGAGAAAGGAGGGAGTGCAGTTTTGCAGATGGCAGCCAGCAGAGGAATGGTGTCACTGGGAGCTGGATGGGTGAATTCCTGAGCAGAGATAAGGAGAAGTGCTTCCCAGGGGACAAATTCCTTTGCACAAACAAATTACGGTCCTAGTTAAATCCATTGCCATAAGCATCACCACCAGCAGGTTTATCCTCTGCCAAACCCACACAGGTCTCTGTTTGCTTGGAGCCCCCCCAGATCATTGGGACCCGCTGCCTTTGGCACAGCTTAAACCCACCATGGTGGCCCTGCTGCATTCTGCTGCTGTCCTGCCTCTCTCCTGGGCCCTAATCTTTGCCGTGTGACGTGGGGCTTTGCTTGGACATCTCAGCTGACGATTAGGATTTGTCTGCCCACCAACCAGGGATAAAAATAGTGGCTCAGACGTCTCCCTCTTGTGCTGTGATCAATGCTTCTCCTACCAGCCAGGTTCTCCTACACCAACGTAGGGACCTGGGCTGCTCCCAGCACACGTTTGGTCCCATTTGTCTGAGTTGGAGGCCACGCTGCTGCCTTTGGGGCATTCCTTGGCTTATTGTCACCATGGTCAGGGCATATAATAGTGATTTTTGGGTGCAGTTTGTCTCCTTGAGCAGGGATACTCCTATCGTTTGATATCTGGGGAGAAGATGTTTTTATAAGGTGGGCGCTGGTGAAGTGCTTTGGTTCTCCTCTTGGCAAAGAGAGGCGTGCAAACAAAAGCTGTTTTGGGTTTTGTGGGTCCTTTTTGCTGTTGCTTTCTTCATTTCCTTGTCCCTTAGTGGGCAGTATTGGTGGTAAGTGGGCAGTTGGACTTGGATGATCTTGGAGGTCTTTTCCAGCAGTAATGTCTCTGGTATGGGTATGGTGAGGTTGATTTGATGGTTGGACTGGATGCTCTTTTCCATCTGTAATGATTCTGTGATTCCTTTGCACAAATCTCATGTGAAATCTGATTTTTTATTTTTAGCTCCAAAAGACATTTGAGCTCATTAAGGAGACACAAGGAAATCTTTGGCCTTACCTGTTGCTATCCCTAAAAGATACCCCAACTCATTCCCTCTGGGGAAAGCCAACTTTGTTAGAGGCAGAGATCTACTGCCAAGTCCTTTACTATTGGGTAGCATTGAACATTTCTTTGCCCCCCGTTGGTTTCAATGAGCTCCCATGCTGCCAATGAACCTGACCCCCATCTCCCAGTGCCTCAATGACCTTCCAGCAGCCCCAGCACTTCTCAGCTCCCCTCCCCTGGTGAGTTCTGACATCCATCCCTGCTATCAGCAGTTGGGACTTACAGGCTCCCCAGCTGTCACTGCCCTGCTTTAAGCACAGGCCATTTACCTTCCACGTGTCCTGAATTAGAGGAAATGGACAGGAGGGCTGGGCCTGTTTAAAAATTAAAGCTGATTACAAGGCATTAACATTACATTTAAAGAAATAGACAGCAGCCCTCCTCTTCGGGCATGGTTGCAATATGTTCCCTTTTGTTCTGGGCTTGGAGAGGAAACAGGGCTGCTATTGACTCTGAGCTGAGCAGGGCTTCTTTAGCTTCTCTTCTCAAATTTACAGCTGTTTGATGCCTTCTGCAGCCTTTAAAGCAGTTCAGCTCTTGCACTTCCTTCCCAGCTTTGTGCGTGTAGCAGAAAGCTGAAACTCTCTGCTCCTATTGAATTCTTATTGGAAAATTCAGATTAGGTGATGCTGTCCATCCATCTGCCTTCTGAATGTGACATTTGGATGCTCTTATTTGGGGGATCCCATGCATGTGTTCACCCTAGTGCCAAAATGGAGCCTTCCTGGACCAACTGGGAAGAAAACTTTATCCTTTCTTTTTATTTATTTTGAGGTTTTTTGGTGTTCATGCAAGAGTTGGAGAGCATGAGTTTGTATTTGGATGGGAAAGGAAAGGCAAGCAGTGCACTTAGCCTGTTTCCCTAAATATGTCTTGAGTCTGGATAGACAAACATTTCCTGCTTGGTTTGCCACTCTTCCCAGTGCAGGACCTGGGATGTAAAGTGCTGGAATGGGCGGTGAAGGAGCTCTGCACCTCCTCAGCACTGTGCTACTTTATTTATAGCTCTTGCCCTAAAGGAAAGGGCACGGATGGAGGCAGAACAGCAGCTCTGCGGTGCTGCCTGCTCCTCCTGACCCTTAGCAGATGTCAGTGAGTCATTGTTCCATGCATCCTTCTCCATGCCCAGCCTCAACCAGAGGCTCTGTGGGCAGAGCATGATCTCCATGGGGTTATTGCTGCGTTCTCAAACCAGAGCATGGCACCAGGGGAAAGACCACGTGCTGCAATCCCACTTGAGATCCCACCTTTCACCCTTCCTGGAGCAGAGCAATGGCTCATACATTATCCATTGGATATTTTGCATTCTGATCCCAGCTGACCCTGCAGGTTGGGATGAGCAGTGGGTGATGATGCAGAGCACCTTGAACATCTCTCAGTGCAGATTTCAGCTTGCATCCCGCTTGGAGCAGCATTCCCTCATCCCCCATCCACATAGTGACAGGTGAGCGCATTGCCTGTGGCCACGTTGCCAGTTTTCCCCCCTGTAGCAGCCCATTGCTACCCCCACACTATTTATGGGTCTGGGGGAGTGAGTGAGCACTGAGATTACACTGCATCAGGGCAGATGGAAAGGGGCTCCTAATCCCCCCCCCCCCTCACCCCTGCGTCACTGTAATCTGCTGTTTCATGGCAGCAGGGCTCAGTCCTCGCCTTGCTGGCAGGTAGCCCCATGGCTAAGAGGTTAAGGCACCCTTCCCTGCTGGACTTTGGGGTCTGAGTGGATAAATGGAGGCTCGCCTGACTCCAGGGCAGCACTGAGCTCCAGGGTTTAATGTCTGTCAACGGGCATAGGGTGCAACCTGATCCAAATGGGAAGCTGGCTGACATCCCAGCAAGCTGTCGTAACAGTGCAAGGCATCTTATGAAATGATGTGGGGGTTTGTGAGCCTCCCCCCACCACTGAGCATCCCACTGCAAGGAGCAGTACCCCATAAGCTATACCACAAAGCTGTGGTTTTCCCAAGCACGGCTCTACTGAGCACATCAAAGCATGGTTTGTGGGTCTATTTGCTTATGAATTCAATAGGTTTGTGCATTACAGCAAAGTTTCTTCCCTGTTCTATTTCTGAGCATGTCTGAAGGATCGTTTCGCGGCCATATTTATCCTCTCCGTCGGTTCTGCATAGCAGGGACTTGTTGCAAAGCCTAAAAGCACAGCCCCATCTGTCTCATGCCTCTGGGGCATAGTAAAGAGCCCCATCCTGAGCTGCTCTATCACAGCCATGTGCTCATTGCCCACCAGCCCTGCCAGTGGCAGGATGATGGAGATGGAGGGTTTTAATTCACGTCCCCAAGAGGCTGCACTGGAGACCTTCAGACTTCTGTTTTTCCAGATATTTCTGTGTTGTTTATTGTCTGAGTGAAACCCATTCCTTGGCTGTGCTGTTCTGGCTTTTTGGGGTTGGAAGGCTGTTTTCTTGCTGCTCCTTTGAGGAAGGATTCACTTATTTCTGCTTTGAGGTGGCCGTGGGGTGGCGTGAAAGGTTGGCTGGCAGCACTTTGGGTGGTGTTTCCCAAAGGATTAATGGTATGCACAAGAAAGAGGTAAAGCTATCTCTATAGGGAACCTATAGGGCAGAACCATTCCTCTTTGCCCTCTGAGCAGAAGGGAATGCCATGCTTTCCACCTGCAGTTCCCTTGGGAAGTGAATCGAGGGCGGTGCATTGTCCCCGGCGGCCCCCGTCTCCCAGTGACCTTCTCAGCTCCCGAAGACAGCTTGGCTTTGCTGTAAAGCAGCTCATGTGACAGCAGTAATCCACAGCTCGTCAACAGCTGGGCAGGAAGATTGCAGGGAATCGCCCTATTTTCCTGCACTGCAGCCCTGTGCCAGAGCAGGATGGTGACTTCTGGGCTCCATGTATGTACTCACAGCATTGCAAAGCTTTCCAGGAGCACACGTGCTTCTGTGAGTCAAGGTGAAGCTGCAAAACAAGTTCCAAGACAGGAGAAAAAAAACCAAAACAACACTTTGGTCTGACATGACTTCCTACAAATCTTTTCCAAAGATGGGGTTGAAGTTGTTCCTCCCACCCCCGTTATATCCTTGGGTTGTATTTATTCTCTACTGTGTATAGATTTCTTTCTGTCTTATGTTTTCTGGTGGTTTACATGGGACCCTTCTGTGCTCTGGGGGGAGGACAGCAGTAGACCCATGGCTGTTGGTCTGTGGTTGACTCTTTGCGTCTTTGGAGAAGACGGCCTCTAAAAAGGCAGAGAATTTGGCTTAAAGTGAATTGTGGTGTTATTTGTTGCTCACGGATCATAGCAAAGCTTCATTCTTTGTGTTTTTTCCTTCTTGATGTCAGCAATTTACCTAAATTTCTCCACAAAGGAGAGGTGCTCTGATCAGGTCAGGAGCGTTGTCCCCACATCATCCCTGTTGGTTTCTCCACCAGAAACCACCACCAGTGCCTTTGTGGCGTCGATATGTTGTCCACCAGGACACGGCCTGAGACAATCCCTCATTTCATGTCAGCCCTCAGAAATGGCCATCTGTTCCCACTGCCCTGTGGTAGCTTTGAAGGAGAGCCTTCAGCAGTGAAAGGCTCTCTTCTATTCCCCTGAGCTGCCTCATCTCTTCCCTTCAAAAAGGAAAAAAGAAAGCTCTGTGCTCCTGAGCATTAGGGGGCTCTAATTGGTGTGTGCGTGATAGGGCTGTTGCATTTAAAAGGTGAACGTGGAGCTAATGGAAGCAGTTTTATTGCTGGTGTAAATATAGCATGCTCGACCCCTTTGAAGTCATTGGGATCAGCAGACAGAGGTGTTCATATTCAGTTCTGCAGCATTCAGATCCAACCTGCTGGATGCTTCCTATTGCTCTGACCCCAGGTATGTGATCGTATCCTTGGTTAAATCTTCTTGGAGGACTTTTGTATGGTTTTAGTGCAAAAAAATAAGAGTCTAGGTCAATTTTTCTAAACAGGAGCTAAGTGTGGAGAGATTTGAAGGCTGCAAATTAGTGGTCATATGTGTGGGTTAATGGTTGGACTGGATGATCCTATTGGTCTTTCCAACCTTAATGAGTCTGTGATTGATTCTGTGCAATGAACAAGGATTGGACTTTGCAGGTTCTCCAGCCACCTCCTCCTGCTCTCACTCATTTTGCCTTTCCTGGGAGCTGAGATCAATGGACAGACCATTGTGCTTGGTTCAGCGGGTCCCATCACACCCAGGTTTGCAGCAGGGATGCTTTTGCGGGTCCATTTTGTCTCCAGAACCCATCGTTTTGATCCCATTCGTTGGCCATGAATGTGCACTCTGTTGCAGCAGTGAGGTTCCTGCTGAACGAGTCAGCAAAGCGCTGGGAAAATGGTTTTTAGCTGAAGCCAGAGCCTATCTGGTTACATATCACCTTACTGCAGAACAATAGCTGCTTTATACTCCCATGTGCTAAATGCTCTGTAGTGTATGCTAATGTCCGTGTTCACGTGTGATCTATGGGGCGGCGTGCTAACTTGGGAAACTCATTTAGATCCCAGCCCCTTGTAGCCCTAAAATCACACCGAGCTCCTTTTGGAGACCAATGAAGACTCAATGAATCTTCTCACCGCGTGCTCTGGGGACACATAGAAACGCCTCTTTGGCAGCCACTTCTCTTTCATTTCACATCCCTGGTTAGTGGAGAGCATTCTTGGAGGTGGCTGGAGCTTCCCCAGAATGGATTTTCTCCATTCTGTGTTTCTTTTTGGACCTCTCTGGTCCAATTAAGCCATTCATCTCAACGTTTGCCAACTGCACTACAAATACCTGCGAGTATCTCGCTGTGCCTCCCATGTCTGCACATAATATCCTGTATAGAGTCAGAAATATTCAAGTTAGTGTGCTTAATATTGGAGTATTACTTACACGTGGATAATGAATTAAATGTAGGCTGCAAGTGTTTTCCCTACCCAATGCCCCCCATAACTGTAGCATGTATTCAGCCTTTTACACTTGCATTTCATTGTCAGGCATCCTAGCAGCAGACTATTCAGGCTACAAGTGGAGCCTAGCAGAGAGTTTATCAGGTGAGTGGCTTTTCCTGCTGGTAGTTGTGGAATACTGGGACCTGGTTATCACTAGCGTGGCCAACACAGTTGGTTTTGGTTCCTGACACTTGTTTCTTATGGGGCAAAAGGGCTTTTTTTCTTTTTTTTCTTTTTTTTTTTTTTTGTTGCTTTTTATTTTCTTTCAAGGGGAAGACGCTAGGCTTTGGGTATAGGTTGGGGTTGGAGCATTGGGCTGGAGATGCCATGGGGTGGGTTCATATCCCATACCCCATCCCATGGACCATACACAAGCCAACCTCCCTTATAACCGTTACTTAATTAAATAATTAGTGAGGAGGGCCGCTTTAACAGCGCTCAAACAATCACAGATGGGGGCATTGGGGGTGTTGTGATCTTTGGATTTGTAAAATTCATCTTTTTAAAGGTCACGGACTCAAGGCAGAGCTAAAGCAGCAGTGGAAAGGGAAGAAAACCCCACAGCCTCGCTTTCGGCACCCATCAGTATTAAGAAACCATGGGCTAAAGGTGGTAGCAGAGACCTAAGTGCAGAAGTAGGTGCAGCACACGGCAGAGGAAGGCAGACATGAGAGAGCGCCCATGGATGCTTTGCTGGTGCAGCCTCTTGGACTCTGGATGTGCCTTTCTTTCTGTATGCAACTGACTTCCCCTTACTGATGATTTTCAAAGATGTTGCCAGAATTTGTTAGAAT
Source organism: Coturnix japonica (assembly GCF_054131305.1). Taxonomy (NCBI): domain Eukaryota; kingdom Metazoa; phylum Chordata; class Aves; order Galliformes; family Phasianidae; genus Coturnix; species Coturnix japonica. The sequence continues at coordinate 582,150 of NC_140663.1, forward strand.
ATGTGCTTCAAAAAAGGGAAAAAAAACCAACAACAAAAAAAAACCAACAAAAAAAGGAAGTTTTTCAGTTCAGATGACTTCTGAAATGGATTTTAGTCTTTCAGGTTGCAGTAATACAACATTTTATCACTTTTAGATGATAATTCTCATAGTAGCCTTTAATAAAACCTTATAGAAAATACAGGATGGAGGCTGTTTTAAGAGTAAGAGTCACTCTCTATGTACATTTCAATATCCTGAGTTGGGAAGGACGCATCGAGTCCAACATTTGTCCCACTGGAAGAGCCCATGTGGGTGTTAAACACATAGCAGGCAAGTTAGCAAAGCTTTTATGGCAAAACAGAATAGGGATCCCATATGGTGATTGCTACGCTGCCTGCCTCTCCTACCATGAATTTAATGTGAGATGCTTTGTAGGAAGAACAGGTTTAATTTATCTGTCAATGTTTCCTGTCTGTGGTTTCTGGGAAGCTTCGCACTGGTAGCACACGGGTGACACAGCTCAAAAGATGCTCCTCTCTTCCATATCAACAGAAACAAAGCCCAGAAGGAGTGAATTCCAGGTGGAGCAGCATTAGGGGTTCCTGTACTTTCTCTATTTTTACCTCTGTTTCCTCTCTCTGATTGACCATGATAGACAGCTAATCTTATCAGGTGTGCCCTTCACTCCACAGCAAAGCCAGCTGATCAAGGAAGCTTAGAAGCGTTATTCGTTAAGCTTTCGTCTGTGGAACATGGTAAAAAAGACTTCCCCTGCACAGGTAGATGCATGGCATGCTCAGCTTCCTCCTCGCGTCTTTCTCACCTCTCCTCCCTACCAGGTTGCCTTGGTTTTAGCATGGCTCACTCTGGGGACCCAGTACTGGTGTGTGTAGGAACAGCTTTATTCTTCCCACGTCCTGCTATCAAGCTCAGAAATCACTACCAAGGGGAGGAGGAGAGGCAGGTCACCTTATGTAGGGCATAAGGGTTGAAGGCATGAGGTTAATCTGTTGGGACACTGGGTTGCTGCCTTGTTTTCTTTCCCAGCATCCTTCCCCCCTCACATTTATTCTACTTTTTAAAACAATTTTGATTTAAAAAAAGAAAAAGGGGGGTGGTGGGGGTGGAAATAGGAGTTATCCATTCCATCAACATACAGATGGAATGGCAGAGCCAACATTTTGGATGGGAGACCCAACGTTTCAAGGGAGCAGAATAGGAGTTTTCCACTCCCCATCCATGGAATGGATGGGAGTGGAACGGATTCAATCAATTCCATCAGGTGGAATGAAAGACCCAACATTTCAGGTGAAACACTTCCAGCGTTAAAAAAGAACAGTCAGCTCTTCCTTTAGCTGTGGGTGATTGCAGGTGGAGGGCTTCAGGTGGGTCAGGAAAGGGCTGCACAGCCTGAGGTGTGTGGGGTGTGGTGATGAAGTACCATTGGTAGAGGAGGTATTGGTCACTATTCCTCACTCATAGCTGTGTCAGGGATGGGTTGGGCACTGGGTTGCCTCCTGGAGCCTTCCTCTTCCCATGGGTGTGCTGGAGCTCCAGAGGGGAGAATCCATGTGCACAGCTCTGTTCTTGTCTGAGTGTTGCTTAATGGGTTGGGGGTGGGATTCTTGTGAATCATCGGTCATTTTGCATGAAAGTATTACATCTTCAAACATACAACAACAATAAAAACCCAAGGTGAAAGCAAACAAACAAACCCAACCAACTAACCCAATACAAGCCAAATCATCGATCACTTTTAAAAAGAAAAAAAAAAACACACAAAAAAACCAAATCACCACCCAAACCCAACTTAAAAGCCCTGAATCATCTCCGAGTGCCCCGGCTCGTTGATTGGCAACTGAGAGTGGTGTCTTTTAACTCTTACCTTTGGGATGAGGACCAGGGTTGTGTGTTCTCTTGGGCTTTGTGTGAGAACTGAGTAACCCAGGTACCTCTGCAGAGTAGATCGCCTTCTCCTCTAGAGACAAGACCCAGGAATAAGGGAGGTGAAGCTGAAGGTATTCCAATTCTTGGTAAGATGGGACCCTACATGAAGAGAAGAAGCCTTAGCTGCCTCTGAAGGATATCCAGAGATGGAGGATTTGTTGTTTCCCCAGGCACATTGCTTTGGAGCTTCACAAACTTTATGTTTACTAGTTGCCTTTTTTCTCCTTTATTTTCCCTCAATATCCATGCTATCATGGATTATTGAATCGTTCTGTGATTCTGTGCTGCACCTCAAACCTGTATCTTACTCTTTCCTACTCTGGAGCAGATGGTCAGGTTGTTCTTTGCATCGCTTTTGTTGGTTTTATAGGCTGTTCTGCGTATGGAAAACAAGTTCTGCCATGTTTTTAGGCTGTGTATGGAGGCCAGGGTTTTCCTGGTGCTGTTTGAGTTTCTCTGTGCTGCCATTTTGTTTCTTGGAGATCCTCTTACAATGGAGTTCCATGCTTAAGTTTAAATGTGCACTCTGGTTGTTTTTGTGCTGAGCAGACAGTTTGTACCCATTTCCCCTCTGCTAAGTAGGAAGACTGAAGCCAAAGGTCTGTGGATGAGCTGGAGGTCAACAGACAAAGAACTAAAATGGAAGTTTTCATTCTTTTCAACACTGTTGGCCTGAGCTCTGTAAGGCTTTCAGAGCTCTGCCATTGGTCAGGTAGATTTGTGAGGCCTCTCACAGTGTTCAAATGAGTGTTTGGAAACAGCAACTTTCAGCGTTTATCCCTTTGGTGTCTGAGAGAACAGAGAAAGTTGTACCAACTTAACACATCCACTGTGTGGCATCTGCTTCATCTCAGTGCTGAGGATGCTTCTGGTGCCAGTAGATCCCCCAAGAGCAGCATTGGGTGCAACTGGCCATGGCTTTTGTCTTTTGCTGATCAGAAGTGGGCTTTAGATCCCGTGTTGGAAGAAGACATACAACACTGTGTTGAGATCTTGTCTTTTGGTGAGGTTATGTTGCCTAAGTTTGAAAATAACTTGATGATGTTGGACTGTCAGGGTCTCCAAGTTGAACGCTGATGTTTTGCCCCATGAAAGAAATCCAAAGGGCAATTTGTCAGCGCGTTGCATTTCAGTGCTGTGTCAGAATCCATGTCCCAAGTGCTGGAGTCAAACCATAGTTTCTCAGTTTGCCTTTTGCTCCCTCACAACCCTGAGGCTGCTTCCAGGATGCTGCAGATCAGCTCAGTTCAAGTTGATGCTGGCAAGGAAGATGATTCTGCACTTTGTGAAGGAAGAGGAGGTGGTTTCCTTTCCCAAGTGCAGGTTCAGCATGGTGGCAGTAGTCAAGAATGGGGCTGGTTCTTCTCTCTCAACAATCCAAAACTTCACTCGTGTGCTCTGTTTGAGCTCCAGGCAGAAAATGCTGCATGAGGTTGTGCTGTTTGTGCTCCCCATGGTGCAGAAGGATGCTCCAAAGCATCCATCAGAAGAGCCCATCTCTGGGAAGATAATATTGGACATTTAGCTTTGAGTGTTTGAGAGGTGCCCCGAGAACACACGTTCTTCGGTTTCTTCCACTCATTCTGCATGTTTGAGTATTGATCTGTGTGGTGGTCCAGCCCATCTGGTTGGCAGTGCCTTCCTTCTGCACTTGGTGTGATCTCAAAGAGGCACAAGAATGAGCAGAAACTGGCTTTGGTGTCCCCATTCCCTGAATACCAGCTATCCTGGATGGTCAGTCATCTCAACCTCCTACTCTCCTCCCCCAAAACCCCTTGAATGGTGGTTTAATGCAACCTCTTGCAATTCAGGATCAAAATGGTTGTTCTTATGCTGCTTGATCCCCTCTCCACGTCAGGTAAGGTGTCTGTATCAGCCACTGCATGATATTTGGCCTCAGAATTCTATGCCCAGAGCCTAACTCTCCCCCTTCTGCAAACCATAACCTCTTCTCTGCTGAACAAAGTGCAAAATCCTTGTCCTGGCAGGCTACAGGTAAGCAAAAGCGTGACCTGGGTGCTATCCAGAGCATCCTGCTGCGGGTAGAGATGTGCATCATCACTTCTGCCAAGTGGTGGTAGGAGATCCCTAATGGGCAGCTCCAGCCCGGCTGTGTCATCTCACTGCTCTGTGCGTTATCCATCACCTCTGCTGGCTCCTGTCCACAGGTAGGAGCAGCTCTGGGCTGCTGCGAGCCCAATTCCATCTCTCCACTGGGGCTTTAACACCCCAGCACAACTCAATTTTTTTGGAAGATATGCGTTTTCCAGAGTCTTGAAGGTGTTATATATATAAATATATATATATTTGTAGTTTTATTTTGTCTAATGGATTTCCTGTTTTTAATACAATTGAAAGGGTCTGAAATCCATGCTTTAGATTAACATATGCCAGCTAGATTAGGGCTAATCAGGGTGCAGGTCTGAGCAGATGCAGCACAGGGCCAATCCTAGACCTGATTACAGCATCTCAGTGGTTTAATCGCCTCTCTCCCAAGGGCGATCATCTCTGCTTTAATACACAGCAGACTTTCCAGCCCTCACCCTCTCCTCCTTTGGTTTGTCACTACTCCTGCCAGGAAGGCCACTGCGTCAGATGCTGAGACGATTTAGCTTAATGCCATGCAGAAAGGGAGCTGTGCGTCGCCGTCTCTCACGGAGACCTCCCCGCTCTTACCCGCAATGTATCCAAGTTGTAGTTAGCCTTGGTCAAACCTGGGCTGTCACAGGCTTGTCTTCCCCAAACAAAACCCACCTTTGGTTTTCCCATCTTGCCTTATGTTGGTAATGCCTGTCTTTTGCAACCGTCCTATTATGGCCAACTTAGGGAGGGATCATATTTTTAACGCTGGGTGCTCAGTGTTGTTGGTGACCCTCATCTTTGGGTTGGCCATGGGGAGTAGAGTCATCCCAAAGAGCTCCATCTCATCATCATTTTTTGTTATGCCTGTCATTAACGATGGCCTTATTATGGCCAACCCATGTTTAAACATCATGGAGGGATCAGCTTTTTAACATTGCTTTATGGTGACCCTCGTTTTGGGTTGGCTGTGGGGAGTAGACTCATCTTTGGTGAATTCCTTTGGGTCAACAGCCTGAATCACCCGAAAGGCTTAGTTGGGTCATTGGTCTGGAGCAGGGATTTTGAGTGCATCCCAGGCCACATCTCCCACTCTGTGCCAGAACCTGCTTAAACAGAACTGTGCTGAATGTCTCGAGGATCTTACTGGGGGTTGTCTTTGAGAGAGCTGAGCATGAGCTTTTGTTTCAATGCTTTGTAGCCTAAATCTCTATTAGAAAGCACCTCAGGAGCTTTGTGTTTCATCGCTTGTAGCTGTTGTTGTGCCATACATAAGGAAGGTGACTCCTCGTGTGGCTGTGAGCTGCATGAAAGTGTAGATCACCCTTTGGAGATGGGGCAGCCCTTTGGCTGAGGCATTGCAGAACGTCCCTATCCGTAGAGTGCCACGAGATCCCGAGAGCTGAGCTTGGCCGGGGTCACCCACCTGGGCAGAACGATTAACTCCTAAGCTTTCCTGTCTGTGCATCGAGTTATCTGGGGACACTGAGCTGCACTCTGCTGCCTCTTGTTATTAAATGAGTGCCCTTGGCAGGACAGAGGCCCCTGCCTGCTGCAGAAAACTGAACCAAAAGGGATCCTGCTGCCATTTTGGGAAAGCCTGGTCTGATCTCTTTGGATTTTAAGAGTTGTGCCCTCCTGTGCTGCCAGGGAGTTGGGGTTTCAATGCAAGGTTTTCCTTCTTGCAGTTTTTCTTTCTACCTCTGAGCATCTTCTCATCTCACAGAGTATGATGGGGTTGATTATGGGGCTTCTCTAATGTGTTTATAAGGGCTGAGCTCCATTAAGTCTGAATAATTACACGAGTGTGATGGTGTGGGTGTGATGCCATCTGTATGTCATGGGGTGGGAGATTGTCTTTTACCCTGTCATTTTCTTCCTTGCAACC